>NC_034191.2:34535746-34848871 GCF_002021735.2 Oncorhynchus kisutch
AATGGGCCAAAATTCATCCAACTTATTGTGGGAAGCTTGTGGAAGGCTACCCGAAACACTTGACCCAAGTTAAACAATTTAAAGGCAATTCTACCAAATACTAATTGAGTGTATGTAAACGTCTGACCCACTGGGAATGTGATGAAAGAAGTAAAAGCTGAAATAAATCCTTCTCTCTACTATTATTCTGACATTTCACATTCTAAAATAAAGTGGTGATCCTAACTGACCTAAGACAGGGAATCTTTACTAGGATTAAATGTCAGGAATTGTGAAAAGTTTGCATGTATTTGGCTAAGGTGCATGTAAACTTCCGACTTCAACTGTATATGGCAATGAGAAATATTACATTAAAGTGTATAATACATGCAGTTTACAAAGTACAAAACGAACAAAAAAATATTGTTTTAATTCCCAAGGCTTGAGTTAAGATGTTACCAACCTTGAGGAAAGTCTCGAGCAGCCCTTTCCTGGCCTCAACTTTGTCACTGTCCATGTTACCAAACGGCAAGTCTGGAAATATTTTCTTTGGTCCTTTCACATCTAAACCATGTTAGTGAGATCAGTTAGAAGCTGTAAGAAAGACAACCAGTCTAGTTCCACATGACACATGGAACTAAAACGCCTGAAAACGCCTGTCATTGTTCAGATAACAATACTCACTTTTGATGAGTTTTCGCAAGTCTGATTTCTCCTCCAAGCGGGTCTGTAGGTTGAGAAACTCACTATATCGCCGGTTGACCGTGTGATAGGCAACTGGCTGGATAGACCCTGGGATATTAGAGTCCATTGCTGTTTCATACTGAAAGACATATGTTTTAGCACAAAACAAACTAGATTAATATAGACAAAAATAACCCAGAAACTTCCCTTTCCACTAATTACCTTTTCTTTCCTCTACTCTGTGTTCTGGCCTTAAAACCAACACACCTCATCAATGATCAGAATAAGTTGTTTTAGCAGCGTATATGAAGACACATATGTAACCTAGCATATTCAACATGTAATGTTCTCCATACTGTTCTCCAAACATTAAACAACAAACAAATTCACCTTGCAATAATAACTCACCTTGACCGTGTAGAGAGTGTACGGGTGCGAGCCGGTGCCACGGTGCTCCTTGGCCGTGATGGTCCCGGGGATCCTAAGGTTCTGGATGATGATGGGGCCTTCGGGGCTGCTGAGGGGCTCGAAGCTGAAGGAGGGCAGGGGAGCCATGGGGGAGGAGGTCTGCAGAGGGCCACTCACCGACGCCGTCAGCCCGTTGGAGTGGCAGCCCACCGCAAGGTCTACGCTCAGCAGCTCTCTCTCTGGGCTAGTGCCGCTGTCCCTCATCTCCAGGTCCTGGAGGCTGCTGAATCTCGAGGGAACGTCCTCGGTCGTGGTGCACAACACGTTAGCGTGTTGTTGTTCAGAGACCAGGACTTTGGGGGAGGAAGTGACCTCGGCTAGACCAGGGTAAACCCGGAGGTCATCTTCCAGATCCATGACGCTGCTGATGTCAGTGGGCGTGGCACACTCTCGAAACCGGTCCGACAGCGCTTCCTCTGCACCAATCAGAACCAGGGACTCCATTGAGCTCCTCTTGAAATCTGTCAGAGGAGAGTCCAGGTCTGAGTCGGTCTCTTGGTAGAACGGGTTGGATTTGACTGGTCTCAGGTAGTCCATTGGGCAGATACCAATGTACTGTCTAGCCTGTCGAGGCTCTTCTTCCTCTATATTATTCTGAGGGCAGTACAATTCTGCCGAGTCGATGATATCGTAAGCAGCCAACTCGGGTGTGGCAGCCTCTGTGTCGTTAGGTGTTTCTGATAGGATCCTTAAGGGTAAAGAGCAAGGGACCTGAACATCTTGCTGGGGCTGATCCTGCTCTAAGACAGTAAGAAGTGGCAGTGATGGTGTTTTTGGTGGTTCTGAGGCTTTGGGGGCTTGCATACTTGACTTGGTGAAAATGGAAACGATTAACAGGTTCAGCCAGTCTGGATCCGATAGTTTCGTAATGAAGGGGAGAAGGACATTGCACGTGATGAGCTCTCCGACCACAAACCTTCCCGTTCGGGTTTCCAGGTGAGGCAGTGGGACAAGGACATGCAGCAGCAGGTCAACAATAGCCCTGGCGTAGTTCACCTCCATGGCCGAGCTCTTCACAGCAGGGTGAGGTGTGCAGACCCGGGAGTATGCTTTCCAGAGGCTGTTCTCTCCATCCGGTTGCCTCTTCAGCTCGGCCATGACTTCTTTGGCTCTCAGGTAGCTCTGAAGGTGGCCGCCACACAGGTCCAAAACCCTCTGGGTCAGGACCTTCCTGTCCACTCTTCTTGACCGATTCTTCAGCTCCATCGCCATGGAGTACATGGCACTTTGCACCTCGACCTCAAAGTGCCGCTCCGAGGACACTATGCAGTACCAGGAGGACACAAAGTCTCTGATTATCTTGCGCACGGTGGTCTGTATCTCGTGGTCTAGCTGACGCTCACTCTCAGGCAAAGGAGGGACCCTTTCCAATGTGATGAACCGCTCTAGGTGAACAACTCTGTTGGAGTCCAGGACAGCCTGAGATCCCAGCCAGCCTCCCATGACCACCAGGAGGCTGGTGAAGACACACAGCAGCCATACATTCACCAGTAAATGGAAGAGAATCAGCCATGTCAGAAGAGCTCCAAAGCCCAGTAGGCTCCTCTGACCCAGTAGCTCCGCCATGGTCCACTGAATTGGGCCAACAGTCTCGGACTGAGTGTGAGACATGGCTCTTCATATGACTTTTATATTCAGTGTCTACAAAAAAAAAAATAACATAAGTAACGTTAGATTCCTTTTACATTATCTACCTGGCAACACAGACATAGCTAGTGAATTTATTATCTGTGAAAAACTACATTTCTTCTCTGAAACCTACAGGAAGAATTGGTATTATTGCCTGGTTAGCTGAGTAGCTCTGGCTAGTAGCAGCCAGTGGAGTGGACCTAGCTAACGTTAGCTTGTTGCCATGTAAAAGTGACAATCCACATAGCTAGCTTCATCTAACGATTTTGTAATGACACATTGACTTTACAATTAACTGATGATATATTATTGATATGATGAGATGTCTGGTTATTCATGGTGGGGGTGGGAAGCTACTGTTAGTTTGCTAGCCGGGTCGTCTTTCCTTTCGTTAGCTTGCTACAGTAACGTTAGCTAGCTAGTCAAGCTAAATTACCCTTGCTAAATTTACCTTCGTCAAATGTACCCCTAGCTTGATGTTCCGGAAAGTACGACAAGTAAAATGATACAAGCAGTCATGGCAACTGTATCACTTGCAAGAAGCTGGCAACGTCTTGTTTTCTTTTTTTGACAGCCCCATCAGTTTGTTTACTTCCCGTATCTCTTGACCAGGGTTGCCAGGTCTACAAAATTCTGGTCAATGACGTCTCAAAACTGATGCAAATTTCTCTCCACATCAAGAGAGTTGCCACATTAATCCAATAAACCCTTTTTCCATAACGCTATGGAGCGAATTAAGGAATGTCGACGTAATTTGTAACTACGTAGGCTAAAATGCAAAGGCTGGTTTTCCATCCAAATAAGAATTATTCCGAGCTTAAATATACAGTACCAGTCAAAAGTTTGAACAAGCCTTCTCATTCAAGGGTTTTTCTTCATTTGTACTATTTTCTACATTGTAGAATAATAGTGAAAACATCAACAATATGAAATAACACATATGGAATCATGTAGTAACTAAAAAGGTGTTAAACAAATCCAAATATATGTCATATTTGAGATTCTTCAAAGTAGCCACCCTTTGCCTTGATGACAGCTTTGCACACTCTTGTTATTCTCTCAGCCAGCTTCATGAGGAATGCTTTTCCAACAGTCTTTAAGGAGTTCCCACAAATGCTAAGCTCTTGTTGGCTGCTTTTCCTTCACTCTGAGGTCCAACTCATCTCAATTGGGTTAAGGTCGCCCCCTTTAAGGGATCCTTGAAGAACCTGTTGACCTTGGGGTTCATTTTTTAACTAAACCCCCACATAACAATAGAACAATAATTTAGTTGTCAGTGTTCTTCATGATTTTAGTGGCAAAGCAGAATAAAAAATCTAAATAATGAGGTAAACTCCCAGCAGAGCCCCAAGTCCAATTATATTATATCCTCTTCCGTGTTGATGTAAAATGTTTTGATGTTCTCCGTATCCATAGCCAGAATGATTATGCAGTGCATGGTGATCTAACTGGTTTCCTGTTATATCATCAGAGGTGTAAAGAGGGGCTGAAGTCTGTAAATCCAAAAAGTAGTAATTATACAGATGTTTAACAAAACATGCACACGACAGTATTCATACCTTGGTTTTTGTGGTAAATGTGGATGAAAAAAAACTGTTTTGATAATGGTTTTCATACACATACCTTGTCCATAATGTAGAGGCCTATGTGATTTTCATTGAAGAGGTAAGGGAGGAGGACGGCATGTGATCTGCATAACATACCAATACCAATTGATATACCTTTGTATGCTTCCTCATCTGTATACCTGCAGACACAAACACAAAAGTGAGCAATTCAGTCATCGGCACCCAATACAGCTAGCCTTCAACATATTCTTATAGCATACATATTCTTACCTCTTTGTTGATTGATATCCATAAAATTGTGTCCATTTTCTATTGTATAAAGATTTACACAAATGTGAAAAGATAGATGGTATTATCACAAAACAATATCAATTTAGATCATATTACCTTAAATTGAGGAGATCTTTACATTTTTCATTTAAATGCCTGGACCTGCACCCCCTTCAAATTCAAATCCAAATATTTCAGTTGGGCACCCCCACCAACTAAGGAGGTTAATCGATGAACCCCACCTCCTTTGGGGTTCTTGGAAGAACCTTTTTAGGGCAATTTTCAGTGCCAAGAACCCTACGGTTCTTTGAAGGACTTTGAGGATCTTACAAGAACCCTTGTTGAACACCTCATGTTTAGAGTGTAGTATAGTTCTTAATTTATTTAGAATGATATCATATCATTGGGGGTTAAGACAATGGGATGATTCTGTATTCTGGAAAGCACTTGACCAATACCCACACGAACTTCAAAGGTGCGCATGAAAAGGTCCGGGCTGATGGAAACATGAAATGCCGGTACAATTTTATAAATGCTGACAGACTATTTGTTATTACAACATGGTGTGATATTTTTGTGTCGGTAAAATTAATTATGCAAGAAATGGCGGTGGAAACACCGTTATGCGCCACTATTGACATGATAACCCTCATATCGAAGTAAACGTGGAGTCAGTCACACGATGATATGTTATGTGCTCCTCCCACTATGACAACGGAAAGCATGCAGTTTATTGGGCTACAGATTAAATACATTATGATGAGCTTCACAGGGTGGTGAATGTGCAAGTAATGTGCAAGGTGATGAGCTCGATGCTCCTTTGCAATTAATATCGAGGGTCTTATTCTGGTGACATGATGGTCGATGCTTGACTGCCTTTTAATCGTATAATGTAGGTAGTCTACTCGCACTGTATGTGAGAGCTGTTGGCTAGGGCACATGTGCCAAGACAACGCAACAGTTTTGTGACAAAACCATCAGTAGAGTTGAAAATGCGATGGAAACCCATTTAACTTGTATTTTTCATTTGGTACATGAGAATTTTAGGGACAAGTTCATTTTATGTGCACTACGTCACCATCACGCACAAATCCGTTTGATTAACACATCTCTATTGGGAAAATGCTCATATTATTGTATGGAGATTTTAGTATATTCGCATGAAAATCTGGAAGGAAACCTTTCTACTGTCTGTTTTTTTTTCATGTTTAGGCTACACAACACCGTCCCTGAGCGAGCATTCACATTCTCTCAGGATGCTGAAAGAAATAAATAATATCTCTCTACTCCTGTTCCCGAGACAAAATTAACATTTGGTGTATACTTTTATTGCAAATAACACTTAATTCTGTAGGAGTTCATATTGTAAGAGGCTACATGTGAGGCCTACAGTCAGTGTCCAGACTTCAGTCACTATTCCAACGATTAGGCCTAGCTGTTCCCATCTGAACTTCAAAGGTGCGCAAACCAGGGTGTCATATATTGTGATTGGCTAGTCTTTTACTGGTACGGCGCCTGATTATTATATTTTCGATCTAGACTCCAGGATCAGCTAACCACATCGTATGTTAAAGCAATCTGACAGTCGATGACGTGGCACGCAGCCATTGGTTGATACATGCAACGTCTGAACAGGGGAACGCAACCAAATTCTTTAGTCATAAAGATGATAAATTAAATGCATTTTATCTGCGACTGCCACAGCTGGTCATAGCTGCATCTGAATAAACATGATTGATCTCACTGCTTGGTCAGGTCACTATATGAAAAATGTTATTGTCTTGTCAGATATCCAAGATGATTCGATAATAATACTTTATTTAAAAACAGTCAAAGAAACAGTCATAATTAAACTGATATTCCACGTGTTTGGGTTAGGTATAGAGAGGCAATTGGGTGTGCATGGTAGGCTACACTGTTAAGGTAGCCTGGGCCCTGTAGCATTGGGATGACATTGTTTACATGACATTATCTATTCTATTGCTATACTAATGTCCTTTAGCAATGTTCAGTTGTTCAGAGGCTGCTCAGATTACCTGAGAAAATATGCCACACAGGAAATCAATGTGGCACAATGAAGTGTGGAAAATGTCTATGAACTCAAAGGCTAAGCTGTCGACTATACCCACAGCCAGTAAAAAGCCATCCAGGCAAATGTCAAGGTTTTAATCATGAATCAGTCAAGGCAGGTTTTTGCTCATTGTTCAAATAACCACATGGTGACTTATTACAGTATGTGAAGAATGTGAGCAATATTGTTGTGTAACTTTCAGCTACCCACAACAATGAGGTCCTTTAAAAATGTTTAAATGAAGCCATCTGTTTGAGCCAATCAGTTGTGTTGTGACAAGGTAGGGGGTGGTATAAAGAAGATAGTCCTATTTGGTAAAAGACCAAGATCATATTATGGCAAGAACAGTTTAAAATAGAAAAGCAAAACAACAGTCCATCATTACTTTAAGAGATGAAGGTCAGTCAATAGGGAAAATTTCAAGAACTTTGCAAGTTTCATCAAGCACTATGATGAAACTGGCTATCATGAGGACCACCACAGGAAGACCCAGATTTACCTCTGCTGCAGAGGATAAATTCATTCGAGTTAACTGCACCTCAGATTGCAGGCCAAATAAATGCTTCACTGAGTAACAGACACATCTCAACATCAATTGTTCAGAGGAGACTGTGTGAATCAGGCCTTCATGGTCGAATTGCTGCAAAGGAACCACTACTAAAGGACACCAATAATAAGAAGAGACTTGCTTAGGCCAAGAAACATGAGCAATGGACATTAGACCAGTGGAAATCTGTCCTTTGGTCTGAGATTAGGTTTTCAACCTCTGTGTCTTTGTAAGATGCACAGTAGGTGAACGGATGATCTCCGCATGTGTGGTTGCCACCGTGAAGCATGGAGGAGGAGGTGTGATGGTGTGGGGTCGCTTTGCTGGTGACACTGTCAGTGATTTATTTAGAATTCAAGGTACTCTTAATCAGCATGGCTACCACAGCATTCTGCAGTGATACGCCATCCCATCTGGTTTGCGCTTAGTGGGACTATCATTTGTCATTTGGACAATGACCCAAAACACACCTCCAGGATATGTTAATCAATCAAATGTATTTATAAAGCCCTTTTTACATCAATCGATGTCACAAAGTGCTATGCAGAAACCAGGTGTCATGCCCAGATCCTTTATTCTCTATTTTGGTTAGGTCGGGGTGTGACTAGGGTGGGCATTCTAGTTTCTTTATTTCTAGGTTGGCCTGGTATGGTTCCCAATCAGAGGCAGCTGTCTATCGTTGTCTCTGATTGGGGATCATACTTAGGCAGCCTTTTCCCACCTGTTTGTTGTGGGATCTTGTTTGTGTATAGTTGCCTTGAGCACTGCATAGCTTCACGTTCGTGCATTGCCGGTTCACATAATAAAGATGATGAACCCAAACCACGCTGCATTTTGGTCCGATTCTTACAACAACGTTTGTGACTCAGCCTTAAACCCCAAACAGCAAGCAATGCTGATGTAGAGAAACACAGTGGCTAGGAAAAACTCCCTAGAAAGGCAGGAACCTAGGGAGAAACCGAGAGAGGAACCAGGCTCTGAGGGGTGGCCAGTCCTCTTCTGGCTGTGCCGGGTGGAGATTATAACAGTACATGGCCAAGAAGTTCAAACGTTCATAGATGACCAGCAGGGTCAAATAATAATAATCACAGTGATTGTAGAGGGTGCAACAGGTCAGCATCTCAGGAGTAAATGTCAGTTGGCTTTTCATAGCCGATCATTCAGTGTTAGAGACAGCAGGTGCGGTAGAGAGAGAGAGAGAGAGAGAGAGAGAGAGAGTCTAAAACAGCAGGTCTGGGACAAGGTAGCATGTCCGGTGAACAGGTCAGGGTTCCATAGCCGCAGGCAGAACAGTTGAAACTGGAGCAGCAGCAGGTGGACTGGGGTGGACTGAGGACAGCAGGTGGACTGGGGACAGCAAAGAGTCATTAGGCCAGGTAGTCCTGAGGCATTGTCCTAGGGCTCAGGTCCTCCGAGAGAAGAGAGAAAAGAGAGAAAGAAAGAAAGAGTTAGAGCATACTTAAATTCACACAGGGCACCGGATAAGACAGGAGAAATACTCCAGATATAGCAGACTGATCCTAGCCCCCTGACACAAACTACTGCAGCATAAATACTGGAGGCTGAGACAGGAGGGGTCGGGAGACACTATGACCCCGTCCGACGATACCCCCGGACAGGGCCAACCAGGCAGGATATAACCCCACCCACTTTGCCAAAGCACAGCCCCCACACCACTAGTGGGATATCTTCAAACCACCAACTTACTACTCTGAGACAAGGCCGAGTATAGAACACAAAGATCGCCCCCACAGCACCCGAGGGGGGCGCCAACCCGGACAGGAAGATCACGTCAGTGACTCAACCCACTCAAGTGACGCACGCCTCCTAGGGACGGCATGAAAGAGCACCAGTAAGCCAGTGACTCAGCCCCCATAATAGAGTTAGAGGCAGAAAATCTCAGTGGAGAGGGGAACCGGCCAGGCAGAGACAGCAAGGGCGGTTCGTCGCTCCAGTGCCTTTCCGTTCACCTTCACACTCCTGGGCCAGACTACACTCAATCATAGGACCTACTGAAGAGATGAGTCTTCAATAAAGACTGAAAGGTCGAGACGAGTCTGCATCTCTCACATTGATAGGCAGACCATTCCATAAAAATGGAGCTCTATAAGAGAAAGCCCTGCCTCCAGCTGTTCTAATTCTAGGAACAATAAAGATGCCTGCGTCTTGTGACCATAGCGTACGTGTAGGATAAACCATCCACAGAGACAAACTGATACCTTTCCGACAGATAAGATCTAAACCAGGCCAGAACTTGTCTGTGTAGACCAATTTGGGTTTCCAATCTCTCCAAAAGAATGTGGTGATTGATGGTATCAAAAGCAACACTAAGGTCTAGGAGCACAAGGACAGATGCAGAGCCTTGGTCTGACGCCATTAAAAGGTCATTTACCACCTCCACGAGTGTAATCTCAGTGCAATGATGAGGTCTAAAACCAGACTGAATCGTTTTGTTTACATTGTTTGTCTTCAGGAAGGCAATGAGTTGCTATGCAACAGCTTTTTTCCCCAGCAAATTGAGAGGAATTGGAGATTCGATATAGGCAAATAGTTTTTTTTATTTTCTGGGTCAAGGTTTGGCTTTTTCAAGAGAGGCTTTGTTATTCACACTTTTAGTGAGTTTGATAAACATCCGGTGGATAGAGAGGCATTAATTATGTTCAACATAGGAGGGCCAAGCACAGGAAGCAGCTCTTTCAGTAGTTTAGTTGGAATAATTCAGTAGTTTAGTTTAGTTGGAATGCAGCTTGAAAGTTTAGAGGCCATGATTATTTTCATCAATGTGTCAAGAGATAAAAAATGTCTCCCTTGATCCTAGGTCCTGGCAGAGTTGTGCAGGCTCAGGACAACTGAGCTTTGGAGAAATACGCAGATTTAAAGAGGAGTCCGTAATTAGCTTTCTAAATGATCATGATATTTTCGTCAAAGAAGTTCATGAATTTATCACTGCTGAAGTAAAAGCCATCCTCTCTTGGGGAATGCTGCTTTTTAGTTAGCTTTGCGACAGTATCAAAAATAAATTTTGGATCGTTCTTATTCTCCTCAATTAAGTTGGAAAAATAGGATGATCGAGCAGCAGTGAGGGCTCTTCGATATTGCACGGTACTTCCAGTTAGGTGTAGTGACATTTCAGTTCCAATTTTCTGGAATCTTGCTTCGGGTATTCAGGTATTTTCTGTATACCAGGGAGCTAGTTTCTTATGACAAATGTTTTTGGTTTTTAGTAGTGCGACTGCATCTAGGGTATTATGCAAGGTTAAATTTAGTTCCTCAGTTATCCAATTTTTGTCCCCTGACATCCTTGGGACTCTGGAAGGACATCTAGGAATCTTTGGGTTGTCCGAGAATTTATAGCACGGCTTTTGATGATCCTTGGTTGGGGTCTGAGCAGATTATTTGTTGCGATTGCAAACGTAATGATGAAAAACATTAAGATCATTAGATCCACAATATTTATTCCACGGGACAAAACTAGGTCCAGAGTATGACGGTGGCAGTGAGTAGGTCTGGAGACATGTTGGACAAAACCCCCCACTGAGTCGATGATGGAGGAGGTCTTTATTCCAGTGAGATTGCTCGAGCAAACATTGCCATGTTTAGTTTTGCCCAACCTAGATCAAGGCACAGACATGGTCTCAATGGGGATAGCTGAGCTGACTACACTGACTGTGCTAACAGCCTGCTGCCTGGCCTGCACCCTATCTCATTGTGGATCTAGAGTAGTTAGTGCCCTGTAAGGGCTATTTGACCAAGGAGAGTGATGGAGTGCTGCATCAGATGACCTGGCCTCCACAATCACTCGACCTCAACCCAATTGAGATGGTTTGGGATGAGTTGGACCGCAGAGTGAAGGAAAAGCAGCCAACAAGTGCTCAGCATATGTGGGAACTCCTTCAAGACTGTTGAAAAAGCATTCCTCTTGAAGCTAGTTGAGATAATTCCAAGAGTGTGCAAAGCTGCCATCAAGGCAATGGGTGGCTACTTTGAAGAATATACAATATATTTTGATTTGTTTAACACTTTTTTGGTTACTACATGATTCCATATGTGTTATTTCCTAGTTGTGATGTCTTCACTATTATTCTACAATGTAGAAAATAGTATAAATAAATAAAAACCTTTGAATGAGTAGGTATGTCCAAACGTTTAACTGGTACTGTATAACTCATAGGCACAAGAAGCATGGAGCCACTGTACTACCAAATCTGATGAATCGGATCACCTTTTGCAGTGTTGTAATAGTCTAGTGTGCTACAACTAGTGTTATAGTATTGCCGCTGCACACCACACATTGCTCTACCCCATCTGGGCTAGAGGAACACCTATGTGATAAGGCTGCTCATCAACTACAGCTCAGCATTCAACACCATAGTCCCCTCCAATCTTGACACTAAGCCCAAGGCCCTTGGTTTGAGTACCTCGCTCTGTAACTGGATCCTGGACTTCCTGACAGGCAGACCCCAGATGGTGAGGGTAGGTTACAACACCTCCCTCATGCTGACCTTCAACATGCCCCCACCCCCAAGGGTGTGTGCTCAGCCCCCTACTGTACTTTCTGTACACCCATGACTGCGTGGCCACACATGACTCCAACACCATCAATATGTTTGCCGACAACAAGACGGGGTTGGGCCTGATCGTCGACGGGGACGAGACAGCCTACAGGGAGGAGATTACAGCCATGGCACAGTGGTGCCAGGAAAACAGCCTCTCCCTCAACGTCTGCAAAACCAAGGAGCTGATAGTGGACTACAGGAAACATGTGGAAGAGCAACCCCCTATTGACATCGACTGGGCTGCAGTGGAGAAAGTCAAAAGCTTAAAGTTCCTTGGTGTGCACTTCACAGAGAACATGACATGGTCCAATCACACCACGTGGTGAAGAAGATGCAGCAGGCACCTGAAGAAATTTGGCCCTCGGACCCTAAACAAGTTCTAAAGCTGCACAATCAAGAGCATCTTCACAGGCTGCATCATCACCTGGTACGGAAACTAATCCGCCCTCAACCAGAAGGCCCTAATGAGGGTTGTGCGGACGACCCAATAGATTACTGGGGGTGAACTCCCTGCCCTCTAGAACATCTACACCAGGCAGTGTCTGAGGATGGCATGAAAGATCGTCAAGGAATCCAGTCACCCAAGCCACATATTTTTCACTCTGTTACCATCTGGCAAGCGGTATTGGAATATCAGGTTTTTGACCAAAAGGCTCCGTGACAGCTTCAGCCACCAGGCCATCAGACTGCTGAAAAGCAAAACCTAGCTGTCTCCCTGCACAGACCTGCACCTTAGAGACTGCACTTCTAGAAAAAAGGGTTCCAAAAGGGTTTTTCAGCTGAAACCCTTTTGGGTTCCATGTAGAATCCTCTGTGGAAAGGGATTCTACATTGAACCCCAAATGGTTAACCTGGAACTAAAAAGGTTCTTCATAGGGTTATGGGGACAACCCTTTAGGTTCTAGAGAGCTCATTTTTTTCTAAGAGTATATATGCATCTTAGAAATTGTTTTCACTGACTACACACACATTTACACACACACACACACACACACACACACACACACACACACACACACACACACACACACACACACACACACACACACACACACACACATACACACACACACACACACACACAGTCAACGCTGCTGTTCTAATATATACTATTGATTCCACTACCCAATTTATATTTGTAAATACAGTGTAAATCCAGTCCATTATTACTACGCATACTACCTCTTATATTACTTCTACTACATCTTATTTTTGACTTGACTCTTTTCATTGTTATTATTGATTATTGATAAATGTACGTACTGCACTGTTGAGGGAACTAGCACATAATAATTTTGCTGCACCTTTTATACCTGCTGTAAACTGTGTTTGCGAAGAATACATTTGATATGACTCATGTGGCTCTACTTCCGCTGTTGAAATAAACTACTCTAGAGGTTCATCGGCTGCTCAGATGACCTTAAAAAATATGCCGCAAAGAACATCAATGTGGCACAATGTAGCGTGGGAAAGGCTTAAAGCTAGAATCCTTAAAGCCTACATCATAATATTATATGATTCTTCAAGAATATAATCTAAAAATAAAACCTACATTCCTCGTGCGCTTAGTTCAATTCTCGTACCCAATCAGAACCCCAAATATAAGCTTGTTTTACTGAAATGTTTGTAAACTATGTCAATTTAAACAAACCCTGTATAGCCTCAAAACATAGTTAAAATGATAATTTTCACATAATGCATAATGGTCAGTCCATGTATCCATACTGATGGGAAGTGAACTGACAACTGGAGGGTTGCTGGTATCAAATCTTAGATGCCATTGCCTGCCGTTGTGCCCTTGAGCAAGGCAAGAACAGCTCCCCGGTGCCTACTAAAGCAGCCCCCCGCACCTCTCCAAAACCTGTATGTGTGTCTTTCGGAGAGGTTGGGTTAAAAGCAGAAGACAAATTTCAGTAGAACCTTGTGTGCAATTAACCAATAAGTTATATTAATACGTTTGAGAGTGGTTATAGTTCTCCAGACCCATTGCTCAGCTTTTTACTAACACAGAGGCAGTGTGTCCACTTTGTTATTGTTTCAATTAAGGATTCTAGCTTTAAACAGGCTCAAATGCCAATCTGTCTACAACACCCAATAGAATAAAATCCAATTGAATGGCAAAGTTTATATGCATCCCAAATGACACCCTTTTCCCTTTGCAGTACACTACTTTTGACCAGGACTCATAGGGCAATGTGGGGAATAGGGTGCCATTGGGACGCACATAATGGAGTCAAGGGAGTGCAAAACATTTGGGGAGATATATTTTCATCTTGTTTTTTTTTCTGTTCATCATGACCATTTTTGTTATAAAGAGTAATATTTAAAAAAATCATAGCAATCAAGATATTATGCATGGTGAAAGGTGCATTGTGGAGCACATTCATTGCATTATCACAGTTAATGTGTTGCTGACTGTTTACATCACATCATTTAAAAGGCTTATCAAGTCCTTCTTGATATGAATCCAATTCTCAATTTACGTAAATAAAGGAATTTAAATGATGCAACCCTTTTGAAACGTTCGCGTTTGCTTTCGATTGCACTCTTCCTGCACTATAAAAGAAGACAGGCTTATCCAATTGACATCACAGTAAGGTGAGTAGACGTTCCGATTTATTTAACCTAACCTTCAATGTATGTATCCAATTAAATAACTCACTATAGAATCTTATCTTCGAATCTTAAAATATAATTTCTCTATCTCAGGTTAGGTAAGGCAAGGTGGACTTCAGGAGACACTAAAATGCACTATAAAACATATATTATGTTGGTGGGAAGGGGGAAATGAGGTATGCTGGTGAATAGTAAACCTCGCTAATCTAATTTGTTCAGTGTGGTTGAATCTCGAGCCGGTGTGGGAAAATATTCCTTTCCGACCTCAGATGCCCAAATAGGTCCCTCATTAAAATACGTTGGGTGCAATTTCACACATACCATGTGTGATTTCCAGTCTAGTCATTCATGGTAAGACGCCAACTTGTAAGAATCCTAGAAAAGATTTAGGCGAAGGAAAATAGCTAAGCTACATAGCTCAGAGATATTTGTTTCATTCATGCATATTGCTTTTGAGAAGTTACCATTGATGAAGGTGAGTAGTTTCCCATCAAGGTAGCCTACCTGTATCTCAGTTTAAGGGTGTAGGTCTAATGAGTTATACATACATGAATAGGTGTTTAAATGTAAGTTGTTATGCATGATTCGCAAATTAATGTTCTTAATTTAATTCGCAACGAAAACAAATGTGTAACTAGATTTTGCTGGGTTTTGGGGAGGGGGGACTTTCAATGTTATATAACATTCATAATATTAATTTAATTTAGTAAAACAAAGTCAATCACATTATCTAGGCTACAGTACTCGCCTCCACGTTTCGCTTTAGGTTTCTATTTCTCCGGTGGGCGTCAGCATCACTAGAAAAGGGAAGGCAAGGACTCTGGGCTTAGGAGTCAAGATGATACCCTATGTGGCGTTGTGCAAATATTGTAAGTATTTTCCTTTTTCTTCATCTGACTTTAGCTTAGTTATAATGACAAATTGACTTGTGATCAAAGTTTATAGCCTATATTTTTGTTTATTTGAAGAATTGGTAAAAAATAATTGTGTCAGGGAGTCCAGAAATACATTGGGACTACTGTCAGAACAACAAGTAGTGCTTCACCTTATGGGCAGTGGTGGAAAAAGTGCTCAATTGTCATACTTGAGTAAAAGTAAAGATACCTTAATAGAAAAGGACTAAAATAAAAGTGAAAGTCACCCAGTAAAATACTACTTGAGTAAAAGTCTGAAAGTATTTGGCTTTAAATATACTTAATTATTAAAAGTAAAAGTATAAATAATTTCAAATAACTTATGTTAATCAAACCAGACGGCACGATTTTTTTATTGTAATTTTTAATGCACGGATAGCCAGGGGCACACTCTGACTCAGACATCATTTACAAACAAAGCATTTGTGTTTAGTGAGTCACGCCAGATCAGATGCAGTGGGGATGACCAGAGATTTTGCGTGAATTGGACAATTTTCCTGTCCTGCTAAGCATTCAAGATGTAACGAGTACTTTTGGGTGTCAGGGAAAATGTATGGAGTAGAAAGTACATTATTTTCTTTAGGAATGTAGTGGAGTAAAAGTAAAAGTTGTCAAAAAATATAAATAGTAAAAGTATAGTACAGATACCAAAAAAACGACTTAAGTAGTACTTGAAAGTCTTTTAACTTAAGTACTTTACACCACTGCTTATGGGGAATTCCAAATACAATAAATTACTTTTGGAAAAACTTTTTGTTGAATTCCAACAACTTATTGGGAAGTAGAAAAGGGGATGTTGTTCAGGAACATTCTAAAAGTCATTCTAAATCTAGTTCTGTGATTTTGGGGTGAAAACAAGAATAGCCCCACAGACTGCATGCCATCCATGTATATTGCCTATAATTTAAAAACATATATCCCTCTGTAGCCCTTTTTAAAAATACATTTTTACATGTTTCTTATATTTGAAGCCTGTAGGCCTATTAAACAATTACTTATTTCTTTTCCAGTTCCTGTCGCTATAGTTGTGGTCATAGTTTTCAGTGTCAATGGATACATTGAAGATCCTCTTTTTGACTGCCTGCAAGATTCAGACTATGCCGAACTCCATGAAATTGTGAACAGAGGTCTTCCCTTCACAAAGACACCTCATCGTATTGCCATCGTCGGTGGTGGTATTGCTGGACTGACTGCAGCAAAGTTTCTGGAGGACGCAGGGCACAAGGTACAGTATCTTTCAGAACATTTACTGTATCAATGTCAACACAATGAATAACATTGACATATGCTAATTTATGTATGATTGACATACTCAGAAATGAATTTAGTGTCAGTATTGTAATTATCTGGAAGAGACTAATAATAAGCCTACAGTGTAAAAGGGGGAAACTGATCTATTTTTTTGGGGACAAGGTGACTTTAATAGAGGCAAGTGGTCGAATTGGAGGACGGGTGGAGACCTACAGAAATAGAAGAGAGGGATGGTATGCAGAACTGGGTGCTATGAGGATCCCTAGCTTTCACAAGTGAGTTAGGCCTTTTGTCCTACCACATGAAATAGGTAGCGATCTCTTATCCCATCTCTTCATATGTTATTGTTGAAAAGAGGTCAAGCATCCTCTCAAATGAATCATTATCTGATACAGGTGCATGTCCTATAGATTTGCATAAGAATAATAGCAGGTGTTTACTTTAACCATCAAAACAAAGTTAACTATGGCATTTTTCATTCAACAGAATTCTTTTATCATTTGCATTAAAAATGGGCCTTGGACTGAATCCATTTATCCAGGATGACATCAACACATATTACTATGTGAACGGGTTGCTACAGAAAACATATACGGTTAAAGAGAACCCAGACGTGCTGAACTATCCCTTGACTGACAAGGAAAGGGGAAAATCGGCTGGTCAGCTCTTCGACTTGGCCCTGTGGAAGGTGTGTGCAAAGGGAAGGGGGCTCCAAACACAGCATTAGACTCCTGTGGTGGAACACTGTGTAATGTTAAATGTTATTTTATATACAGGTACAGTGTGTCACATAATACAGTTATAACAAATAAGTTTTACAAATGATTTGTTGTAGATAAGGGATGATATCAAGACAGCTGGCTGCGAGGCCATGTTGAGAAAATATGACTCGTACTCAGTCAAGGTAAGAAAACACTTGGTTGCTTATAGGTAACCATCAGACAAGATGCAGGATTATTGTTATAGGCTAAATTGGTATGCACTTTGCCTTATTCAGCTATTTTAATAAGTGTTGATTTCTGATAGGAGTATCTAGTGAAGGAGGGGAACCTGAGTCGTGGTGCCATGCGCATGATTGGAGATATCCTGAATGAGAACAGCCTCTTCTATGCATCACTTACTGAGATGCTGTATATTCAGTCAGATATTAACGACAACACTGTGTAAGAACAGCATTATGCACATATAACCAAATTAGACACCCCGCCCTACATCTAGTGTTTTTTAAGTAGTGTATTAAAGTAGTGGAATGTTCTCTGTTTTTCAGCTATTACGAGATCACTGATGGGTTTGACCATTTACCAAGGGCATTTTACCAGGCCCTCAACAGTACCATTCTTCTCAACTCCAAGGTCCGACTCATCAGTCAAACCAGCAGCAACGTAACCGTATCCTACCAAGACTGGCGCAATCCATCCTCCCTGACCAACCTTACAGTAGACTATGCCCTGGTGACAGCTACAGCGAAGGCTACCCTCTTCATGGATTTCCAACCCCCGCTGTCACCCCAGAAGATGGAGGCCCTGCGGTCCGTGCACTACGCCAGCTCCACCAAGGTGGTCCTCAGCTTCAGTGAGAGATTCTGGGAAAAGGAGGGCATCAAAGGGGGGAAGAGCATCACAGATCTCCCCTCTCGTTTCATCTACTACCCTAGCCACAGCTTCCCAGGCACGGCTGGGGGGGCTCTCCTGGCATCCTACACCTGCTCTGATGACTCCACTCTGTTCCAGGGGGTCAGCGAGGATGAACTGAAGGCCTTGGTGCTGGATGACCTGGTAAAGATCCATGGGGAGGCTATACGACCTCTCTGCACTGGAGGGTTGGTGAAGAAGTGGGGGCTGGATCCCTTCAGCCTGGGGGCTTTTGCCATTTACACACCTTACCAGCAGACGGACTACGCCACGGACCTGTTCAGGAATGAGAGCAGGGTCCACTTTGCTGGGGAGCATACGGCCCTACCTCACGCTTGGATCGAGACTGCCATGAAATCTGCACTAAGGGCAGCCAGGAACATAAGTAACCTGGCATGATAGACATCTGGGGCCTGGGGTCATCGATTGTATTTTGAATAGCTTGAGAAGCCATGATTAAAGGTTGAATGTTGACAAACGAAATGACGAAATTCAATGGCCAAACCAAAAACAATACAATTTTGTAACGTTTTTTAGTACTGTCTGATGATGCATTCGCTAGTATACATGTGTTCTGCTTTACTCAATATGAATGGCACAACATGATGAGATGAGTGTGGATGAAATGAAACAGAACTGAACATGTTTACTGGCCTATTTACAAGTACTCTTCAGGGCACATTGTTCATACCTTTTCCCCTTTCTAAACTTTATTATTTTTGTGTGTACTGTTTTAAAATGGCAATTTTGTTACACATACTAAAGTATTGTAGGAAAGAAAACTATGTCAAATGATGATGTCACACATACGTTACATAGATGTAATGAGCAGCATGGTGTAGGTGTAGTTCTTGGGCCTACTTTTTAAAAATGTTATTTTAATAAAGCCGTATTGCAACCAAAAACTTTCTGATTCTATAATTGTACTGTGGCATGTCAGCATATTAGGCAATGGTGTTAGGGGTTCGAGACATAAAGAAAACATAATGCACAGTTCTTTTACAAAATAAAACACAGTTCTTTTACAAAATAAAGTCAATTTCCCATAGTCTAGCTCCCATCAATGGGCACCCTTCTGCACCATCTGGGTGAACCGGTTGGTTATAGACAAGGTAGTGTCAATGAAGCGGTCAACACAGTTCACGAGGCAAGTCTCTGTCCGTGAATCCAGTTTTGAACTCGGGCTCCCCTCCATGCACTTGTCCCAGCAGACATCTGTGAAGTTATGCACCTTCAAAAGAAGCAATGAATCAGCTAACGTTAAGTCAATTTCCGTATGGAGGTCTCAAAACAGAAATATATGATTTCGTAATCAACTCGCAATTTGGTTTGTCCATTCTGAGAACACGTTTGATGGTGTAATAAAATAACACATGCAGGACACAGTTCAAAATACAGTTAATGTAGCTAGCGTTAGCTAGCTAACTCCGTAGCATAGCTGCTGCTGTGTGTAGCTAAACTACCTACCTGGGCCTGAAACTGCGCTTTCTGTTGTTCAATTGCGATCATCCTTTGGAGCTCTGAAGCATCAGCATTTTCTGACGAATTTAAATCAAAGCCGTCCATTGCAGTAACAGGGATTGGTTACAGTCGGGTTAATTCAACCAGTAGAGCGGAGAATGACCTCTGTAGGCTCGTGCGTTTTATGCTCAGTGATTTGTTGTAGTTTGCTCCGTTATCAAGATAGTTGACTAACACACGAGTCATGACTCTCCAATCATTTCAATGTTCAGCCTTTCATTTAAGTAAGGCCAACCCATTTTTTTTAAAGCCACGATATGTAACTTTTTAGGCGACTTGACCAAATTCACATATAATTGTGAGTTAAAGATCTGTCATTCTCGTTGAAATCAATTCTAAGAAGCGGCAGATCTGTTCTTTGTGCGATATTTCTATGCTTCCGCTTCTAATGTTTTGTTTTGGCATCTTTTACTTTTATTTTTGTATACCAGTTTCAAATTGCTGAAAATACAATATATTTCACAACGGTTTAGATGATACTATACTTCTACACTATACTTGCTTGTTTTGTCACAAACTGAAATGAGGCAAACAATTCCATTTTTTTAGGAAATGGCGGAGTGGTTTCTGCATATTGCACCTTTAAAACAATCTAATGGATAGATTATGTTAAGGGGATTAGTTCTCCCAAATTACATATTGGTTTCCTTACCCTGTAAGCAAGTATATGGACAAGGTATGGCATTTGAGGCACAAATCCAATGCAAGTCAATGGTACCTATAGTATATTAGCATTTTCACAGTGGTTGAAAAAGTACCCAATTGTCATACTTGAGTAAAAGTAAAGATACCTTAATAGAAAATGACTCAAGTAAAATTGAACGTTACCCAGTAAAATACTACTTGAGTAAAAGTCTAAAAGTATTTGGTTTGAAATATACTTAAGTATAACATTCCTTATATTCAGCAAACCAGATGGCACTATTGTATTTTCTATTTATTTAAGGAAAGCCAGGGGCACACTCCAACACTCAGACTTCATTTTACAAATGAAGCATTTGTGTTTAGTTAGTCCGCCAGATTGGAGGCAGCAGGGATGACCAGGGATGTTCTCTTGATAGGTGCGTGAATTGGACCATTTTCCTGTTCTGCTAAGTACTTCTTGGGTGTCAGGGAAAATGTATGGAGTAAAAAGTACATTATTTCCTTTAGGAATGTAGTGAAGTAAAAGTAAACATTTTCTAAAATATAAATAGTAAAATACAGATATGCCAAAAAACAACTTAAGTAGTACTTTAAAGAAATTTTACTTAAGTATTCACACCACAGCATTTTCGCGCACCAACCTAAAGTATCTCAAAATGGATTCTGTATGGTGTGTGTGTGTGGCAGGCTTACAATGATTGCAAAAAAACAACATTTGAGAGTGCGCTGACCCTGGTGCTGGAGGGGGTACGCAGCTGGAGGTTGAATGTTTGAAGTGTTGCGGGATAATAAAACGTTTGGTATAACTCAATTAGTTACTTATAGATGATTTTGATATGGAAATGCAAAAATAGGTACCATTGACTTCCATTGGATTTGTGCCACAAATTTTATTGAAACAGTGGCCAGGTAAACAAAACCAAAGCATTGATTGCTGTCGTACTTTATCCATAGACTGTTTCAATGATAAAGAAACCAATATGTCATTGTGTCATTTGGGTGAACCATCCCTTTAATATAATCACTGCTATCTATTCAGATTAAAGGGGTAATCTGCAGTTGCTATATCCATTTTTGGATTTATAAATTAATGATGTACGGTGGTATATCCATAGATTTTTTTTAAATAATATAATTTCTACGTGCCTATTGAGCTTAGTTCAACTGTTGTACCCCATCAGAACCCAAAATATGAACTTGTTTTACTCCAATGTTTGTAAACAAAGTAAATGTAATCAAACACTGTAGAGCCTCAAAACATAATTCGAACTATACCTTTGATATCATGGATGGTCGCTCTGTCTATTAATTTGAGAGTGGTTAATATCTCTAGCCCCATCCCTAAGGTTTTTACCGAGGCAGGGATTTAGCTTTGTTGTCGTTTCAACTAAGGATTGCCACTTTAAGATTGACCATTGCACATTTTTTTAAACCTTACTTCATTATTAGTACTGCCCGGGGATATAGTCTAGTAAAACAGGATTTAGCCTAGTTCTTATTTATTAAATCCAGAATTCTAAATGTATATCGGGAGTCATGTTTAGTATTATCCTCAGGTAGTATAAGTGTTTATCATCTTACTTGAATGCAGACTTTCTACAGCAGTTGTTAATGTCTGGGACCAGATGCAGACCTTGTGGTCAACATATTGCAATGTGCAGTCTTCTCTTTTTGCAGATCAACATTGTCCATAAAGTTAGCTAAAAATGTATATGTTTCTTATACATTTATTAGAAAAAGCCTATTAAACCAAGATCAAGCAAACATTGCATAATTGTTTGGATTAAAATGCAGTTTATGTGGCATATGCAAAGAAGACGAAGAAGCATCCGCAGTCGACTATCACCCAGTGCTTAAAAACTCTTGGTCAGCAGTGGACAAAACAGCAACTACATCCGGGTAAGATTTGTGTGACCTTGGTTGGGTAATCGTCATGGCGGCCATCGTCAGGATAAGTTCAGTCTGCCACAGAGGTGGCAAACGTAAGTGTCTTTGTGTTAATTCCACAATTGTGTGTATTTCATATCGTTGTTCTTGATAATTACAGTTTTTTTTTGTCCAAAGTGACGTTGTACATACATATCGTAACTTGCTAGTAGCTAGCCAGCTAACGTTAATGATAGCTGATGGATGAGCAAAGCAACGACTTTTCAAGTTCATAGTGGCTCGGGGATTCGAACCAGTGATCTTTTGGTTACTTGCGCAACGCTCTAGCCGGCTTCACTCTGCATTGAATCAGATCCGTTTACGGATCTCGTAAAGTATCCTGAATCAGCTAAAATGACCAACCTCGATTCTAAACACTTCATATCAGTTTTAGGCCTCATGCTTGGTAGGAACTAAGGGTTATGGTTAACATAATCTATCACTTTTCAAAATATTCTATATACATTTTAGGCTATTGTAATCCCTATCAATCCCACATAGTGTGGCATTAATCCAAATCATTTAGTCATTGGCTGCCTATGCTTCAGTTCCTCGAATAGTTGCCATTACCTTATGTGACTGCTAGTTGTAGATACACTACTTTAAACAACTACCAAGACACAAGATGCACACAAGCAAGGTACCCTAAAAAACATATAAACCAGATGGGCTACCCCTGATTGCTGACAACCACATAACACATGGAATGGTTTATTTTCATGATACTCCTTGAGGGAAGACTCATCCTCTGATTTCTAAAGGCCTATATGAAATAATATTCACATTTTGTAACTGAGCCATGTGTGAACAATTGACATTACATTATAGCTTAAGCCATATTGTTTTTTGTTGCTTTGTCTTATTTTATAGCCTACTTATAATTGAACAGTAAATATTGTGATTTAGTTAAAATATTGTCATAGTTCGTGACACTGATTTGTCTTCTCCCTACAGTTTTGTTTTATCGCAGCTCTCTGCTTGCACGACCCTTGGTCACACAGCAAAAGGACCAAGACCGGTCCTACCCGTTGACGGCTAGGATTCATGGATCCTCATCTCTCCGTGGTTTGTTGTTCCCACGATAAGAGTTTTGCTGATAGCCTACAGTTTGCCTGTAGCACTCAAAGATTAATAATGGGCTATATGTGTTGCCTAAGAGGAATACCAGTCTTACCAGAACACTGTGGCCATTGTGTGTTTTTGTGATTTTTATGACTCCTTAAAGTAATCAATGTTCAGGTTAGGCTACATGTTATGTAAGGTGAGTGGTAGGCCTATATTATGATTAGAGCCTACAGCCCTACACCTAAGGGGATTCAAGTATTTTCTTCCTTTGTCTTGTACACTGAATTGTGTCATGTAAGAAGGACTTGAGAGAGGGGGGGGGTTAAGTCATTTGTCAGGGAGCCGGTTAGTGATGTCACCACTGGCATGTTGTTTGTGTGGTTGGTACTAGTGATGCACCGATATGACATTTTTGACCGATATTTAATATTTTAGTTGCCACAAAACGATACTGATATTTAATATTTTAGCGGCCTTTTAAGCATTCTAGTACGGTTAAATAGTTAACACATGGATGCAGTGGTCTAAGGCACTGCATCTCAGTGCAAGAGTCATCACTATAGTCCCTGGTTCGAATTCAGGCTGTATCACATCTGGCCTTGATTGGGAGTCCCATAGGGCGGCGCACAAATTGGCCCAACGTCATCCGGGTTTGGCCAGGTAGGCCAAACCCGGACAAATAAGAATTTGTTCTTAACTGACTTGCCTAGTTAAATAAAGGTTACACACACCACACTGACCAAAAAGTTATTTTGTTGGCATGTATGTCCCCATTACCAGTAAAACATAATCAAAACCTATTTCTTTCACTTACTTACTGTTCTGTTCCGTCATTTCATTCTCAACCAGGATTTCATCATGCATGTCAAACAGTGAAGTTTCATCTCTGTCCGTGGCGCCTCTTCCTCGGTGCACACAGTCAGTCTTTTTTCATCTTGTCCAGCTGTGTATGTAACATTTCACGTAAACCCTGTTTTTTTTGTCTGCATTGAAGTAGCGGTCCTTGTACATAGCATCGAGCATGGAATCAATTGTTCACAGCCTGTGTGGGCAGTTTTGTTGAGCAGACGTTTCAATCCCATGACGGAGGGTATCACGTCTGCTGCAGGTGCAGTTGAGGAGCTTATTTCTCAAGTCAGTTGTTCGAATGGAGCTAGCTAGTGTGTTCAAGTTTCAAACATGTTCTCAGTACTTTCCTCAGCACGAAATCCTCGATGACACACTGTGCTGTCAGACTCCGCATGCTCATGGGGCTGATATCGCTGGGCCAAATGTCAGTCGTGACGCTAATAGCAGTGACGCTTTTACTGTGTAGCTCCTGGAGGGCAACATCTGAAAAATAGCGCACTTGTTAGTGTGTACCGGTGCTCGACCAGTCGGCGAAAGCCAACATCACCCGACAACAGAGAACGGTTGATTGTCAAGGGCAATGAATACCGTTGTCTTGGCGTTAATGGATTTTTCCTTTGAGTTGTCTCGCTGAAATGTTCTTACTCTTTCAAATGACTGCTCGGTCCACACCGCAGACCTTGTGGGTTAGGTTAGGAAAGCTTTCAGCGAGACAATGGAAGCATGCACCGGCTGTTCTGGATGACTGGGTGATAACGCTCTCGGTAGCCTATGTGAGCAAGACCTTTAAACAGGTCAACATTCACAAGGCCACGGGGCCAGATGTACGATCAGGGCGTGTACTCAAAGCATGTGCGGACCAACTGGCAAGTGTCTTCACTGACATTTTCAACCTCTCCCTGACCGAGTCTAATACCTACATGTTTCAAGCAGACCACCATAGTCCCTGTGCCCAAGGAAGCGAAGGTAACCTGCCTAAATGATTACTAGCCCGTAGCACTCACGTTGGTAGACATGAAGTGTTTTGAAAGGCTGGTCATGTCTCACAACAGCATCCACCCGGATACCCTAGGCCCACTCCAATTCGCATTCTGCCTCAATCACACTCCACACTGCCCTTTCCCACCTGAACAAAAGGAACACCTGTGAGAGAATGCTGTTCATTGCCTACAGCTCAGCGTTCAACACCATAGTGCCCATGAAGCTCATCACTAAGCTAAGGACCCTGGGACTAAACACCTCCCTCTGCAACTGGATCCTGGACTTCCTGACGGGCCTCCCCCAGGTGGTAAGGGTAGGCAACAACACATCTGCCACACTGATCCTCAACACTGGGGCCCCTCAGGGGTGTGTACTTAGTCCCCTCCTGTACTCCCTGTTCAACCACAACTGCATTACCAAACACGACTCCAACACTATCATTAAGTTTGCCGACGACACAACAGTTGTAGGCCTGATCACCGACAACGATGAGACAGCTGATAGGGAGGAGGTCAGAGACCTGGCAGTGTGGTGCCAGGATGACAACTTCTCCCTCAACGTGAGCAAGACAAAGGAGATTATCGTGGACTACAGGAAAAGGAGGGCCAAAGACGCCCCCATTCACAGCAACGGGACTGTAGTGGAGCGGGTCGAGAGTTTCAAGTTCCTTGGTGTCCACATCACCAATGAACTATCATGGTCCAAACACACCAAGACTGTTGTGAAAAGGGTACGACAAAACTTTTTACCCCACAGGGGACTGAAAAGATTTGGCATGGGTTCCCAGATCCTCAAAGTTATATAGCTGCACCATCTAGAGCGGTTGCATCAACGCCTGGTATGGCAGCTACTCGGCATCTGACCGTAAGGAGCTACAGAGGGTAGTGAGTACGGCCCAGTACATCAATGGGGCCAAGCTTCCTGCAATCCAGGACCTATATCATAGGCGGTGTCAGAGGAAAGCCCATAAAATTGTCAGACACCAGTCACCCAAGTCATAAACCTTTCTCTGCCACCACACGTCAAGCAGTACCGGAGTGCCAAGTCTAGGACCAAAAAGCTCCTTAACAGCTTCTACCCCCAAGTCATAAACCTTTCTCTGCCACCACACGTCAAGCAGTACCGGAGTGCCAAGTCTAGGACCAAAAAGCTCCTTAACAGCTTTTAACCCCCAAGCCATAAGACTGAACAATTAATCAAATGGCCACCGGACTATTTCATTGACCCCCCCCCCCCCCCCCCTCAATTTGTTTTCTACACTGCTGCTACTCGCTGTTTATCTATACATAGTCACTTCACCCCTACCTACATGTACAAATTAGAGGTTGACCGATTTATGATTTTAACGCCGATACCGATTATTGGAGGACAAAAAAAAAGCAGATGCTGGTTAATCGGACGATTTTTATAATAATGACAATTACAACTACTGAATGAACACTTATTTTAATTTAATACATAAATAACATCTATTTAGTCTCAAATAGTGAAACATGTTCAATTTTTGGTTTAAATAATGTAACAGTGTTGAAGTTTTTTATTTTTTTTTAAGTTAAAGTTTAAGTTCCTTGCTCAGAACATGAGAACATATGAAAGCTGGTGGTTCAATATTCCCAGTTAAGAAGTTTTAGGTTGTAGTTATTCTAGGAATTGAGGCATCAACTTTCTCTCTATACCATTTGTAATTCATATACCTTTGACTATTGGATGTTCTAATAGGCACTTTAGTATTGCCAGCCTCGGGAGTTGATAGGCATGAAGTCAAACAGCTCTGTGCTTTAAGCATTGTTAAGAGCTGCTGGCAAACGCAGTAAAGTGCTGTTTGAATGAATGCTTACGAGCATGCTCCTGCCTATCACTGCTCAGTCAGACTGCTATATCAAATCAGACTTAATTATAATAAAACACATACGAGCCTTTGGTCATTAATATGGTCAAATCCAGAAACTACCATTTCGAAAACAAAACGTTTATTCTTTCAGTGAAATACGGAACCATTCCATATTTTATCGAACGAGTGGCATCCATAAGTCTAAATATTGCTGTTACATTACACAACCTTCAATGTTATGTCATCATTGTGTAAAATTCTGGCAAATGAGTTCACCGTTCGGCAGGCGGCCCAAACTGCTGCATATACCCTGACTCTGCTTGCACTGAAAGCAAGAGAAGTGACAAATTCCCTTGTTAATATTGCCTGCTAACATTAATTAATTTTTTACTAAATATGCAGGTTTAAAAAATATATACTTCTGTATATTGATTTTAAGAAAGGCATTGATGTTTATGGTTAGGTACATTTGTGCAAAGATTGCGCTTTTGTTAAATCATCACCCATTTGGCGAAGTAGGCTGTGGTTCGATTATAAATTAACAGGCACCGCATTGATTATATGCAACGCAGGACAAGCTAGTTGATGATACTACTAGGTTAACTAGTGATTATGTGAAGATGAAACTTATCTTATAAAAAAACCTCAATGCTAGCTAGCAACTTAAATTGGCTCCTTGCAGCCACAAGGTCCTTTTGACGCTGCACTCGTAACAGGTGGTCAGCCTACCACGCAGTTTCCTCGGGGATTGCAATGTAATCGTCAGCCAAAAAGGCCAATTACCGATTGTTATGAAATCTTAAATCGGCGCTGATTAATCGGTCGACCTCTAATACAAATTACCACAACTAACATGTACCCCCGCACACTGACACCGGTACCCCCTCTATATACTTTAGTTTATTTGGTTAATATTTTCTTAACTCTTCTTGAACTGCACTGTTGATTTAAGGGCTTGTAAGTATTTCATGGTAAGGTCTACACTTGTTGTATTCGGCGCATGTGACAACGTTTGATTTGTGTAGCGCAACATTTTTCCGTGGCGTCATTACATAATGTACCTACGTTATAGGTATGCACGTCAGTTTTGCACATCGGCGTTAAACTAGACATCGTGCTGATGTCGATGTTGGCATTTTTAGTTAATATTGGCCGATTCCAATATGTTCACCGATATATCGTGCATCAATAGTTGGTACATAATTAGTTCTCCAAGTGGCAGGCCAGTGACATTTTAACAGGTTCACTGACCGGTGAAAGAGGTTAGTTGGTCACGGCACTCCGTTTGAGGGGGCTATATGGTGTTTTAGTACAATAACATCCATTATTTAGGTTAGCCAACACATTGCATGATGTTTGAACTGTGAAACTTGAGAACCTAAGCAACAGCTGGTCACAGGAGGTTGGTGGCACCTTAATTGAGGAGGACGGGCTCGTGGTAATGGCTGGAGCGGAATCAGTGGAATGGTATCAAATACATCACATGGTTTCCAGGTGTTTGAGTCCATTTGCTCTGTTCCGGCTATTTATGAGCCAATCCTCCCCTCTACAATCTCAGCTGGTGTGTATAATAGAACCTAAAAGATATAAACTTCAACTGACTGGGACAATTGTTAAACGCAAAAACATCTTTAGGCTAACAGACAAACCTAATTGTTTCTATGTGCTAAAAACATGTTCGATTTATAGTAGGCCTTTACCTGCCTTGTTCAGCGGCAGAACGCCAGATTTTTACCTTGTCAGCTCGGGGATTCAATCCAGCAACCTTTCGGTTACTGGCCCAACGCTCTAACCACTAGGCTACCTGTCGCCCCTCAATGATGAGTCTGTTTAGATGATGACCCTCTCTCTCCACAAGAGGTTAGTTCTGCATGTGGGTGTATGATTGAATGTTTTGTTATTTGCCCTTTTGCAGCCGGCTCGGTGTCCAAAGCTGCCTCCCTGCATTGGACAGGAGAGCGTGTGGTGAGCGTACTGCTGCTGGCCTTGGGGCCTGCTGCCTACTACTTCCCCGGACCTGCTGTTGACTACTCACTGGCTGCTGCCCTCACCCTGCATGGGCACTGGTAAGACAAGTTTCCCCTCTAAAAATGTGAATTGGTTTAAAGGGCACTGGCCAGCTGTCTTCCTTATTCTGGTTAAATGTTTTTCCTTTCATATTTCCACTAAAGCGATCATTTCCGGACAAAATTGTTGCACATGTTCCGAATAAGCTCAGACCATAGTTTTTCAGCTTGAAATGTACTTGTTGTGACTACAGTCGGAAGCTTTTATGGAGGACAATGGTGAATAGAGTAGGCAAGTGGTTGGGATAACCAATCAAGTCCATGTCCACTACATTTCTGCTCATGCAAAAACAGTTTTGTTCTTAGCATTTATTTTGCTTTCATTTACGAGAGCTTTTTGATTTTTGAAGAGGTGGGCTTAATGTCACCCTGGGGCACTATGCCATTGCTAGACCACTAGCTAAATGAAAGTGGCAGGTTTAAAGCACAAATCCTAGTCATGTGTGGTGTTAATACCCCTTAGGTTTTAGTTTGGGGTACTTGGATATCCTCAAGGCATGTCCCTCTGATGAAGACCAGCTAATTGTCAAACTTGTCACTGAGGAGTTGAAATGCACGCTCATGTATATTCTTTTGAACATCAAGATGACGCTTAAGAATGCTGGTCATGTGTGCTACTTTTGAAGTATGCAGCCATTTTTAAAGCCGCGCTCCACATATGTTCCAGGAGATCACTACCATTTAACTTCGCCTTACTTGCTAAGGCTGTGTGAGTGCCGCTATTTGAGCTGGAGTCATCAAATACCACCATTGTCTAGTTAACTGAGGAACACTGAGCACGCCTACGAAGCTCTGTCCTCTGAGACCATTGCTAAGCCAATCTTTTTTACATCTCTCTTTAGGCACTATTCAAGGATTTCACCATTCCTTAATGCTTACAGATCTGTTTATTCTCAATGTAATTGAATTGCTTCCGTCCCTATCCTTACCCCAACCTGGGCTCGAACTAGGGACCCTCCAAACACATCAACAACAGTCACCCACAAAGCCTCGTTAACTGTCGCTCCACAAAAGCCGCAGCCCTTGCAGAGCAAAGGAAACGACTACTTCTAGGTCTCAGAGCGACGTCATTGATTGAACACTACTAGCGCGCACTGCTAACTAGCCATTTCACATGGGCTACATAAACAGGACCAGACACCCCACCCTGTAGTCTAAACAAAGAGTAACCTAATTAAGATCACATGATGGTGCCTTGAGCTGTTGGTGTGTTCTCTGGTGGGTCTTCAGCCATCCGATGCATTTGTCCAATTCCCTCTCCCAAACATTACGCTGGGGAAGCCAATGAAGTCAGGACTGTGTCCTGTCAGGATGGCTATGACAAGTGGCGTAGGAGGGTTAACACCAATGTTCCCACTAAGCTGTGCAGCTCCACCAGAGAGAAGCACGGGATTAAACTACACTCAACTTTGTAGCGCAGTGGTCACCAACTGGTTGATTGTGATCGCCTGGTTGATCTCCAAGGCATTCCTATTCGATCGCCAAACATTTCTGTTAAAAAGCACCGGTAAAGCCTTGTGTTCCTTTATTTTTTTGGTCTCGGGCTGTTGATGGTCGGTGCACCCGATTCAGCTGTGCAGGGTATGTTGCCATTTTGAACCATTTCATGTCTGAAGGTACAAACTCTGCCTTTCCGGCTGGCTCGGAGAGCAAATCAAGTGCACTATAGGCCTACCGCTGGTCAATCGGCTGGATCAGATTACCGCGTCTGCAGTAACGTAGCAGGCTTAAAAAAATGAAATAAAAAGCTAATCGCAAAGTTGTTACTGTGAGACTTCAAAACCATGACTAGAGAGAGACTGTCAACAAATACAGCAGTTTTTAGGAGTTTTTTTTTTCTTGCATCAAACAACATTTTAAGCCACCTCGTCTAAAGGACAAGTGGATAAACAGGTTCATGTCAAGCACTGTGTTTTTTTTTCAACCAAAAGTCTCATGGAATGTAGGCCTACATTGCACACTACACATTGGCTGCTACTGTAGGCAGAATGGTAGAACATATTTCAATGTTATGGGATGCATTTTCTACATTGTTTTTGATGGTAGGCAACTCTGATAGGCCTACATTATGATCAAGTAGCCTACTTGGCCACTTAACTAACTTTAAAGCTGGTACAGCCTCAGTGTTCACAGTACACGCGTGCTGAAAGTTGCACAGACTTTTTAAGTTTGCGCTCAAACCTGGAATTTGTTCAGTGCCCCAAAACATTTGAGAGCAATGGTTAAATGATTAGCCACTTAATTTTTTTCCTTGTTTACCAAAAACTGTATAGGGGGTGTTATTTAGCCTTTTTTTTTTTTGCACTAAATCACTGGCTATTCATTAATATTGTGGTTCTAAGCAGTCTCATACATTTATTGTATTGTCTTACCTCCCCAGGGGGATTGGACAAGTCTTAACGGACTATGTTCATGGAGAACCGAAGATCAAGATGGCCAACGCAGGCCTCTTCCTGTTGTCGACTGTCACCTTTGCCGGTCTCTGCTACTTCAACTACAACGATGTAGGCATTTGTAAAGCGGTGGCCCTATTATGGAGCAAATGAATGGACTGAGGTTTGGGATGGGGGGCGTGGGCACTGGGACATCGGCCATCTTGTTCTGGTATGATTGTAAACATTCAAGGGATTATGTACATTTCTATAAATATATAATTTCACAAGTGTTGTAATTCATGTTGAGGTTTGTGTTGTGCTTCAACAGGCCTGTTAATGATCTGCTCCTGTTGATTTATGATGTGGACTAAACTAAATATAAGTTGTCCTGCTGACCCCAATCAAACATGCACACACAGTGTATGCTGCCGTTTAGTGAAATGTTATACGGTTAACTTCTACCTGGGGCCTGTTAGAGGGTGCAATTTTGCAGAATGCTCACTCCTGTTATCAAACTGCTATATTCCAAACACTTTGTGTAATGCTTATGAGGAAGTATCCAGTGATTTACATATGTCCTTAATTTCAGATCTACAATGGCAAATTACTTAATCCCTTCTGTAATAAATTAATTTAGTACAGAAGAGATTATGTAGACATTGCATTCTTATTTGTGGTATTTTTTGTGTCCGTCACCAATCTGTAAATACCAGCTAGTGCCCTTCAAGACCATTGCAGTCAGCTTAGTGCCACACATTTAGTCTGTTTGACCTTGCAGTCTGATTTGATTGACAAGAGCAAATGGGTGTGACCACTAGCAGTATTTAAACCCCATAGCCATACTGTTCTGGACTTTATGGGTCTGTTCAGAAGGGGTGTGATGTTAGAAAACGTTCTGATAGATATGCATTTTGTAGAATGTTTGTCATGCAGAATTGGGCATCACCACAGCTCTATTCATGACATTTCTAACTGCAACGTTCTAAACATTTCACCTCACTGAGCACAGCCCAGGTTGAGCATGTAGAAAAGTAGGCATACTGATCTGTACACCATTGCGCTTCCACTTGTACCAACCTTGTTTGTTGTCAGTCAAATGACAATATCCTGGTTTTATAGTAATGTGCATAATTTACTTACACAGCTGTGCCTGGCATCACTCTTGCTTAGTGTATAAATGTTATGTTGGCAGGAATTAAATTTTCCATTTATCTGATCATTTGTATGTATGAACAGTTGCTAAGCGTCAACAAGTCAGGTACAGCTGGCATCAAATATGAAGTTAAGTCATGAGTGCATGCACTTGGTCAAAATGGCATCGTTTTATTTTGTACTATTGGGAGTGTCGGCTGAAACAAGTAGAAGTTGTCCTGGTTAAACAGCCAAGAAACATGAAGGTCTTGGTCCTACTACTACACATGTCTGAAAGCTCAAATGGCTTTGGAAAATCAACTGTTTTGTCTTATTAGGTCTCAATTTATACATGTCACCAATCCGTTTGGTCAGATTGTTACGCACAAATTAGCTTTGGGAAGAATGCACCTTAAACCTCTTCAGAATAAAGTGGATATTATGGATTGTGTTTGACAAGATTACAGATTTCTGTTTATGTATTGAGTGGATGGTGAACTACACACATGTAGAACGTGTCTGTGTGTGAGGAAGTATTCTGATGAATTAACATTTCTTATTAGTAATTTGAACGATGTGTACACCGACTTAAAGTACTGCAGATATTAGTGTAATCATTAAACTAAGCAATCATAAGCTATTTATAATGGGTATTTAAGCATTAACAAGAATGGTCCCTCATTGTAAAAATAACTTTCTATGCATTGCTGATGAGTTCAGTTGCTTAACAAAAGTACCATAAACTGTGTCATATTCCAGGATTTTGTAAATCCATATAAAACACTCAGTCCTCAGGGAGCTGACTAACTTCATGAGCTCTGCATCTGGTCCAGCCTCAAAGCTCAAGTAGCACGGACCAGACCTGACTGAAATCTGCAGTTAGTTGTACCAAGAATTAGTTCCATGAACAGCACAGCCTCATGTGAACAGCCAAAGATTGCTGCTGGAGGAAAATAGGGAATTTTTTTTTGGTCATCTTTGTCTTGTCAGTGTGAAGTGTGTTTGTGCAAACAACTGCTATGAAGGTACCGTAATTATCACACCTGGGTCATGTTCAATTGGGAGAAACTTTGAAATGGTCTTGTCTCATAAGGGAAACTGATGTTTTTTCTTGAACTGCTGAACCCAACTCAGTTGTCAACCCAAAGGCTAAAGAAACGTTTCAGTGTGTGTTTGTTGCTTTGTGGGAAGTTCAGCTGGACAATAAAGCCATACATTACATGTAACGTAGATGTAAGCACTGTTAATTTCAAAATGAATGCAAATGTCTGTATTCAAAATGTATATGCTGTCCAGTGGTTTGGCAGAAACTCCTTTTTGGTTCCAATTCTTACAGCACACCATATAAGTTTGCTTAAAAGGTGATGACACAGTCAGAGAGAGTAACAGCCCTTCCTCTGGGCATGTCATTGTTTCTATAGAATTGGATATTGAACCGGCAATCATCTAGAAACCAGAAAACAATACAAGATATGCATTCAACAAAGGGAAATGCTGTATGTCTTGCAGCAGTATGCATACAAAAGTGTTTTTGTCACATGATCTTCCCTGGTGTACAGTGGGGCAAAAAAGTATTTAGTCAGCCACCAATTGTGCAAGTTCTCCCACTTAAAAAGATGAGAGAGGCCTGTAATTTTCATCATAGGTACACTTCAACTATCACAGACAAAATGTAGGATTTTTTATGAATTTATTTGCAAATAATGGTGGAAAATAAGTATTTGGTCAATAACAAAAGTTTCTCAAGACTTTTTATATACCCTTTGTTGGCAATGACAGAGGTCAAACATTTTCTGTAAGTCTTCACAAGGTTTTCACACACTGTTGCTGGTATTTTGGACCATTCCTCCATGCAGATCTCCTCTAGAGCAGTGATGTTTTGGGGCTGTTGCTGGGCAACACAGACTTTCAACTCCCTCCAAAGATGTTCTATGGGGTTGAGATCTGGAGACTGGCTAGGCCACTCCAGGACCTTGAAATGCTTCTTACGAAGCCACTCCTTCGTTGCCTGGGCGGTGTGTTTGGGATCATTGTCATGCTGAAAGACCCAGCCAAGTTTCATCTTCAATGCCCTTGCTGATGGAAGGAGGTTTTCACTCAAAATCTCACGATACATGGCCCCATTCATTCTTTCCTTTACAGGGATCAGTCGTCCTGGTCCCTTTGCAGAAAAACAGCCCCAAAGCATGATGTTTCCACCCCCATGCTTCACAGTAGGTATGGTGTACTTTGGAGTGTGTTACTGATGGTAGGCTTTGTTACTTTGGTCCCAGCTCTCTGCAGGTCAATCACTAGGTCCCCCCGTGTGGTTCTGGGATTTTTGCTCACCGTTCTTGTGATCATTTTGACCCCACGGGGTGAGATCTTGCGTGGAGCCCCAGATCGAGGGAGATTATCAGTGGTCTTGTATGTCTTCCATTTCCTAATAATTGCTCCCACAGTTGATTTCTTCAAACCAAGCTGCTTACCTATTGCAGATTCAGTCTTCCCAGCCTGGTGCAGGTCTACAATTTTGTTTCTGGTGTCCTTTGTCAGCTCTTTGGTCTTGGCCATAGTGGAGTTTGGAGTGTGACTGTTTGAGGTTGTGGACAGGTGTCTTTTATACTGATAACAAGTTCAAACAGGTGCCATTAATACAGGTAGCGAGTGGAGGACAGAGGAGCCTCTTAAAGAAGAAGTTACAGGTCTGTGAGAGCCAGAAATCTTGCTTGTTTGTCGGTGACCAAATACTTATTTTCCACCATAATTTGCAAATAAATTCATTAAAAATCCTACAATGTGATTTTCTGGATTTTTCTTATTATTATTTTGTCTGTCATAGTTGAAGTGTACCTATGATGAAAATTACAGGCCTCTCTCATCTTTTTAACCGGATCCTGGACTTCCTGACGGGCCACTCCCCAGGTGGTAAGGGTAGGTAACAACACATCAGCCACGCTGATCCTCAACACGGAGCCTCTTAGGGGTGTGTGCTCAGTCCCCTCCTGTACTCCCTGTTCACTCATGACTGCATGGCCAGGCTCAACTCCAACACCATGATTAAGTTTGCTGATGACACAACAGTGGTAGGCCTAATCACCGACAACGATGAGACAGCCTTTAGGGAGGAGGTCAGAGACCTGACCGTGTGGTGCAAGGTCAACAACCTCTCCCTCAACGTGATCAAGACAAAGGAGATGATTGTGGACTACAGGAAAAGCCGGACCGAGCATGCCCCCATTCTCATCAATGGGGCTGTAGTGGAGCAGGTTGAGAGCTTCAAGTTCCTTGGCGTCCACATCACCAACAAACTAACATGGTCCAAGCACATCAAGACAGTAGTGAAGAAGGCACGACAAAACCTATTCCCCCTCAGGAAACTGAAAATATTTGGCATGGGTCCTGAGATCCTCAAAAGGTTTTACAGCTGCACCATCGAGAGCATCCTGACAGGTTGCATCACTGCCTGGTATGGCAACTACTCAGGCTTCGACCGCAAGGTACTACAGAGGGTAGTGTATACATCCCAGTACATCACCGGGGCCAAGCTTCCTACCATCCAGGACTTCAATACCAGGCGTTGTCAGAGGAAAGCCCTAAAAATTGTCAAAGACTCCAGCCACCCTAGTCAGACTGCTCCCTCTGCTACCGCACGGCAAACAGTACCTGAGCACCAAGTCTAGGTCCAAGAGGCTTCTACCCCCAAGCCATAAGACTCGAACAGCTAATCAAATGACTACCCAGACTATTTTCATTGCCCCCCCATAGTATATAGTCCTGCTATTGTTATTTACTGCTGCTCTTTAATTATTTGTTATTCTTAGCTCTTAAATATTTTGAGATTTTCTTCTAACTGCATTGTTGGTTAAGGGCTTGTAAGTAAACATGTGACTGTAAAGTCTATACCTGTTGTATTCGGCGCATGTGACTTCTGATACCTAAGTATATTTTAGCAATTACATTTACTTTGATACTTAAGTATGTTTAAAAGGAAATACTTTTGGACTTTTACTCAAGTAGTATTTTACTGGCTGACTTTTACTTGAGTCATTTTCTATTATGGTATCTACTTTTATTCAAGAATGGCAATTAGGTACTTTTTCCAGCACTGGTAGTAGGTGCCAGACACACCAGTTTGTGTCAAGGACTGCAACGCTTCTGGGTTTTTCCACACTCAACAGTCCCGTGTGTATCAAGAATGGTCCACCACCCAACGGACATCCAGCCAACTTAACAAAACTGTGGGAAGCATTGGAGTCAACCTGGGTCAGCATCCCTGTGGAACACTTTCGACACCTTGTAGAGTCCATGCCCTGACGAATTGAGGCTATTTTGAGGGTAAAGGGGAGTGAAACTCAGTATTAGGAAGGTGTTCCTAATGTTTGGTATACTCAGTGTACATGTTTTAAAAGTAACTGTTCAGTGTTTACAGATTTCTGTGAGATATGACCTATAATTAATAATTACAATATGAGTGAAATAATTACCATTATTTTGAAGGAAAACTAAGGTGTGGGTGAGAGAGAAAGAGGCGAAGCGAGAGGGTCCACTCCCGTCAATCTATCCACATGGGAATAAGGCAATAAGCAGACCGCCTGCCTTCCCGCCTTTGGGACAATTACTCCCATTGTTAGGGTGAAGACCATCTGATTATTATATACAGCATCTGATGGCATCATCCTCTAAGAGGAAATAGCAAGTATTTTTTAAATGTTCTGTTTGAGATACAAGTTTGAGGTGTGGTTTTTTTCCTCCAATTTATGCTTTGCCACAAATACAAGTATAGGATGAGTCAACAACATTATATGAGTTAACAGAACGTGAGACTTTCTCTGGACAGTTACATTAACATTCTATTATTTAAGCTGGATCTAAAAAAGCACATAGTCTAGGTAAGACGATCCACATGACTTGTAATTGTAAGAAATGTATATTACCTTTATTTTTGAGATAACAAGGAATCAGTCCACACAGACAACATGAAGACAACACAAAGACACGGAGCAGAGGGTGAAATCTCTGTCTGAGAAAGCTATGGACATAATTCACATTTAAAATCAGTAGTTTACACATGTGGATATAAAAAAACAAGTTAAGTCAACCTTTCAAAGCACCACTTTACCTTGAAAAAATTATGTCCTCCTTGCCTACTACCGCAAACTCAACTAAAATTCTAAAATGGATTAAAAAATATAAAAACATCCTCAGCAATCTACACACACTCCCCAGTAATGACAAAGCGAAAACAAGTTTAGAAATGTTTGCAAATATATACTTTTTTTTTTTTAAGTGTTCAAACCCCTCGCTATGAGACTCGAAATTGAGCTCAGGTGCTTCCTGTTTCCATTGATCATCCTTGAGATGTTTCTACAACTTGATTGAAGTCCACCTGTGGTAAATTCAATTGATTAGACAGGATTTGGAACGGCACACACCGGTCTATATAAGGTCCCACAGTTGACTGTGCATGTCAGAAAAAAACAAGTCATGAGGTCGAAGGAATTGTCCGTAGAGGTCCGATTGTGTCGAAGCACAGATCTGGGGAAGGGTACCAACATTTCTGCAGCATTGAAGGTCCCCAAGAGCACAGTGGCCTTCATAATTCTCAAATGGAAGAAGTTTAGAACCACCAAGATCCTTCATAGAGCTGGCCGCCCAGCCAAACTGAGCAATCGGGTGGTCACTGACTGAGCTCCAGAGTTCCTCTGTGGAGATGGGAGAACCTTCCAGAAGGACAACCATCTCTGCAGCACTCCACCGATCAGGCCTTTATGGTAGAGTGGCCAGACGGATGTCACTACTCAGTAAAAGGCACATGACAGCCCGCTTGAAGTTTGCCAAAAGACACCTAAAGGACTCTCAGACTATGAGAAACAAGATTCTCTGGTCTGATGAAACCACGATTGGAGGAAACCTGGCACCATCCCTACAGTGAAGCATGGTGGTGGCAGCATCATGTTGTGGGGATGTTTTTCAGCGGCAGGGACTGCGAGACTAGTCAGGATCGAGGGAAAGATGAACAGAGCAAAGTAGAGATCCTTGATGAACACCCCAGGCTGAGGTCCTGAGCAGGTTAAGGTTCACCTTCCAACAGGACAACGACCCTAAGCACACAGCCAAAACAAACCAGGAGTGGCTTTGGGACAAGTCTCTGAAGGTTGTTGAGTGGCTCAGCCAGAGCGCGGACTTGAACCCGATCGAACATCTATGGAGAGACCTAAAAAATAGCTGTGCAGCAACTCTCCCCATCCAACCTGACAGACCTTGAGAGGATCTGCAAAGAATGGGAGAACCTCACCAAATACAGGTGTGCCAAGCTTGTAGCGTCATACCCAAGAAGACTTGATGCTATAATCTTTGCCCTAAGTTGCTTAAACAAAGTACTGCGAATTGGTCAGAATATTTATGTGAATGTGATATCTTTTTGCCTTGTCATTATGGGGTATTGTGTGTAGATTGAGGTGAAAAAACAATTGAATCTATTTTAGAATAAAGTTGTAACATAACAAAATGTTTTAAAAATCCAGGTCTGAATCCTTCCCGAAGGCACCGTATGGCCAATATACCACAGCTAAGGGCTGTATCCAGGCACACCCTTGGCTGTAGTATATTGGCCATATACCACACCCCCTCAGGCCTTATTGCTTAAATATGGAGCCCTCCGCAATGTAAGTGCAATGGCGAAGCCTCCGGAGGCATGCAGGAGCCAAATTTAGCTCCATATTGCATCAATATGGAGCTAAATTTGGCTCCTGCATGCCTCCGGAGGCTTCGCCATTGCGTCACACCCTCCATAGGGAGCCTCCGACTACATTTTTGGATCAATAATATATTCCCATTTAGTAGGAAACAACTTTGCCATCATGTTGTCAAATGTACTTTAGACAGGTGGCAATTTTGCCATTAACTTGCAAAGTTTGTCAAACAAATATCTAGCACTGCTAATGCTAAGGTAGCTAACGTTATACTGTACCTAAAGTCAATGTGGCAAAATCCAAATGACAAGGTTTTCCTAAATTTCATAGTATTTTCAAGCCACAGTAATGCACTTTAGACAAATCACCGCACAATGAGGATGCATTGAGTAGAATGCTCAGTTGGGCATCAGTCCTAAAGTAGTGCAATTTATTAATAAACTGATAATGACTGAGAAATCAGTGTCAGTAGGATATTTGCATGGGTGTTCGTCTCGGGCCAGCAAACTCGCCAATATACAGTATCCTCTAAACACCAATTGAGGGCATTAACTTTCATACAACAGGTTACCAGCTTCTTTACATTTATTCCTATTATTTCATCCTTCCATGAGGTATTGTCCAGACACAAATCTAGGGTTGCTACCCAAGCCGTTCGGTTGCCAGATACACGAACCAGTCGTTCGTCCGAAATGTTATATTGTCATACTGGCTGGCAACGTTCTTATCCCTTGCTTGCGAGCTAGCCAACTACAGCTCATTTACAGTGCATCCACATTAACGGCAAAGTAGCGGTATTTGCTTTCATTTAAACTGTTTTTAAAACATCCATAACGAGCTAATGATGCACGATTTCGTCTGGCATAGAAAATGTGCTCTCTCTTCAGGACACTGTTCAGAGGAGCTAGCCAACTACACAGTTAAATTCACAAAAGTAGTGCCATGGGCCTTTAATAGTCTTGTATTAGCAGACCGATATAGACGTCTGCAGCGCAGGCAAAACGTTTTTCCAGATCGAATTTCAATATTGAAAGTATGTTGCAAATGTCGAGTAACAGACAGCAACGTTTGTATACTGAACAAAAACATAAAACGCAACATGCAACAATTTCAAAGATTTTACTGAGTTACAGTTAAGGAAATCAGACAATTGAAATACATTCATTAGGCACTAATCTATGGATTTCTCATGACTGGGAATACAGATATACATCTGTTGGTCACATATACTTAAAAACGTAGGGGCATAATCAGAAAACCAGTCAGTATCTGGAGTGACCACCACTTGCCTCATGCAGAGCAACACATCTCCTTCGCATAGAGTTGATCAGCCTGTTGATTGTGGCCTGTGGAATGTTGTCCCACTCCTCTTCAATGGCTTTGCAAAATTGCTTGATATTAATGGGAACTGGAACATGCTGTCATACACGTCAATCCAGAGCATCTCAAACATGCTCAACGGGTGACATATCTGCAGAGTATGCAGGCCATGGAAGTACTGAGATATTTTCAGCTTCCAGGTATTGTGTACAGATCTTTGCGACACAGGGCCATGTATTATCAGGCTGAAACGTGAGGTGATGGCAGTAGATGAATGGCACAACAAGGGGCCTCAGGATCTCGTCACGGTATCTCTGTGCATTAACATTTCCATTGATAAAATTTGTGTTTATTATCCATAGCTTAGGCCTGCCCATACCATAACCCAACCCCCACCATGGGGCACACCTTTCACAATGTTAACACCAGCAAACCGATCACCCACACTATGCCATACATGTGGCCTGGGGTTGTGAGGCCGGTTTTACGCATGACCAAATTCTCTAAAATGATGTTGGCGGTGGTAGAGAAATGAACATTAAATGCTCTGGTGGACATCCCTGCAGTCAGCATGCCAATTGCACACTCCCTCAAAACAGTGGCCTTTTATTGTCCCCAGCACCAGGTGTGGGATGTAATGATCATCGTGATTAATCAGGATCATGATATGCCACACCTGTCAGGTGGATTGATTATCTTGGCAAAGGAGAAATGCACACTAACAGGGATGTATCAAATTTGCGCACAACATTTGAGAGAAATTAGCTCTTTGTGCACTTGGAGAATTTCTGGGATCTTATATTTCAGCTCATGAACCATGGGACCAACACTTTTCATGTTGTGTTTATATTTTTGTTCAGTGTACAAACCCCCATTGTTACAAACCAAATGGTAGGCTAAAAGCAAGGGGAAATAATGTCTAGATGCCTTTTACAGTGGAGATCAAGTTAATGAATTGGCTGGCTGGGCTGATGGGACAGTGGATGAGCAGGGATTTCTCAGATGGAACAGAAAACAAGATTCCCATTTTTTGAGTCATAGGCTTACCCGTGCGAAACATGCTTTTTAGTTTGGCTTAGAACGCGTCTCAACCAATCACAATGCTTGTTTTGACCAACCCATTGTAGAAATATTTATGGATCGAGATAGCTGCCAAAAAAGGTTGAAGGTATGTATCGTTAGGATCGTAAGAAAAGCCATGCATGAAACATGAAACGTACACGTTAAATGAATGAACATTTACACATTAAGTTCTTACTTTACGTCTCCCTTTACTCGGTTACAGGTATTTTTCATATGGACAAACCTTTGTCAGTAATGTGGCACCTACAAAGGGCATGAACCAAAGTTATCTAGTCAATCAAGCAAGTCTAGCCCAGACATTAGTTGTTTTGCAGCTTCCGGTTTCATTTCCAAAATAAAAGTCTAGAGCTTGTTTTAGAACGGCATTCAATAACAACGTTATACCAGTAGATGGCGTAGTATAGGCTTGGGCCTTCAGCAAAGGACTTGTGTGAGAATGATACCATAAAGACACAGAAGAGCCTTGTCTAGAATAACCACTTGAGTTGAAAAATAGAAAGTAAATATGATTTAGGCTAGGCATATTCCGCTATCTAAATATGCCATGCTGTTGTGTGTTATTTAATGGCCTTATAATTGCATAATTTATTTTTATAACCGCGTGGGGCTACTCTGCACATCATGTAACCTAATGAATCACACTTTTTCCCAATATTTGAGCGCACGGACTGCAGGCCTTATATTACTCATTTTGACTGTTGTATTAGTGAATTCCACTCTTATAGCAATTTGCATTGCACAACCCCATCATGCAGAGGCTATATCAATATATGAGACAACACAAAATATTGATTAAGTCTTGGCTATAACCTGTCCTGAGTGAAATAGCCAAGGGGTCCCAAATGCTCAAGACTATCTATAGGCTATTCTTACTGCCAGGTCTGTTTCCCTATCGCCATTGCATGTGCTTCAACAACTATTTTGTTTCAAATTTATTTAGAGTCCTGTGAGCTTGGGTCTCTTTTTAAGGGGAGCCCTATGTTAAAAAGTTATAAAACACAAATAGAGTTCTAAAATGATTCCGCAAGACACCAGTACCCAAAATGATAGCCGAAATTGCAATGCCTACAAATTGAAGGCCTATTTTTTATTTGGATTGGTCTAAATTAAACATTGAATTATTAAAGTGATAGGCTAAAGAACTTGAGCATTTAGATCATTTTGAATACACACATGATTTCAATAAACAAATGGATAAGACTGTTCTATTCTCTTTAATTTATTCTATTCTCTATTGCAACTCAGACAAATGACTGAATGGATGACATATTGACTGAACTGAATGAAGGATGACTTGAATGTTAAAATATGTTGGAATTTAACATATGCTCTGCACTTTATTTGGCAACTAGGCCGACATTAGGGTATAATGACTATGGCTGCATGCCTCCAGAAGGGCATCTCCTGAGGTTGAGGGTCCCACCTGTTTAGCAAAAAAAGCCTGTTTTGCATGTTATTTTGGCATTAATACATGTCACATATCTGTTTGCAAACAATGTTAAAAAAATATATATATATAATTGAGTTAATAAAGCTGCATTTAAACATGGTCTCCATTTTTATTTCTTGAGTAAGGCAGTTCCAAAACCCAGGTGTTTCAGCCTAGCTCAGTGCTTTTTGTGGTGATGGGGCAGCCAGCGGAAAATACGGAGCGTAGGGGGTTGGTAATGTTCTCTAGTTGCACCATGATTGGCTCAATGTTGGGAACACTATGTCACCACAAAATCTACGGGGAGAGCTCGAAACTTCAAGCCCCTTGGTGCTGTCATGGATTTACATTAGAAGTGCCCATCCAAGAAGGCTCAAGGAAGGAAGGAATCCTGTCTACACTGTATTTCTGATCAATTTGATGTTATTTTAAAAGGACAAAAAAAGTTTCTTTCAAAAACAAGGACATTTCTAAGTGACCCCAAACTTTTGAACGGTAGTGTGTATACACATAATGAAAATATGTCTATCTATATACACACACTAAACAGGGTAAGTTTTTTTTGAAAGCATGGTGTAATTTGTAACCAATTTAAAAATGAAACATATTGAGATTATCATCAAGATGTTTCCTGTTAGGATAATGGCCATGGATACAAAAGGAAACCTTATTCCATACATAATTAGCAAAGCTGATCAACTCAAATTTGTAGTCTCAAGGCTGTTGATTTAGTATGGCATAAACACCATACTATGAAATTGACAAAGATCTAACAGTCATGTCTGTAGTATTGACCAAAATGTCAGTTGGTTTGTAACTATTAAATATTTATTACATGCTAAATAGAGGGTTTGCTATATTGAGAACATATATTAATCAAAACTCTCACTGTGCAGTACACATCATATAATTGACCATCAACCGTAAGATAAATAACAGGGCGATATGAGAAGAAAATGAAAGCTCTTGCAATATTCAATATTCAACACAACATACACTCAGTGCTACTTTCTTAGCTACAGTATACGTATCTCCCTGGCATATTACATAATTTATGCAGCAGCATACTAGAGATTTTTGGACTCACTCTGTTGTGCCATCGTCCTTCTAAACCACTCATTGTTGAATTTGAGATTTCCAACTTGTTGTGTAACGTTATTAATGTCCAATGGCCGATGAGCACCGATACGTTTTATCTATAATTTCTCTTCATTATTTATATTCATATGACAAGGATTCCAGTAGATTGTCGACTTGATTCATGATGATGACTGCTAGCTAAGATTTTAAAAGTATGATGTTGACATAATCAGTCCAATCAAAGCTACTATAATGTGATTTGATGTCATTTTATCTGTGGCCAATGACCTTGAGCCTTCTTGGATGGGCACTTCTAATGTATCTCTATGTCAATACCCAAAGGGCTCAAATTTTTTAAGCCTCCCCTTAGACTTCGCGGTGACGTAGTTTCCCCATGAGTGACAGAACACTGAGCCAATCACAGCGCAACGCTCCATATTTTCTGCTGGCTTGCCCCACCATCACAGAAAGCACTGAACTGGGCTGAAACACCTGCATTTTCAAGCTGCCTTACTCAAGAAAACCAAAAATAGACCATGTTTGTGTGCGGTTTTATTAACTCATTGATATGACACGTATGAATGCGAAAACAAGTATTTTTTTGCAAAAAATGTGGGGCTCAAAACATGGGACCTGCCCTGAATGACAGGTCACCACTGGCTATGGCCTCACTGTGACACTAACACAAAGACATTGTGGTCACAGACAAAAAGTAGACTGAGCTCTGCATCTGCAGCTTTGCAGATTGAGGATTTTGATGAACATCCTTGGGTACCCGAGAGCCTAAGCGTTGCCTATGAGTGATGCCACCGCACATAAAGTGGTAGAAAAAACTACCCAATTGTCATACTTGAGTAAAAGTAAAGATACCTTATGTTACAGAGACAGGTATCCTGTGTGTGTATCCTGTGTGTGTATTTCTTGTCTCTCCTTCTCCCCTCCTCACAGGTGGCAATCATCATTCCCCAATCAGTCATCAATCAGTCGCTAATCAGAAGACACACCTCCTCCTGTTTACATTACCCAATCACATCCCCTTTACCTTGGTTTAAAAACCCATTAAGTTGTTTCCTCTGCAGCTTGATCTCTTGCAATATCTCTCTCTGGATTGAGCACTTTTGTTTTGTTTGAGCACCTCCATATCACTTTGTCCCCACCTGTGAGTATTGTTTTTGTTATGGTGTTGGGAAAAGGGGGAACCAAGACAAGTTGCCCCCGGGCATACACTACCCGTAGGACTACTTTGTCTAAGAACACTTGTTAGAACTGGGCAGACCACCCACTGTATTTTTGGTTAGTTAGCTGTATGGAAGTAGGCTAGTTTAGGGGTATTTTTGGATATTTTTGTCACTAAGCTTTGCATGAGTTATGTTACGGGTCTCGATACCATCCCATCCCCCCCCCCCCCCCCTAGACTGCCGGGACAAAGAGATTCCTAACACCTTCATAGAAAATTACTCAAGTGAAAGTCACCCACTAAAATACTACTTGAGTATTTTAAATATACTTAAGTATCAAAAGTAAAAGGTAAAGAATTAAAAATTCCTTATATTAAGCAAACCAGATGGCACAATAGTTTTTTTTTAACCCTTATTTTACCAGGTAAGTTGACTGAACACATTCTCATTTACAGCAACGACCTGGGGAATAGTTACAGTGGAGAGATGGGGGGGATGAATGGGCCAAGTGGAAGCTGAGGATGATTAGGTGACCATGATGGTCAAGATTGGGAATTTAGCCAGGACACCGGGGTAACACCCCTACTCTTACGATAAGTGCCATGGAATCTTTAGTGACCATAGAGTCAGGACACCTGTTTAACGTCCCATCCGAAAGACTGCGCCCTATACAGGGCAATGTACCCAATCACTGCCCTGGGGCATTGGGATATTTTATTTTAGGGGTTCTGTTTTTGTCATTCTATCTGTTTGGGATTCTTGCAGTCAATTTGCAGTGTACAAATGATGTATAACTATTTGATGTCCCCGACCATCGGCCCATGGCTGAATGTAATTGGGGACTCATGCTGTAGGTATTTGCCCCAGGTCTATAGTCCATAAAGGCTACATTGTGACAAAATGCCATATCATGATAAATTGCCTGAATTGATGCGATAATGATAAATGCAACGTTAAGTTTATAACATGAAAGTGCACCACAGTTGAATTTAAACTACTACTACCACCACCAACACTACTACTAGTAGTAGTAGTAGTTTGATTGTTATAGCCATCAATTGTCCCATTAATAATCACCCATATTAGAACACCTGTTTCATTTCAAACTTCACATTTCTCTCTAGCATAGGCTACTTATAATGAATGATATCAACAAAATGCCAGTGTTAAGTGACTAATTTTCAGTTTATCGTTCCACCTATAGGCTACTAATGTACAGTAGTTACGTCAAAGGGACTGTGCCAATTCAGACAGTTTCAGCGGCAGATAGCACCTATCATGTATCTTGTCAACTTCCAGTTGGTTTAGGCTTATCCATCATGAACAGGTCAATATAACTATGCGTGTGTTATCTCTACACTGCGATAAATTACATTTTATCAGGAATGATCAAATGAACAAGGATTAAATTAGCTTTTTCAGTGACCATCCAATCTTGGAAGACTGAGAGTGTTTAAATGCTGTACATGGCTGCCTGCACCTGCCCGCCTGTCCAACATCACTACTCTGGACGGCTCTGACTTAGAATATGTGGACAACTACAAATACCTAGGTGTCTGGTTAGACTGTAAACTCTCCTTCCAGACTCACATCAAACATCTCCAATCCATAGTTAAATCTAGAATTGGCTTCCTATTTCGCAACAAAGCATCCTTCACTCATGCTGCCAAACATGCCCTTGTAAAACTGACCATCCTACCAATCCTCGACTTAGACGATGTCATTTACAAAATAGCCTCCAATACCCTATTCAATAAATTGGATGCAGTCTATCTCAGTGTCATCCGTTTTGCCAACAAAGCCGCATATACTACCCACCATTGCGACCTGTACGCTCTCGTTGGCTGGCCCTCGCTTCATACTCATCGCCAAACCCACTGGCTCCAGGTCATCTACAAGACCCTGCTAGGTAAAGTCCGCCCTTATCTCAGCTCGCTGGTCACCATACCAGCACCCACCTGTAGCACATGCTCCAGCAGGTAGATCTCTCTGGTCACCCCCAAAACCAATTCTTCCTTTGGCCGCCTCTCCTTCCAGTTCTCTGCTGTGACTGGAACGAACTACAAAAATCTCAAACTGGAAACACTTATCTCCCTCACTAGCTTTAAGCACCAGCTGTCAGAGCAGCTCACAGATTACTGCACCTGTACATTGCCCATCTATAATTTAGCCCAAACAACTACCTCTTTCCCTACTGTATTTATTTTGCTCCTTTGCACCCCATTATTTTTCTCTACTTTGCACATTCTTCCACTGCAAATCAACCATTCCAGTGTTTTACTTGCTATATTGTATTTACTTCGCCACCATGGCCTTTTTTTGCCTTTACCTCATCTCACCTCACTTGCTCACATTGTATGTAGACTTTTCTACTGTATTATTGACAGTTTTTGTTTTACTCCATGTGTAACTCTGTATGTGTTGAACTGCTTTGCTTTATCTTGGCCAGGTCACAATTGTAAATGAGAACTTGTTCTCAACTTGCCTACCTGGTTAAATAAAGGTGAAATAAAAATAAAACATGACTGTCTTATTGGATAAATGAGGAAAGTTGCCAGTGAGACCAAACGTTCCAAGCTGATAGCTCAACCGCAAGTGAAGAAAGGTTCAGAGAAGTTGACCACCACTGACCCGGCTCGAAAGGGAAGATGAGGACCATGATCTCAAGTTAAACCATCATACACAGTCATAATTATGGAGACATGGACAATGGCGACAGACAAACACATCTCAGGAAATTCCCTACAATACTGGCAAAGACAGCTGGAGTTTCTGCTTTTCAAAACAGCCTTGTTCTCAAATTTCAGTGTACAGAGCTGGAGGGGATGTTCAATATGAGTGTGTGGAGGATTTGTGTGTTGTGGGAATTTCCTGTACTGAAGTCAGCTGATTTAACCAATTGACTTTTCAAATGCAACTATTGCATATAAAATGTTCCGAGCAGAACCTTAATGATTTACACCAAAGATATGCTTTTCCTTAATCTCTGTCTACACTTCTGTATGTCAGCGATGGGGTGACGAGTGGATAGTGTTCATCTACCTATAACCAGTTAATATTGCAGGTGTGAGCGTTATTTATTATAATATGGAGAAAAATCGGACCTCTGAAATGAAAATGGATGGCCCTCCCTTCTGCAAAATATACATTATCTAAACCCTCACCAACCGTTTGGGGGGGGGGGAGCCCCTCCCCTATACCCAAAATAATAATTAAAACTTCTTGGACAGACCAGACCCTTAGATATACAGTTTTAGAAACGGTTGTGTTTTGTAGGTATTAAAAGCAGCGCAGGAATTTTGATGGTGTGGGCCAGAAGGTTGTGCGTTCACAGACCACCATGGACAAGAGTAGAGATGGAAAGATCTCCTTTAAGATCTTTTTTAATTTTTTTTATCATGCAATTCTAGTAATTTTACATTAGCAGAATATATTTTAATACCCCACACACATTACTGAAATTACAGGAATGAGCAGAGATATGCCTGTGTTCATCTCATATGTAGACAAACTGAATTATGCCTGCTTGAATTTGCCTACTTTCAGCCCCATGAGTTGCCTATTTCGGATTGATTGTGCTGCGGCTTCAAGTTTCAGCACCACAATGCAAGTTAATTAAATCTGGCTTATTGTCAATAACTCTGAAATACACTGAACAACAATAAATGCAACATTCAACAATTTCAAAGGTTGGAGTTGCAGTTCATATAAGGAAATCAGTCAATTGAAATAAATTCATTAGGCTCTTATGTATGGATTTGACATGACTGGGAATACAGATATGCATCTGTTGGTCACAGATACCTTAAAGAAAAAGGTAGCGGCGTGGATCAGAAAACTAGTCAGTATCTGGTGTGAGCACCATTTGCCTCATGCAGCACAACTTCTCCTTCGCATAGAGTTGATCCAAAGCATCCCAAACATGCTCAATGGGTGACATGTCTGGTGAGTATGCTGGCCATGTAAGAACTGGGACATTTTCAGCTTCCAGGAATTATGTACAGATCCTTGCGACATGGGGCTGTGCATCATCATGCTGAAACATGAGGTGACACAGCAGATGAATGGCACAACAATGGGCCTCAGTAATTTCAATGCACAGAGATCCTATCGATAAAAATGCAAATTTGTGTGTTGTCCGTAGGTTATGCCTGCCCATACCATAACCCTACCATAGGGCACTCTGTTCACAACTTTGACATCAGCAAACCGCTCGCCCACACGAATCCATACACGCCGTCTTCCATCTGCTCGTTACAGTTGAAACTGCTATTCATCCATGAAGAGCACATTTTTCAAACGTGCCAGTGGCCATTGAAGGTGAGCATTTGCCCACTGAAGTCAGTTACGACGCCGAACTGCAGTCAGGTCAAGACCTGGGCGAGGATGACGAGCATGCAGATGAGCTTCCCTGAGATGGTTTTTGACAGTTTATGCAGAAATTCTTTGGTTGGGCATAAGCCACCTACAATGTTGTTTTAGAGAATTTGGCAGTAAGTCCAACCAGCCTCACAACCATAGACCACGTGTAAAGACACCAGCCCAGGACCTCCACATCCGGATTCTTCACCTGCGGGATCATTTGAGACCAGCCACCCAGACAGCTGATGAAACTGAGGAGTATTTCTGTCTGTAATCTTTGGTGGGGAAAATCTCATTCTGATTGGCTGGGCGGGCCTATGCCCACCCATTTCTGCATCCCTACCCAGTCATGTGAAATCCATCTAATATTTCCTTATATGAACTGTAACTCAGTAAACAAATAATATTTGTTCAGTATACATTTATCAAGTATGATACAATTAAAAGGATTAACAGGGATGAGCTTTTTCAGTGACCATTCAATCTTGGAAGACTGAAAGAGTATGTTTAAATGCTGTACATAGGAATGTCTTATTGGCTAAATGAGGAAAGTTGAGAGTGAGACCAAACATTCCAAGCTCCCAAGTTAAAACAATCACACACACTAATAATTATGGAGACATGGACAATGGCGACATACAAACACATCTCAGGAAATTCCCTATAATCCCGGCAGACCGCTGGAGTTCTGCTTTTAATACAGCCTCATTCACCAAATTCAGTGTACAGAGCTGGAAGGGATGTTCAATATTATGAGTGCGTGGAGGATTTGTGTGTTGTGGGAATTTCCTGTACTGAAGTCAGCTGATTTAACCAATTATTGACTTTTCAAATGTTGTGACAGCTAGAGATAATAATAACAAAACAAACACACATGCTCTATCGACTGAGTTGGTTAACAACTTCCAGATTGTAATAAGATATAATGGGGGGAATATAACTTAGTAAATTCACAGTGTACTGCAGAGAAAGTAACAGTAAATCGACATGTACGTGATGATGCCAGAGAAGCCACCCACTGGGAACAGACGTCAGTTCAACATACATTTTTGTTAGCTAATGTGAATTCAAAGTGAAATAAACAAACATTTTTACCAGGTCAATGGATTTAGGTTAAAAGTTGAGTAAAGACAAATGAAAGGAAATCAAATTCCTTTATGTTGATGACTTTTTGCAAATCCAATAGGTTTTCCACTTTGATTCAATGTCATCAGAAGGAACAACGTAAAATAGATTTAAATTAAAACGGAAACATTGATTCAACCAGTTTGTGCCTAGTGAGCGGGTTTTATAGGATATATTGTCAAAGGTGTTGTTAAACCCGAGACAAAGTGAAACGCAATCAGACAACAAACGAACCTTATGCCAAAGCAAATCAATATGCCCAACTTAGAGTTGGTTTATAACCACAACCTTAGCCAATGTGTCAGGTGAATCCACATATTTGGATGTTTGAGTAGCGTACATACAAACTGCTGTCCCTCAGTATCACCTTTTATATGACCCATCTTTATGAGATGGTACAATGTCCATTGCAGTTAAGTTATTGCCTGGCTAGAGTCTGATAAGGTTCCAGGCATCCCATAATGTAACTTTTTTTGTAATTACTGAATTACTTTTAGTTAGTTTAACCAAATAAAGTGAAACTACAAATCTTTTGTTAATCTCCACCTTTTCATACATCTGTCCAGTCAGGATGTGTTTGAGCTGTAACATGACATGTAATAATGATAAAAGCTTAACAGCAGCTGTGTGCCGTGCTTCCTGAGGTTAACTGAGGGACACATTTAGGTGATGCACTACTCAGGGGTCAGTTATCATACAATAGCAGTTCTTGTAAGTTAACATTTACTGTTCATGACTGTAAACGTACCCTAGTCTCGAACTTCAGCACTGTGCAATTGAGGTCAACTCTTAAAACACCCTGGCACATATTACACCAATCTCTTTGGTATTACTCTTGCCTTGACAATGTTTCAAAGGGTTAGATACAGTAAATTGTTCTACCAAATATGGCCATGTTTGTCCCTAGAAATAATAAAAAATGATATTATAAATATATTATATAATAAAAATATTTAATAGAATAATGATAGGATCAACTTTAAGGTCCCTGGAGCATCTTAGAAAACTGGATGAAACTTAAAGGTGAGGAACATGATGTCCAAGATGGATATCAGTTCACATAAAGTATGCATAAACATTTTATTTTAATCCACATTCATTGTCTGTAAATTATAAACTTATATCTCTGAAAATCCCGCCACAAATAGCTTGCGTTTTATTAATAAAACAGTCTAAGGATACAGAGCTGGAGCGTGTCAAATATTATGACTGGATGGTTTATTCTGTTGGACTTTCCTGGCCTAGTGGCATATTATTCATATTTTTCATAATACATTTCTTTTTATTTTAAAGTATATATTTTTCATACATAGGACACGGCTAAAGTAACAGGTTGATAGCGACAATTGAAACCCTTCCAGAAAATAATAGTGCCGCATCAGAAGCATCTGTACCTTTTCAGACAGAATTCTGCTCCTGCATAGAATGTTCAGTATTGTTTCCCTGACAACAAACGTTGCTGATTGATGTGCTGTTGTTCTTTTTCTGATGTTTTTAAATGGTAGGGTAGATAGATGTGTTTTCTACTAAATGTATTGGTACGCCATTGTATTTAACAAACTTCAAAATACTTTTCTAAGGAGAGAGTGGTCTGCAAGCAGGCACCAGGCAGGGTGCACGTAGGCAGCTCGAGGTCATTTGATTGGCAGTTCTGGTTGCCTGGAGATAGAAGTTAGTCCAGCTTCAGAATGGACATTCCTTTACAGACATGTTAAATAACCCTTCAGTGGAGCTTCAAAACTATCTCCTGAGAAGGTTTCGTGGCGACATTTAAAAAGCCATAGTGAATGTACCCTTTCAGACAAACAAACATGCCCTAGCCAAGGGGCCACATTCCATGTCTTAAAGGGGTATATGACAAACGGTTTTGTTATATTTCAGTCTTCTATGATGTTTATAAAATGTAATACTAGGATGCAAACTCAAAATTGAATACATTCAACTCCGACATGGTACAGGTCTTTTTTCTAAGCCCACAACCATGTGTGTGGTGGGGTGTATACTTTTGTTTCAAAGTACATTTGTTTAAGACTACCTTGAAACACTCTGTGTGACCTTGATTTAGCCCACTTCAGTAAAAGGTTAAGTAACATAATGTACACAGATAGCTAATGAACCTGGTCCAAAATATAATGTCCTGCATAGTGTAGTTACTGCTGTGATGGGTTCCAGAAGTTGTAAACTATCTAGATATTATCCCCATGATTGGGTTATCAATCATGGGTCATTTTTTGACCGCAGGAAGATGTTTGGGTGTGGGGGTGCTGTGATTTTTTTTCACTGACAGGGAAATACAGGACTAGTAAATGCCCAGTGCACTACTTTGCGTTATTAATATATATTTTTTAAATGCACATTTTTGAGGGGGTGCTGCTGCACCCTCAGTACCCCTAGCTCCCCCGGCTATGCTTACAGAACTTCTGTTCTGCAAAGACTTATGTAAGAACCACCACGTGGTCTAAAGGGTTGCGCTACAGCGACAGTATAAAAGTTCAGCCCGTTACACTAAGCGGCACACAGGAGCTTCACATGAGAAGAGTCCTATCACTTGCACTCCCTTCAAGCAAGACAGCCACAGACATTCTCAATCCTGACAGCAATGTCACCTCCAAGCTCTACAGGTAAGTTGATATTCTCCAATGAGGGTTAAAGCATTTTTGCAGTCAAACATTGCCTAATGACCTTTCATCTCATCTTTAAAACATAATTATTCAGTTTGTAAAAAAGATTCTCGAGAGTAACTTATTTTAGGCTTATTAATCCTCACAAGCTCCTTTAATACAATTTCTAGTTCTGCTTTGATATCCATCTGCTGTTTTCCTTTGTAGGTCTTCAGGTGTTTTTGAGTAATAATATTGTCTGTTTCCCCTTGCAGACCTGAAAAAGACTAAGTCAAAGAAGAATAAGGATCATCATTACACAGACGTGCACGGCCTGCCATGCATTGAGAAGATCGTGGCTTCTGTGGATGAGACCCCAGAGGCCATCAGCACGAATATCAGTGGAACTATCCCAGAGTGGATTAGTGGCAATTTCCTCAGAAACGGACCAGGAAAGTTTGAGATTGGTAATAACAAGTGAGTATATTTTAAACAAGCTATATAAGTTTAACCAGAATCAAATGAGGAGAAAAATGACTATTGCTGCATATATGAAATTATTTACTGTACTATATTAACTATTTCTTCTGCTTCTCAGATTCAACCACTGGTTTGATGGAATGGCCCTCCTGCATCAATTCAAAATCGCTGGAGGCCAGGTGACCTACAAGAGCCGCTTCCTGGGCAGTGACTGCTACACAGCTAACAGTGAGAACAGCCGTATTGTTGTGTCTGAATTCGGGACTGTGGCCATGCCAGACCCCTGCAAGAACTTCTTCCAACGCTTTCTGTCCCGGTTCGAACTGCCAAGTGAGTTTACAGTTCAAGTCTGCAATTCAAGAGTTTGAGGTCAAAGAGTGGAGAATATATGACAGACGGAGAATTGATTTACGTTGTACTAATCACATGAAAACTGTCTTTGGTCCACAGAAGCGTCAGATAATGACAATGTGAGCTTTGTGACGTACAAGGGTGATTACTATGTGAGCACGGAGACAAACTTCATGCACAAGGTGGACCCTGAGACACTTGAGACAAAGGAAAAGGTAGGCCTTGGCTAATAAAATATTGCATCGGATCTACTAGTGTGTAGCTTTTCCTTTTCTTTTTAAAGATCTACACAAACACTACCTACAGTAGCCTCATACAGCACAAAGGGTTCCATTCAGTATAAACAAATAAACAAATGATTTTGTTGAAATATTTAATAAGAGACCTATTACATTATAAACTCAGCAAAAAAAGAAACGTCCCTTTTCAGGACCATGTCTTTCAAAGATAATTCGAAAAATCTAAATAACTTCACAGATCTTCATTGTAAAGGGTTTAAACACTGTTTCCCATGCATATACCATAAACAATTGGTGGAACGGTCATTAAGACACTAACAGCTTACAGACTGTAGGCAATTAAGGTCACAGTTATGAAAACTAAGGACACTAAAGAGGCCTTTCTACTGACTCTGAAAAACACCAAAAGAAAGATGCCCAGGGTCCCTGCTCATCTGTGTGAACGTGCCTTAGGCATGCTGCAAGGAGGCATAAGGACTACAGATGTGACCAGGGCAATGAGTTGCAATGTCCGTACTGTGAAACACCTAAGACAGCGCTACAGGGAGACAGGACAGACAGCTGATCGTCCTCGCAGTGGCAGACCACGTGTAACAAACACCTGCACAGGATCGGTACATCCGAACATCACACCTTGCGGGACAGGTACAGGATGGCAACAACAACTGCCCAAGTTACACCAGAAACGCACAATCCCTCCATCAGTGCTCAGACTGTCCGCAATAGGCTGAGAGAGGCTGGACTGAGGGCTTGTAGGCCTGTTGTAAGGCAAGTCCTCACCAGACATCCCCGGCAACAACGTCGCCTATGGGCACAAACCCACCGTCGCTGGACCAGACAGAACTGGCAAAAAGTGCTCTTCACAGGCGAGTCGCGGTTTTGTCTCACCAGGGGTGAAGGTCAGATTTGCGTTTATTGTCGAAGGAATGAGCGTTACACCGAGGCCTGTACTCTTGAGCGGGATCGATTTGGAGGTGGAGGGTCCGTCATGGTCTGAGGCGGTGTGTCACAGCATCATCGGACTGAGCTTGTTGTCATTGCAGGCAATCTCAATGCTGTGTTTTACAGGGAAGACATCCTCCTCCCTCATGTGGTACCCTTCCTGCAGGCTCATCCTGACATGACCCTCCAGCATGACAATGCCACCAGCCATACTGCTCGCTCTGTGCATGTTTTCCTGCAAGACAGGAATGTCAGTGTTCTGCCATGGCCAGCGAAGAGCCCGGATCTCATCTCACAGCAAGTACGGGCAAATCTGGTGCAGTCCATAAGGAGGAGATGCACTTGCAGTACTTAATGCAGCTGGTGACCACACCAGATACTGATTGTTATTTTTGATTTTGACCCCCCCCCCCTTTGTTCAGGGACACATTCAATTTCTGTTAGTCACATGTCTGTGGAACTTGTTCAGTTTAGGTCGCAGTTGTTGAATTTTGTTATGTTCATACACATGTTAGGTTTGCTGACAGTGAGGACGTTTTTTTGTGTGCTAAGTTTAGGATAGGATGATTGAAGGCCTATCAAGACATTTCCTTTTTGTTGATGCTCTTAACAGGTGGACTGGAGCAAATTCATTGCTGTCAATGGAGCCACTGCCCACCCCCACACAGACCCTGATGGTACAACATACAACATGGGGAATTCTTACTCTGCTAAAGGTAAATAAGGAATCAGACCCTGCCCATTCACTAACCACCTTCACTTAAGTCTAACGAATTGCAGATTATGAATGACAAAACACAAACCTCTTAAACCTGAAATCCACCTGCAAAAATTGTCCAAAGGTCAGTTTTCCAGGTTCCAAATAAAACCACCAGTGTTTTCTTTCAGGTGCAATTTACAATATCATCCGTGTGCCTCCAAGGACAATGCCAGAAAACCCAAAGGAAACCCTGGAGGGAGCTACAGTGGTCTGTTCTATTCCTTCAGTGGACAAGGCAAGACCTTCATACTACCACAGCTTTGGTGAGCAGACCACACAAAGCCTCCAGAGGCTCCATAGCTAATGACACATTTAATGTAAACAGCCTCTCATGTAAACCCTCTCACCAGTAGATGGCTCACTCTGCCAACCATCTTCAAAGCAAAATGGTCATGTTTCATCCTTTTGTTAATCAGAATGCACAGCAATGATCTATCAATACTGATATGATCTGACTCAACTCCAAAAGAGTGGCAATTGATATACTGCTCATTCAATTTCAGCAATGTCGGAGAATTACGTGGTGTTTATTGAGCAGCCTATCAAAATGGACCTCTTGAAGATTGTGACAGGCAAGCTGAGAGGAAAGGGTATCAGCGATGGGATCTACTGGGACCCTAAACTTGAGACCATCTTTCATTTGATTAACAAGCAGACAGGCAAGGTAAGACCTTGGTCTAGAACGCCCTTGAATTGTTGGGAGTCTCTCAATTCGTGTTGAAAGTTTTGGTAAATGACAAGCTATGAACGAGACAAAGGATACTAAGCCTACAGTAATTGCTTTTAAGTTATACATTTCATTTCTGATGACTGACATCCTTTATTCTCTTCCAGCTCAACTCAGTCAAGTATCATGCCAAAGCGCTGTCCACATTCCACCAGATCAACGCCTGGGAGGAGGATGGCTTCCTGGTTATGGACCTCTGTGCCGCAGACGATGGCAAAGCCATCAACAACTACATTGTTCAGAACATGCGCAAGTCAGGAGAGGCTCTGGACGAGGTCAGTATAAGTCTAAACTGAAGGGTATAACCACTTCAATGAATAATCATTAAAAAACTATTTACAAATACTATTACTAACTACAAATACATATACCATTATTTGTAAACAGTTATATGCATTAGAATTCAGAAGAAGATATACTTTTTTGTATAACTTATAAAGCATTAATAATGGCTTGTTCATTAGTTATACAGTGCCTTCGGAAAGTATTCAGACCCCTTGAATTTTAAAACATTTTGTTACAGCCTTATTCTAAAATTGATTAAATAAAAATAATTTCTCAGCAATCTACACAAAATACCCCATAATGACAAAGAGAAAACAGTTTTACAGAAATACCTTATTTACATAAGTATTTAGATCGTTTGCTATGAGACTCAAAATTGAGCTCAGGTGCATCCTGTTTCCATTGATCATCCGTGAGATGTTTCTACAACTTGGAGTCCACCTGTGGTAAATTCAATTGATTGGACATGATTTGGAATGGCACACACCTGTCTATATAAGGTCCCACAGGTGACCGTGCATGTCAGAGCAAAAACCAAGCCATGAGGTTGAAGGAATTGTCCGTAGAGGCCCGAGACAGGATTGTGTCGAGACACATTTCTGCAGCATTGAAGGTCCCCAAGAACACAGTGGCCTCCATAATTATTAAATGGAAGAAGTTTGGAACAACCAAGACTCTTCCTTGAGCTGGCCGCCCGGCCAAACTGAGCAATTGGGGGAGACGGGCCTTGGGTTAGGGAGGTGACCAAGAACCCGATGGCCACTCTGACAGAGCTCTAGAGATCCTTCCATAAGGACAACCGTCTCTGCAGCGCTCCACCAATCAGGCCTTTATGGTAAAGTAACCAGACGGAAGCCACTCCTCAGTAAAGGCACATGACAGCCCCTTTGGATGACTTTGCCAAAAGGCACCTTAAGAATCTCAGACCATGAGAAACAAGATTCTCTGGTTTGATGAAACCAAGATTAAATCATTTGGATTAATGTCAAGCGTCACTTCTGGAGGAAACTTGACACCATCCCTATTGTGAAGCATGGTGGTGGCAGCATCATGCTGTGGGGATGTTTTTCAGTGGGAGGGACTCGAAGACTAGTCAGGATCGAGACAAAGATGAACAGAGCAAAGTACAAAGAGATCCTTAATGAAAACCTGCTCCAGAGCACTCAGGACCTCAGACTGGGGTAAAGGCTCACTTCCAAAAGGACGACCCTAAGCACACAGCTAAGACAACGCAGCAGTGGCTTTGGGACAAGTCTCCGAATGTCCTTGAGTGGCCCAGCCAGAGCCCGGACTTGAAACCGACCGAACATCTTTGAAGAGATGTGAAAATAGCTGTGCAGCAACGCTCCCCATCCAACCTGACAGAGCTTGAGAGGATCTGCAGAGAAGAATGGGAGAAACTACCCAAATACAGGTGTGCCAAGCTTGTAGCGTCATACCCATGACTCAAGGCTGTAATCGCTGCCAAATGTGCTTCAACAAAGCACTGAGTAAAGGGTCTGAATACTTATGTAAATAAAAAATAAATACAAATGTTTTTGCTTTGTCATTCTGGGGTATTTTAGCTAGATAATTTTTTTTTTTTAAATACATTTTAGAATAAGGCTGTAACCTAACAAAATGTGGAAAAATTGAAGGGGTCTGAATACTTTCCGAATGCACTGTAAGTGTAACTAGCTGAAGTCACTAGGATCAGGAATCCTACATGTGAACTGCTTGAGGTTGAAAATATGTTTTTGTTCAAATTAGGTATACAACACTATGTGCAGAGTGTTTCCCCGGCGATTTGTTTTGCCTCTCAACGTAGACAAGGAGACACCCTGTGGGCAAAATCTGAACACACGCCCTGACAGTACCGCCACTGCCACCAAGACTGCTAAGGACAAGGTGTGTGAATAATAATCATAAGTCTTCTGTTATACATCACTGCTGAAATACATCACTAAGCTAAGCTCCCGAGTAGGGCAGCGGTCTAAGGCACTGCCTCTCAGTGCTAGAGGCGTCATTACAAACCCTGGTTCGATCCCAGGCTGTATCACAACCGGCCGTGAGCGGGGGTCCCATAGGGACAATTGGCCCAGCATCGTCCGGCTTAGGTGAGGATTTGGCCGGGGTAGGCTGTCATTGTGAAATAAGAATGTTCTTAACTGACTATGAACTTGGACATTTTTTTTATACAAATGTCCAAGTTCAGTAAACAAAAGGTTGTGATTACCCTCATTATGTGAATATTCACTATATTCAATATTCCCTATAACTCGCTCTCTGCAGGTGTTCTGTACACATGAGGATCTGCACGATGAGGAACTCCATACGTATGGTGGTCTTGAGTTCCCACAAATCAACTATGCCAAGTACAACACCAAACCATATCGCTACTTCTACGGTTGTGGTTTCAGACATCTAGTAGGAGACACTCTCATCAAGATGGACCTCCAAGGCAAAAAAATGAAGGTTGGATGTCATTCATTCCTTTTTTTTTTTTTTACTCAAGAATATCTGCATCAGTAACACAGTACTCTATTGCGATGCGTGATGTAGGCCTAGGTAATAGGAATAGGAAATTCAATGCTGACCTTCACACTGCTGTGCTTTAAGGTGTGGGAGCATCCTGGACTGTACCCTTCAGAGCCTGTCTTTGTACCCTTGCCTGGCGCTACAGAAGAGGATGACGGTGTCATTATGTCTGTGGTCATCACTCCAAATAAGGTCAGTCCCCCTTAAACACCTATGCCCGTTTGTTAACAATTGTTGCTCTCCTAACTCCCAATGTTAGCCTCCTAATGTAAGCATGTTCCCTTTCTCCAGGACAAGAGCACATTCCTGTTGGTTTTGGATGCCAAGACATTCAAAGAGTTGGGCAGAGCGGAAGTGCCTGTGAACATTCCCTATGGTTTCCATGGGACATTCAACTCCACTATGAGTCATAGAAGGTATTAGAAAGAAAAATGGAGGCACATTATAGTACTGTATTCATCTTTCATTTCTTGCCAAGTATCCTTTCTGATTATTGACTGGATAACCATCAAAACACCTTATTGTGAAGTTTACTTTAAAAGCACTGAAAAACTTGTTAGTTCCATGCAAACAAAGAAAATGTTTAATGTTCTTAAATATGTGTATTTTTTGTAAGATTTACATCCACTCCTGTTTTGTGAATATATCAATCCTCTATATAAACAACTTATAACAAAAAAGATGTATTAAGAAAAGCCATGGGCAATTTTTTCATAATTTGGTTCACTCACCAACGAAAAGCTTGTAATAAATATTTCAAATATACTATTGGAAAAAGTGAAATATAGGCTATGATAACACCACACAATATTCCATGTGATACACAGGATAATTAGTCCTACAGCCTGAACTGAATCCATTGACTCTTGTGACCGACTTGTGGTCACTCACAACACAGTTACTACCTAAAAGTTAGTTTCCTGTTTGGTAATGGTTAGGCTATATTTCACTGTCTCAAGTAAAAAATCATTGATTTTATACATTTTCAAAAACTTGTGCTTAACTTTGGATATTGCAGACACTGAAACGTCAATATTTTTTTTACCTATTTATTGTTTACAGTAGGCTACATAGGCCTAGATCTACAGTATTCCCAATGCTTCAATATAAATAGGTCATTTATAAAGAAATGAACCACAATGACACTCACATTGTGTTTGCCAGTGTGGGATAAAGAGTGATGACAGTAAACCTAAAAAGCATACAGAGGTCAAAATAAAAGTACTGACATGTTACTTATTGAGATCAGTGAAGAAATATTTACAAATGTCTGTGGCCCATGTAGCAAGTCTATCCCTGCAGTTTGTCAGAAATAAGAGCCAAGGTACGCCTCAAGTGATCTTTCTTCTCTTTCAGGTGTGACTCCAAGTTTCTGGCCTCCATCAATATGTCTTCCAACTCCCTAACTTGTGAAGCATCTATTGCAGCCCTCTCACTGTAGGAAACAAAGGCACTATGTATGATCGACATGGTGTGTACAGATTTCAAGAAAAGCATATTCACCTAATGCTTATTAATCATAATAAAAAATGTGTGTATGCAATAAAATTGCCTGGGTACTTAACGTAATATGTGATGTGGGCAAAGCACTGAAATTTAAACTAATGTGGTCTGTCTGACATTTCAAAGAATGGAATGAAAACCTGTTCAACACGTTTGTCATGTTACCTTTGTTGTACCTACCTCAACACTTCAGAGTATTTGGAAAATAGCATGTTGACCTCTCTATTTGCACCTATCATTTGAAGGAAAATAAAGAGCAGTAATGTCAATTTCTCTGTAGCAAACACATTAAAAAGATATAATACATGCCATTTACCAGACACTTTTACCCATAGCAGGGGTATTAACTTATGAAAGGCTGATTCCAGGAATTGAACCCACTATCCTGGCGTTGCAAGCACCATGCCCTACCACCTGAGCTACATTCTATTATTAGCTATAAGTGATGGTATCAATTGAGCCAAACATGTATCATTCTGATCTATGAAACAGAGAAAAATTATTCCTAATGCAAATATGTGCATACCTGCAAGTGCACCCTCAAACAAATCTGAAGAGATTGAAGCTGGTGTTTTACTACTGTGTGTTTTTTTATTTTTTGCTGGAGAACTGTCACAATATGCAGATGTTTGTTCAACCTATTGCAATGAAAGAGAAAAGACAACTCTCAATGACTACAACACAATCAATATGGATTTGCAGGGACTAGCTAATATAAAATTGATATGGCTGAGTTGAGAACAGATTGAAATACGCAAATTAGCTATCCCAATGGTAGATGGAAGACATGTTTTTCTGATGGCCCCAGGGAGTACTTTTCCGGCAGATAGCATCAAAACTGCAGCATTTTCTGACCTCTTGTGCCATTTTTGGGGGGCCTTTGTTGTCCATTCCCCTCCCTGTCGGTGGCATCACTCTGCCTGGCAATGGTCACTTAAAAGTTCCTCACTTGCTTTCTAAAAAGTTACGTGGAGAGATGTGTGGTTAGCTACAATGGCTGATGAGAGACTACATTTTAACACAGTGTAACATGTTAACGTTGGGTAATGTTTATGCGCCTGTCTAACTGAACAATTGCAGCTAACTAACAACATTCTACCAGCTGCAGAATCAGAACAGCTGACCTCAACTAACAAACACTGCTAACTAGCTAGCTAAAGTTTGGTTAGCCAACGGTAGCTGGCAGGGCCTAATCACTAGTTAGCTAAGATGTTTAACTTAAACACATCCTTAATTCATTTAAAGGTAATCTATCGAGGTAATTAACAAATGATGTTATGATAAATTGATTAGCTAGCTACCTAAAACATTTGAAAAGTATACTTACTTTTACGATTCCGTTTGGTTTGCCAAATTCGAATTCCGAGTGTTTTGCGCGAGCCAATCAGAACGTTCCATCAATTTCACGAACCAGGACGTGCTACAGTTCACACTATCATGATCTACCGCCACCTACTGTCTCTAGACAGCGAAAAATATGACATCATTTTTTGGACAAAATCCAATATCCCAAAATAATCCAATATCTTGATGGCAATGTCTGATTAGGCAACGAACCTCTGGTACTTTATGTTTATACTTGTGTGTTGTCAGTCCATGTGCTGCCTGGCTGTCTTGTGCTGCCTGGCTGTCTTGTGCTGCCTGGCTGTCTTGTGCTGCCTGGCTGTCTTGTCTATTATAAAGGAAGTCTGATTTTTATTTTATTTAACTAGGCAAGTCAGTTTGGAGCAAATTCTTATTTACAATGAAGGCCTACCCAAGCCAAACCTGTCCTATGGGACTCCCAATCATGACCAAATGTGATGCAGCCTGGATTCGAACCAGGTACTGCAGTGACACACATCTCTTACGCAGTTGTAAATGAGAACTTGTTCTCAACTGGCCTACCTGGTTAAAAAAAGGTGAAAAAATAAATATATAAAACAATTACACTGCTATGCAGTGTCTTAGACCACTGCACCACTCGGGAGCCCAAAATTCCCTTATGTTAGCTGTGAATTGATTTAACTACCTCTGTTTTTGAAGATAAGTGTTTTTTATATGTGAAACGAATTGCCTTTAAAATGTGTGTCTGGTCTGCTGTATGAACACAATGACGATCCTTTTGATCACTGTTTCCAAAAAAAACCTGTGCCTGGTCAGCACTATTGGTATAGGGTAGCTGCACCTCCAATCACTCTCAATGACACATAACCATAGATAGAACAAGGATCTGATGCAGACCAACCTGCTACTGTAGAAGCTGCTATAGACCACCATGTGTTAACAGTCAGTATCTGGATAACATGTGAAATGCTTGATAATGTATGTGATATCAACAGAGAGGTATATTTGGGTGAATTAAATATTGACTGGGTTTCATCAAGCTGCTCACTCAAGAAAAGCTTAAAACTGCAACTAGTGCATGCAACCTGGTTCAGGTTATCAGTCAACCTACCAGGGTAGTTACAAACAGCACAGGAATAAAATCATCAACATGTATTGATCACATCTTTACTAATGCTGTAGGAATTTGGTTTAAAGCACTATCCAAATCCATTGGCTGTAGTGATCAGAATATACAGTAGTAAGCATATCTAAGAAGTTCCAAAGGCTGGACCTAATATAGTGTATAAGAGGTCATACAATATGTTTTGTAGTGATTCCTATGTTGTGGATGTAAAGAATATTTGTTGGTCTGTGGTGTGTAATGAGGAGCAACCAGACACTGAACTTGACACATTTATGAAATTGCTTATTCCAGTTACTAATAAGCATGCACCCATTAAAATTACAGTAAAAACGTTTAAATCCCCGTGGATGGATGAGGAATTGAAAAATTGTATGGTTGAGAGGGATGAGGCAAAAGGAATGGCAAATAAGTCTGGCTGCACAACCGATTGGCAAACGTACTGCAAATTGAGAAACCATGTGACTAAACTGAATAAAAAGAATAAGAAACTATACTATGAAACAAAGATAAATTACATAAAGAATGATCGTAAAAAGTTTTGGAGAACCTTAAATGAAATGTGGGGCAAAAAGGCAAACCCAGCACCATTGAATCAGATGGCTCATTCATCACATAACCCACTGATGTTGCCAATAACTTAGACAAGATTAGAAAACTTAGGCATGACATGCCAGCAACAAACGCTGACACTACACATCAAAGTATAACTGATCAAATGATGAAAGACAAGCATTGACATTTTGAATTCCGTAAAGAAGTGAAATTATTGTTTGCTATCAACGATGACAAGCCACCGGGGTCTGACAACTTGGATGTAAAATTACTGAGGACAATAGCAGACGATATTGCCACGCCTATTTGCCATATCTTCAATCTAAGTCAACTAGAAAGTGTGTGCCCTCAGACCTGGAAGGAAGCAAAAGTAATTCCACTACCCAAGAATAGTAAAGCCCCCTTTACTGGCTCAAATAGCCAACCAATCAGCCTGTTACCAACCCTTAGTAAAAAAAAATTGTGTTTGACCAGATGCAATGTTATTTTACTCTAAACAAATTGACAGCAGGCATTCAGCATGCTTAAAGGAAGGACATTCAACAAGCATAGCACTTACACAAATGACTGATGATTGGCTGAGAGAAATTGATGATAAAAAGATTGTGGGAGCTGTTTTGTTAGACTTCAGTGAGGCTTTGACATTATCGATCATAGTCTGCTGATGGCTTTACACCCCCTGCTAAATTGTGGACAAAGAGCTACCTGTCTAACAGAACACAGAGGGTGTTCTTTAAAGGAAGCCTCTTCAACATAATCCAGGTAGAATCAGGAATTCCCCTGGGCAGCTGTCTAGGCCCATTACATTTTTCAATCTTTACTAATGACATGCCACTGGCCTTGAGTAAAGCCAGCGTGTCTATGTATGCGTATGACTCAACACTAGACACATCAGCTATTACAGTGAGTGAAATCACTGAAACACATAACAAAGAGCTGCAGTTAGTTTCAGAATGGGTGGCAAGGAATAAGTTAGTCCTAAATATTTCAAAAACTAAAAGCATTCACTAAACCTCAACTAAATCTTGTAAAAAATAATGTGGAAATTGAGCAAGTTGAGGTGACTAAACTGCTTGGAGTAACCCTGGATTGTAAACTGTCATGGTCAAAACATATTGATAAAACAGTAGCTAAGATGAGGAGAAGTATGTCCATAATAAAGCGCTGCTCTACCTTCTTAACAACACTATCAACAAGGCAGGTCCTACAGGCTCTAGTTTTGTCTCACCTGAATACTGTTCAGTCGTGTGGTCAGGTGCCACAAAGAGAAACCTCAGAAAATTACAATTGGTTCAGAACAATGCAGCACATATAATAATATGCATGTAAATCTCTCATGGCTCAAAGTGGAGGAGATATTGATTTCAACACTACTTGTGTTGACATGCTGAATGCACAGAGGTGTTTGTTAAACTACTAGCACACAGCTCAGACACCCATGCATACCCCACGAGACATGCCACCAAGGATCTCTTCACAATCCCCAAGTCAAGAACAGACTATGGGAGGCGCACAGTACCACATAGAGCCATGGCTACATGAAACTGTATTCCACATCAAGTAACTGATGCAAGCAGTAGAATCAGATTTTTAAAAAGGATAAAAATACACCTTAATTGAACAGCGGGGACTGTGAAGAGACACACACACAGGCACAGACACACATACACATGATAAGACACGCACTCTATGCATACGTACACATGGATGTTGTATGGTAAATATGTGATAGTGGAGTAGTGGCCTGAGGGAACACACTAAATGTTTTGGGTAAAGTGTTATGAAATGTAATGTCAAGTAATATTTTTAATTGGACATAACTGCCTTAATGTTGCTGGACCCCAGGAAGAGTGTGTAAAGGGGATCCTTAATAAAGAGGATCCTTAATAAATACAAATATAAAAACCCAGCCAGAGCTAGTTATAACAATATTTGACATACAGTGCTTTCAGAAAGTAATCAGACCCCTTGACCTTTTACACATTTCATTATGTTACAGCCTTATTTTAAAATCCTCATAAATCTACCCCATAATGACAAAGCAGAAACAGGTTTTTAGAAATGTTTGCAAATGTATAGAAAAATATATTTTAAAAATACCTTATTGGCATAAGTATTCAGTATTCAGACCTTTGCTATGAGACACGGAATTCAGCTCAGGTGCATCCTGTTAACATTGATCATCCTTGAGATTTTTCTACAACTGGATTGGAGTCCACCTGTGGTAAATTAATTGATTGGACGTTATTTGGAATGACACACACCTGTCTATATAAGGTTCCACAGTTGACAGTGCATGTCAGAGCAAAAACCAAGTCATGAGGTCAAAGGAATTGTCCAAGAGAAGATTGTGTCGAGGCACAGTTGGAATCACCAAAATTCTTTCTAGACTGTTCCAGTCAAACATTCCCTGTAAACGGTGATCTCTGAAAGAGGGAGAATCTTGGAACCATCTAAATTCTTCCTAGAGCTGGCCACACGGCCACACTGAGCAATCGGGGGAGAAGGGCCTTGGTCAGGGAGGTGACCAAGAACCTGATGGTCACTCTGACAGAGCTCTAGAGTTCCTTTGTGGAGATGGGAGAACCTTCCAGAAGGACAACCATCTCTGCAGTACTCCACCAATCACGCCTTTAAGGTAGAGTGGCAAGACGGAAGCCACTCCTCAGTAAAGGCACATGACAGCCTACTTGGAGTTTGCGAAAGACACCTAAAGACTCTCAAACCAGGAGAAAAGATTCTCTGTCTGTTGAAAACAAGATCAACTCTTTGGCCTGAATGCCAAGTGTTACGTCTGGAGGAAACCTTGCACCATCCCTATGGTGAGGCATGGTGTTGACAGCATCATGCTGTGGGGATGTTGTTCAGCAGCAACAACTGGGAGACTAGTCAGGATCGAGGCAAATATGAATGGAGCAAAGTACAGAGATCCTTGATGAAAACCTGCTCCAGAGCTCTCAGGACCTCAGACTGGGGAGAAAGTTCACCTTCCAGCAGGACAACAACCCTAAGCACACCTCTAAGACAATGCAGGAGTGGCTTTGGGACAAGTCTCTGAATGTCCTTCAGTGACCCAGCCAGAGCCCGGACTTGATCCCGATCGAACATCTCTGGAGAGACCTGAAAATAGCTGTGCAGCAACACTACCCATCCAACCTGACAGAGCTTGAGAGGATCTAAAAAACATTTTTTTCTTTGTCATTATGGGCATAATGTGTAGATTTATGAGGGGAAAAACAATTTAATCCATTTTATAAAAAGGCTATAACCTAACAACACTGGCTCTGGTGTGATGGCTGTGAGAGTCTAATGAAATTAAAATAACAAGACAGGTAACTGGGGGCAAGTTCTTTCATGTACAACAAGATTAAGACCAATGTGCGTCCTACGGCTGAGCTTGAGTAGGCCTATACTTCTCATTAGTTTATTTTGGACCGTTTGAACGTTGTCCTTCAGACTTTTTAGATTTTTGTCATTCAGATTTTTTGGGGTTGGTACATGTGTAAGGATTTGCCATGTAGTGTTGTATAGAATTATTTAGATATATATCATTGGTTGTATATCATGTTGTATATCATATTTTTCAAGTGCATCCACAACTGTAAACTCATTCAATATACCAAAAGTCGCTAACAACGGGCGAGTTCATTTTCCATTGCCCGGTGCCAGTGATGTCCGGAGTTTATACATTTTAGACATTCCATTGGTCCTTAAGTGAAATCTCCACCCACACGACGCACCGAGACATGCAAAACGAACTTGCCCAATGCAACTAGCATACTTTGCTTAGGAGAGGGGGATGATGGGGGTGCCTCCTACGCTTACTTCAATCGCCTCTCGAAGGAGCACTTCTAGTTACCCAAACGAAACATACACAAACATGGCGACAAGACAGACAGTCAAGATGCTAACCCCTCTTAGGTTTACAATATATTTGTTATTTTTCTTCGCTCCTGGTACATTTTCCTCCACCCTTCGTCTTCATCGAGACCAGCGGTTATTGCTACTGCAGGACAGGGGTTTTTCTACGGTGAACGCAAATGAAGAATGTATCCATGGAATAGGCGCCGAAGCGAAACGACGAGCTGCACGTAATGCAAGGGAAGACAGAGTTTCGGGCATGTATCAGCATCGCATTCGGCGGAGTGCAGTCCAACCACCCGTGCCAAAGGTGTATGGACAGGTAATGCATTACTTTTCCAGTGTAACTAAAATTCTACTGAAAGCAGCTAGCTGATCTCTCGTCAGGCTATCTACAGTTAGCTACAGTAGCTAGTTAGGTTTAGCAGCTAACGTTAACTACCTAGCTAGTTTAGTAACGGAACTCAGAAACCTCAATGTCAGCGATCGTCAACTATATTCTGCTGCGGGACGATTTTTGTCTTGTGTGGATGGTCGGGGACCTGAACATAATTACACATAATTTGTAAACTGCAAATTGACCGCAAGAAGCCACAACATATATAATGTTTGACTAAAACATCATTTCAAACCTGGCTTACGTTTGTATACGATCAAGTGTATCTCTATTATATGTGTGAATACTTGAGAACAGATTTCTTAAATAAAAATCACTTGGAGCATTTAATAAAAAACAAAAACAAACTTGGGGCCAAATAAAACCACCCGTGGGCCAAATTCGGCCCGCTGGCCGCCAGTTGGGGAACCCTGTTGTATGGCTCTCATGTCATGCACGACCCTTGACGAGGAGAGGTGAAGAGCAAATAGCCAAAGCCAGGCTTTCGAAGTCAGTGTGTGATTATCAGTACCACTGTAGCGAGATAGCTACTCGACTTTTTAACACAGACCGTCCCCTTTCAGCATACGATGCCATGGCGGGCGCTTTTCTCCCCGATGTAAGGCTCGAGCTACCATAGAAAGCACTGGCATAAAGAAAGCACTGCCTATTCAATGACGTCAGTCCATCTAGTAAACAAACCCTCCGTTTTACTGTCTACCAACATACTGTTACACACACATGTATTGCACGAAGTCTTTGAATTATCTTCTTGACCAAACTAATGCAGTATTTTTATTTGACCAGTTTTTCAGAAACCCCGTAATCACAGCATGTCACCACAATCACACAGTTGATGACAGTGAACAACAACACAATTCTAATTAGCCAAGACTGCCACTATAGTCTTCCCCATGTGGACATGCTTGCCATATTGGATGGTGGAAATATTGCGAAGAGCCAATAATGGCCGTCTTTGTATATTACATATTTGTTTTTGATTTCTGTAAGATGTTGGGGCTGTTGTGTATGATGAATCAAATCAAATTGTATTGGTCACATACACATGGTTAGCAGATGTGATTGCGAGTGTAGTGAAATGCTTATGCTTCTAGATCCGACAGTGCAGCAGTATCTTAACAGGTGACATCAACAATTCCACCACAAAACCTAATACACACAATCTAGTGAAGGAATGGGATTAGAATATATAAATATAAAAATATATGGATGAGCAGTGACAGAGCAGCTAAGATGCAATAGATAATATATAGTGTAGTATACAGTATATACATATGAGATGAGTAATGCGAGATATGTAAACATTCTTAAAATGGTGTTATTAAAGTGACTAGTGTTCCATTTATTAAAGTGGCCAATGATATCAAGTCTGTAAGAGTCGGGTCACACTGCTGAGTAGCTCCATAATGTGATTTCTTATTTGTTAAGGTAGTCAGCTCTTCAGTATTCCTTAAAATGAAACTAAAAGCCACTGGTGGTTGCACTGCATTCCACACAACCTCGAATTGGAACAGACAGGGTTGCTTATGTGATCAACTTTGGAAATAATTCCTCTGCTGGTCAGATGTCATGGTTTGTTCTGGACAGTCGGTGTCTCTTCTGTGACAGTAGAGGAAAGCCAATATCTTCAGGGATTAAATAGCATTGTTCACTAGACAGGGCACTCATGGGGTTCAGCCTAGATGTTTCTAAAGGTGCTGCAGCGAAAATGCACAAATTTTTTGCCAAAAATGCACAAAAAGGTACTTTAGTTGTTTATAAATAAATAAGGTTGGCTATTTGTAGCAACTAGTGATAAGGTAGGCTATTGGTAGAAACTGTATGGCTGTTATTTTGGCATTTAAGTTTAAGTAAGCTTTCAGTCCCCCATCCCTAGCCATATCAAAACAAATCCAATGTTATTGGTCACATACACATGGTTAGCAGATGTTAATGCGAGTGTAGCGAAATGCTAACCTATATAGATATATCCTATATAGATATAATTCTCCCTTTAAATTTAATGATTGTTCAAATCTGTATCGGATGTTGTCAGTGTGTGTGAAATGTGGATACAATTAATCAGTTTCTTAGTTTATGTAAAACTGTAATATCTTATGTTTCACCGAGTCGTGGCAGAATGACGACACAGATAATATACAGTTGGCTGGGTTTTCCGTGCATCGACAGGACAGAACAGTTACGTCCGGTAAGACCAGTGGTGGGGTTGTGTGTCGTTTTGTCAATAACACCTGGTGCACAATGTCTAATATTAAGGTAGTCTCGAGGTACGGCTCGCCTGAGGTAGAGTACCTCTTGATAAGCTGTAGACTTTCTTCTTCTTGAACTACACTGTTGGTTAAGGGCTTGTAAGTAAGCATTTCACTGTAAAGTCTACACTTGTTGTATTTGGGGCATGTGGCAAATAAAGTTTGATTTGGTTAGACCACACTACCAAGAGAGTTTTCATTTATATTGTCTATATATCTATTGTCTATATATCTATATACCACCACAAACCGACGCTGGCACTAAGACCGCACTCAACGAGCTGTATAAGGCCATAAACAAACAAGAAAATGCTCATCCAGAAGTGGTGCTCCTAGTGGCCGGGGACTTTAATGCAGGCAAACTTAAATTCGTTTTACCTCATTTCTACCAGCATGTCACATGCAACCAGAGGAGAAAAAAAACTCTAGACCACCTTTACTTCACTCACAGAGACGTGTACAAAGCTCTCCCTCGCCCTCCATTTGGAAAATTTGACCATAATTCTATCCTCCTGATTCCTGCTTACAAGCAAAAACGAAAGCAGGAAGTACTAGTGACTCGCTTAATACTGAAGTGGTCAGATGACGCGGATGCTACGCAACAGGATTGTTTTGCTAGCACAGACTGGAATATGTTCCGGGATTCATCCAATGGCATTGAGGAGTATACCACCTCAGTCACTGCTTCATCAATAAGTACATCAACAACGTCATCCCCATAGTGACCGTGCGTACATATCCCAACTAGAGGTCAACCGATTAATCGGAATGGCCGATTTCAAGTTTTCATAACAATTGGAAATCGGTATTTTGGACACCGAATTTGCCGATTATTTTATTTATTTATTTTTACTACACCTTTATTTAATCTTTATTTAACTGCGCAAGTCAGTTAAGAACACATTCTTATTTTCAATTACGGCCTAGGAATGGTGGGTTAACTGCCTCGTTCAGGGGCAGAACGACAGATTTTCACCGTGTCAGCTCGGGGGATCCAATCTTGCAACCTTACAGTTAACTAGTCCAACGCAATAACGACCTGCTTCTTGTTGCATTCCGCAAGGAGACTGCCTGTTACGCGAATGCAGTAAACCAAGGTAAGTTGCTAGCTAGCATTAAACTTATCTTATAAAAAACAATCAATCAATCATAATCACTAGTTAACTACACATGGTTGATGATATTACTAGATATTATCTTGCGTGTCATGAGTTGCGTATAATCTGACTGAGCATACAAGTATCTAAGTGTCTGACTGAGCGGTGGTAGGCAGAAGCAGGCGCGAAAACATTCCTTCAAACAGCACTTTCGTGCGTTTTGCCAGCAGCTCTTCGTTGTGCGTCAAGCATTGCGCTGTTTCTGACTTCAAGCCTATCAACTCCCGAGATGAGGCTGGTGTAACTGAAGTGAAATGGCTGGCTAGTTAGCGCGCGCTAATAGCGTTTCAAACGTCACTCGCTCACTCTGAGCCTAGGAGTGGTTGTTTCCCTTTCTCTGCATGGGTAAAGCTGCTTCGAGGGTGGCTGTTGTTGTTGTGTTCCTGGTTCGAGCCCAGGGAGGAGCGAGGAGAGGGACGGAAGCTATACTGTTACACTGGCAATATTAAAGTGCCTATAAGAACATCCAATAGTCAAAGGTTAATGTAATACAAATGGTATAGAGAGTAATAGTCCTATAATTCCTATAATAACTACAACCTAAAACTTCTTACCTTTGAATATTGAAGACTCGTTAAAATGAACCACCAGCTTTCATATGTTCTCATGTTCTGAGAAAGGAACTTAAACTTTGTTTTTTTTGCATTTTTTAAACCAAATTGAACATGTTTCATTATTTATTTGAGGCTAAATTGATTTTATTGATGTATTATATTAAGTCAGTATTATTGTAATTGTCATTATTACAATAACAATGGAAAAATCGGCCGATTTAATCGGTATCGGCTTTTTTGGTCCTCCAATAATCGGTATCGGTATCGGCGTTGAAAAATCATAATCGGTCGACCTCTAATCCCAACCAGAAACCTTGGATTACAGGCAACATCTGCACCCAGCTAAAGGATAGAGCTGCCGCTTTCAAGGAGCGGGACACTAATCCGGACGCTTCTAAGAAATCCCGCTATGCTTTCAGATGAACCATCAAAGTCAAAGCGTCAATACAGGACTAAGATTGAATGCTACTACACTGGCTTTGATGCTCGTCGGATGTGGTTGCAAACTATTACGGACCTCAAAGGAAAACCCAGCTGCAAGCTGCCCAGTGACGCGAGCCTACGAGATGGGCTAAATATCTTTTTACGCTTGCTTTGAGGCAAGCAACACTGAAGCATGCATGAGAGCACCAGCTGTTCTGGATGACTGTGTCGTCACACTCCGTAGCCGATGTGAGTAAGACCTTTAAACAAGTCATAGACTGTTCTCTCTGCTACTGCATGGCAAGCAGTACCGGAGTGCCAAGTCTAGGTCCAAAAGGCTTCTTAACAGCTTCTACCCCCAAGCCATAAGACTGTTGAACAATTAATCAAATGGCCACCCGGACTATTTGCATTGATACCCCCCCTTTGTTTTTACACTGCTGCTACTTGCTGTTTTATTATCAATGCATAGTCACTTTACCCCTACCTACATGTACAAATTACCTCGACTAACCTGTACCCCCGCACATTGACTCAGTACCGGTACCCCCTGTATATAGCCTCATTATAGTTATTTTATTGTTACTTAAAACAACTTTGAAAATTATACTTTAGTTTATTTAGTAAATATTTACTTTATTTTCTTAACTGCATTGTTGGTTAAGGGCTTGTAAGTAAACATTTCATGTTAAGGTCTACACCTGTTGTATTTGGCACATGTGAAAAATACAATTTGATTTGACTTGCGGTGTAGGCAGCATTCGAGGGGGCTGGATTGTGAAATTCAAGTGTGAAGTGTGACTGAAACCTGTCTCGAGCATCTGCCAGTTGAGATTCTCACTCAAAACAAACAAACAAGCGAGCCAAGCCTCTAGTCTAGTGTCTCGGTTGTGTTCAGCAGAGACATAACGTCTCGAAACAGAGCGAAACGCGGAAGTCATACCTGAACTTGTCCAATAGTGTTTTTGTTTTGCTAGGGCGTGCCTTACTGAACACACCCCTGAAGTTGCTCAATCTATCCAGTAAATGGTTTCCCACAGTTCACAAACATCTCCAGGGAAATTACATGACACACTCTGAAGGTGTACTGCAAGCAGGATCTGGTTCCCTGCCACAGGACACACAGTTAACATATCAAACAGGGTTTGTGCATAAGAACACTATTTCAGTGCCATGGTGATGTTTGGTCTGGCTTGGGGAATGCTTGGCTCTACTCATTTTCCTCATTAAATAGTGGTCATCATGTCACACGTAAGGAGCCTTGATGAATACATTTGACTAGACTTGTCTGGTGCCTGGACTCGTTCTGATGCATGTCATCTAGCCCACGTCTATGAGCCTGTGTGAGCAAGGAGGATACATATGTTTGCAGTTATGTGTTGAGTTTCAAGAGATCAGGCCTAATGTAGTAGAACAATTACTGTTTGCTAACTGCAGTGATGTGAGTGCCGGTGAAAAACAACTGCTCTGATCATCCTGATCATCTTTGACCGTAATGAAGAAATTATGGTTGAATATCTGCAGATGTATTAGACACCTTGTTGCTCATTCACTATTTCGGCCTATCGGTGTGTGTGTGTGAGACAGCGAGCGAGAGAACAAGCATTGGCAAGCTATACCAGCGTGGTCCCCTTCATCCATTTCACTGGTTTCTTTTGTGTTTGTATATCATTCACTACAGTCTGACAGATCCGTTCAGGACGAAAACCATAGACTAGTTTTTGATCCTTAACACTCACTCACAGTTAGGAGTTGGTGTGAATTCACTGCAAGTTGCAGTAAAGAAGGTAAACAATACAGATGTGGAAAAGGTATGTCAAAAAGGGCATTTTCAGTGTGTGTGTGTGTGTGTGTGTGCGCACTGTATTTCAGCTCACTAGTCTGATGGCCAGATGAAGTCACAAGTTTACATACACCTTAGCCAAATACATTTAAACTCAGTTTTTCACAATTCCTGACATTAAATTCCTGACAGTAAATATTCCCTGTTTTAGGTCAGTTAGGATCACCACTTTCTTTTAAGAATGTGAAATGTCAGAATAATAGTAGAGAGAGTATTTATTTCAGCTTTTATTTCTTTCATCACATTCTCCGTGGGTCAGAATTTTACATTCACTCAATCAGTATTTGGTAGCATTGCCTTTAATTGTTTAACTTGGGTCAAATGTTTCAGGTAGCCTTCCAAAAGCTTCCCACAATAAGTTGGGTGAATTTTGGCCCATTCCTCCTGACAGAGCTGGTGTAACTGTGTCAGGTTTGTATGCCTCCTTGCTCGCACACGCTTTTTCAGTTCAGCCCACAAGTTTTCTATGGGATTGAGGTCAGGGCTTTGTGATGGCCACTCCAATACCTTGACTTTGTTGTCCTTAAGCCATTTTGTCACAACTTTGGAAGTATGCTTGGGGTCATTGTCCATTTGGAAGACCCATTTGCGACCAAGCTTGAACTTCCTGAGTGATATCTTGAGATGTTGCTTCAATATATCCACATACTTTTCCATCTTCATGATGCCGTCTATTTTGTGAAGTGCACCAGTCCCTCCTGCAAAAAAGCACTCCCAAAGCATGAAGCTGTCACCACCGTGCTTCATGGTTGGGATGGTGTTCTTCATCTTGCAAGCTCTCACTTTTCCCTCCAAACATAATGAGGGTCATTATGACCAAACAGTTCTATTTTTGTTTCATCAGACCAGAGGACAGTTTCTCCAAAAAGTATTATCTTTGCTCCTATATGCAGTTGTAATCCGTAGTCTGGCTTTTTTTTATGGTAGTTTTGGAGCACTGGCTTCCTCCTTGCTGAGTGGCCTTTCAGATTATGTTGATATATGACTTGTTTTACTGTGGATGTAGATACTTTTGTACCTGTTTCCTTCAGGATCTTCACAGGGTCCTTTTGCTGCTGTTCTGGGATTGATTTGCACTTTTCACACTAAAGTACGTTCATCTCTAGGAGACAGAATGTTTCTTCTTCCTGAGTGGTATGATGGCTGCGTGGTCTCATGGTGTTTATACTTGCGTGCTATTGTTTGTACAGATGAACATGGTACCTTCAGGTGTTTGGAAATTGCTCCCAAGGATGAACCAGACTTGTGGAGGTGTACAATTTTTATTCTGAGGTCTTGGCTGATTTTCCTTCCCATTTTCCCAAAGAGGCAGTGAGTTTGAAGGTAGGCCTTGAAATACATCCACAGGTACACTCAAATAATGTCAATGAACCTGTCAGAGGCTTCTAAAGCCATGACATCATATTGTGGAATTTTCCAAGCTGTTTAAAGGCACAGTCAACTTAGTGTATGTAAACTTCTGACCCAGTGGAATTGTGATACAGTGAATTATAAGTGAAATAATCTGTCTGTAAACAATTGTTGGAAAAATAACTTGTGTCATGCACAAAGTAGATGTCCTAACTGACTTGCCAAAACTATAGTTTGTTAACAAGAAATTTGTGGAGTGGTTGAAAAACGAGTTTTAATGACTCCAACCTAAGTGTATGTAAACTTTCGACTTCAACTGTACTATAAATCACCTGGAGCTGAATGAATGTTTGTGCTGAACCAACTTAACCTTCCAAGGAACGAACACACCACACACACAGCTACAGTACAAGTCCAAAGTTTGGACACGCCTACTCATTCCAGGGTTTTTCTTTTGTTTTTACTGTTTTCTAAATTGTAGAATAACAGTGAAGACATCACAACTATGAAATAACACATGGAATCATGTGGTAACCAAAAAGGTGTTAAACAAATCAAAATATATTTTGGATTCTTCAAAGTAGCCACCCTTTGCCTTCATGACAGCTTTTTATACTCTTGGCATTCTCTCAACCAGCTTAATGAGGAATGCTTTTCCAACAGTCTTGAAGGAGTTACCAAATATGCTGAGCACTTTTTGGCTGCTTTTCGTTCACTCTGCGGTCCAACTCATCCCAAACCATCTTATTGGGTTGAGGTTGGGTGATTGTGGAGGCCAGGTCATCTGATACTGCACTCCATCAGTACTCTCCTTGGTCAAATAGCCCTTACACAGCCTGGTGGTGGGTTTGGGGTCACTGGCCTGTTGAAAAACAGTCCCACTAAGCGCAAACCAGATGGGGTGGCGTATCGCTGCAGAATGCACACCATCACACCTCCTCCATGCTTCGCGGTGGGAACCACACGTGCAGAGATCATCCGTTCACCTACTCTACATCTCACAATGACACGGCAGTTGGAACCAAAAATCTCAATTTTGGACTCATCAGACCAAAGGACAGATTTCCACTGGTCTAATGTTCATTGCTCATGTTTCTTGGCCCAAGCAAGTCTCTTATTCTTATTGGTGTCCTTTAGTAGTGGTTTCTTTGCAGCAATTCGACCACGAAGGCCTGATTCACACATTCTCCTCTGAACATTTTGATGTTGAGATGTGTCTGTTACTTGAACACTGTGAAGCATTTATTTGGGCTGTAATCTGAGGTGCAGTTAACTCTAAGTAACCCTGGGTCTTCCTTTCTTGTGTCGGTCATCATGAGAGCCAGTTTCAACATAGCGCTTGATGGATTTTGCGACTGCACTTGAAGAAACTTTCAAAGTTTTGACATTTTCTGAATTGAATGACCTTCATGTCTTGATTTAATGGTGGACTGTTGTTTCTCTTTGCTTATATGAGCTGTTCTTGCCATAATATGGACATAGTCCTATTTGGTAAAATACCATCTTCTGTACACCACCCACACCCCTACTTTGTTACAACTGATTGGCTCAAACTCATTAAGTTGTTAAAAGTACATTTGTGGAATTTCTTTCCAAGGCACACCTGTTAATTGAAATGCATTCCAGGTGTCTACCTCGTGAAGATGGTTGAGAGAATGACAAGAGTGTGCAAAGCGGTCGTCAAGGCAAAGGGTGGCTACTTTGAAAATTCTCAAATAAGAAATATGTTTTGATTTGTTTAACACTTTTTTGGTTACTACATGATTCCATATGTGTTATTTCATTAGTTTTGATTTCTTCACTATTATTCTACAATGTAGAAAATAGTCAAATAAAGAAAACCCTTTGAATGAGTAGGTGTGTCCAAACCCTTTGAATGAGTAGGTGTGTCCGAACCCTTTGAATGAGTAGGTGTGTCCGAACCCTTTGAATGAGTAGGTGTGTCCGAACCCTTTGAATGAGTAGGTGTGTCCAAACTTTTGACCGGTACTGTATATCTTTTTGTGGACCAACAATTGATTCCCATTCAAAATCCTATTTTCCCTGACCCTAACCTTAATCCCTAACCCAAACTCTAATCCTAAACATAACCCCTATGTCTAAAATTGTGGATCTGCAAAATGTTCCTCACTTCTCTGAATTTGTGTTGGTTTACTAAAGTGAATAATTCTGGTACTCACAAGTATAGTAAAATGTGTACGCACACACACACCAAGTTCACTTCAAGTCTCACTTCAAGCTTGTTTCTCACATTTTACCCCAAAAGAATGTGCCAGGCACTCACTAATGTTTTGCTGGCTGGCTACTCTTCAGCTGGCAACAGCATTGAGACATTCACCATGATCTGCCATGTTAACCCACTTATCATTCAGCCTTGTGAAGAAGGACTCTCTAGTCTCTGTCAAGGAGCCCACTTCAGAGATTCCACAGAGCAGGGCAGCCCTTTTATTTAACATAGCCGAGCCCAGACTACACCATGGGGAGATAAACATCTAGCCTATAAGACATTTACATCAGGTCCTGTCGCAGCTAGCTGGCCATCATCCAGTGTGTGTGTGTGTATGTGTGTGTATGTATGTATATATATTAAATAATGTGTGGCATGACTGTCACAGAGGACAGTGGCTCGATTGTGCTGCATCCAGCCAAAAATACACACGGGTAGTTTGAAAATGCAAATTTATCATTGGCGGTTCAGCGCCGCTCCAACAGTGACACTCTTTCAGCCGTGGTTCATTATGCTCTCTTGAATATTGAAGGAAAACACGATGGGGGAGATGTATACTCACCCTATTTGACTGGATTTTGTTCTTTGCTTGTTGTTGTTGAGGAAACCGATTTGACGTAGTCGCGCCAGGGTCGCGTTTAGTAGGGCACAAAACCATTTTGCCACTGTAAAAGAAAAGGAGCGTTTCTTGGACATGTTCAGGTATTAGCCAACCTCCCTGTTTCACTAATTTCAAATCAATTTCTCTCCACTGAACACAACCATGCTTCTCAAAGAAAGGAGGGTACATGAGAAGAGAAAAGGAGAGAATGTTGTTTTTGGTACCACAAAAGTGTCTCCTGGCTTTTGTAAAGCATGGTTTGCATACTTCCTTTTCCATTCTGATGATGTTTTGCAACTGATATTAATCTAGCTTCGCCCGGTTAGTGCAAAAGGAGCATGAGCCTTGAGCTATGGACAGATTAATTTACTGTTCCTTCAAGGTTTGGCCAAGTCTATAAAAAAATAAGTAAATAAATAAAGGAGAAATGGGCCTGCATTCTTCCTGACTTGGTGTTGAATAATTTTGGCTTGTCTGGTGATACCAGAGCTTACGTCAATGCACTAATGCAAAGGAATTTGTATTGTTAGAATCCCTGGGACTTGCTTGGTGAAGACTGCTGGTTGTCTTTTTTATGTACAGGGTCACTTCTTTCTTTGCAACTTTCTATCCTCTAACTAGCATACTATCAATCATGACTATCTATGCTAAAAATCATTTGGCAGTGTTAAACAGGACGCTATTATCAAAGTTAGGCACATTTTCGGGCCCAACATTTACCTCTGTGAGGCCTCTGTGGCCTCTGTGACATCAGAGACTTCCGGGAACGCTTACGAAACAGACCAAACAGACCAGGCTGGTATTTGGGGTTTGAGAAGTCAATGACCGAAGTGAAAATTTCTTCCTTACTTGTTAATTTTCTCAATCTAAAGGCAAAACCTAGATCCGAGCCAATGTCTTAAGTAGTTAAATGTTATTATTCCAACCTTATGAAAGTGACAAACTGACACGTTTTCATTTTTGTCAAAAACAACTCTATATCGAAGGAGTGCCTTTGATTTGGCCTGCACATGCTCAGTTTGGCACGAGACGCCCATTCGACTCGATTACGTGTTTCTACGCATGAGCTTTGCTCGCCAACGTCGCCATGACATCGCCTACAAGTGTGATCAGGGATTTATTTTGGAGAAGCAGTTATAGCCTCTTCATGCTGCACTGTCTTTGGTAATAACGTCAATCACTTGCAAGACCACAAGCAATAGGAGATGCCATTGTGCTCGAGGTAGCCCAAATGTCTACACACAAAGACTTTAAAGACACAGTGATTAGACCTATTATTAATGAATCATAAACCTAAATAGAAGGCAGTTACAGTCAGTCCCATCTACCCTAAAAGCTGTGTTGTGAGATTTAGCGAATGGTAGCCAGGCCTTTTGGGACCAAACGGACAACAGTGAGTTTATGAGGCCCTAACCCCAAGCATAGTCCAATGCTTCATGTAGCTGGAGATGGTTTGAGTGACGCTCACGTCATTACCTGTTAATGGTTGATTTGTAATTGAGCGCGGCGAGATTAATAGATTGTGTCTCACGATGCCATTTGCAGCAGTTTACCAGTGCCATCACTCTCCCGATTCAGCTGTGTCAGGAGGACCACGCCGGCACCCTTTTACATGGTCGGCGGGCAACGAGGCTTAAACGGCTCTGAGATTTCCCGCAGAGTCATCTCAGCCTTGAAGACGGCCTTGCCTTTGACTCAGCTGACCTCCTGGGATGTGTTCAGTAGGGCCCACCATAGTGAAAATGTTTTAACACGTTCTGAATGAGCGTTTCTTATTAGACAAGTCCCGTTAGTAGAAGTGTTCTTCTACTATTTTGGAACTCTGATCTCAGCGAATGAGAATGTTATTACATGGAATGGGTTACTGTATTACAATGTTCCTGCTGAAATCATGCTTATACACACACAACAAACCCTTGCAGGCTGTTTTGTAGCAATTTGCGGCAGAAATCACATTCCATTACTAAGTCTACAAGCCGTAGTACCAATAGTGGGTGTAAAGTTACCACTGAAAGAAGAGGAATGTCTGTTCATCATTTAGACAGAAATTACAGTCTTTGTGTTGTCAACAGTGCAAGTCTGTAGAAATACTGTAGTAAAGGGAGAAAACCGAGCTTTTCAAAGAGCCACAGCCCCCTGCAGAATGATAAATGAAGAATGAGAGAGAGGAGCGCTCGGATGAGAGGCAATGGCAGTGGGAATTAAAATGACATACTTTTTTGTGGACTCACACTTCACAGATCTTAATGTCAGAGCTGCACCAATGGAGCGTTGGCATTTGTTTGACCTGTGCCTTCTGCTTTTACACTACTACATCTACCACAAGCACTTAGTATAGCAGCATTGTGTTGTTTCAATGGACACAGTGAAGGCCTCTGAAAGTGGGCGATGTGAGGTAAAGCTGCTCACTGCTTGTTCTCTCGCACACTGTCTCTCTCACTCACACACACACACACAGATAGGAGCCTTTAGCCAGGTGCTCCTCACAAGGTCATAACAATAAGACCACAAAGTCCGTTGCCATAGTAACATGCGCCAGTGAGCTTAACTGGTTAAAAGGATGAATAAAGAAAAGCACAACAGCCCTGTTCAATACACCAGACACAGCCAGGCAAGGTACAGCAACCTTTCACTGATTTCTACCAGCTAAGCAGGTGCTGCGAACCCTGCAAAATCATTACAATGTCGATCTGATAATAGCATTTCATAACACATTTGATATGGTCCAAGGATGTTTATCTGATATAAAAGCCTCTGTAATTTATCAGATAGTCGCTTAATTCATTGGACTCTGAGTTGAGCTGCATTTTGACCAAACAGAACAAAAATACAACAGGTCAGTTGAATGTTCTTTTCTTTGCAGGCCAACCTGAACGATTCCCACAACCAGATGGTGGTGCACTGGGCCGGGGAGAAGAGCAATGTCATTGTGGCGCTGGCCAGAGACAGTGTCGGAGCCGCAGGTCCCAAGACTAGCTCGGTGAGTACACAGTAGTACACTTCCTGCGCATACAGTAGTACACTTCCTGCGCATACAGTAGTACACTTTCTGTAAGTACAGTAGTACACTTCCTCTGTGTACCGGAATACACTACCTGTGACTACAGTAGAACACTTCCTGCGAGTACAGTAGTATACTTCCCGTGAGCACACTAATGTAGTAGCCTACATTTCCTGTAAGTACAGTAACATACTTTCTGTGTTGGATGGTGATCCACAATTGCACAAAAATACCATATCCATGAACCTATCCACCACCACATAGCCTGACGCCTACATGTTGTTTTGAACCACTTTTGAATCTTCTTCCCTCTCAATTCACATTTCCCTCTATTCAGATAACACACATAGGATTCTGCCATTTCAAATGTAGACTCCTTTGTTCGAGTTACCATGGCAGAAATGGTAGTGCCATGTTAACCACAGTTTGACTGTGTCATGTTGTCTTTGTGTATCCATGTGTGTTTGTGTGCGTGCATGCATGTGTGTTTGTGTGCGTGCATGCATGTGGGTTTCTGTGCGTGCATGCATGCATGTGTGTTTGTGTGCGCGCATCCATGTGCGTTGTGTGCGTGCATGCATGTGTGTTTGTGTGCGTGCATGCATGTGTGTTTGTGTGCGCGGGCCACCCATCTGGTCAGTGACAGTGACAGGCCACGTGTTGTCAGTGCTGCGGGGCCCGGACCTGTTCTCCTGTGCCAAGGAGATGGCACCGTGGCCTGCCAGCCGGCCGTGTGCTTCCTCTCCTCTCACAGATCAGATTCACTGAGCCACGGATGAATCCCTCCATCTGTTACACCACCAAAATAGTTCTCTCTCTACTCTGTCTTCTTTTGATGTTATCAGCTCCCTGTCCTGCCTGTTACTCACACTCAGCTTACAGTAACCCAAGCACCTCCCACTGCTTTTGTGCACAGTGTAAGAAGGACCTCCTGCGCTCCTCAAGGGGTTAATGAAATTAACTTTAGATGTAATGCCATTTGCAAAACAAAGTGTTTGATACTAAACCGCAGAGATACCACTGGTGAAGGACAGTTTATTTGTACAAGAATTGTAAGTTTTGTGTATCTCTCCGCTCCCAGTTCAGTACGCTCCTCGATATATAACTTCCAGCCAGCATTGTGGATTCAGTGGTCTTTGTGTGCTGTTCTCTGTGGTCTGAGATCCTTGGTCTTTGGCACTCTGACGGGAATCTGAGAGCTCTGACCTCACTCGTATATTGTCTTTGGTAGAATCTGCAGGACAGGAGGGAACAGAACGGAACACTAAACTCTCTAGTCACTTAACATGGACAAAGCTTTTTCCCAAGTATTGTGTTTCTCTCCGTAGATAAAGTCTGTAGCTGGAAAGTCTAGCTACTGCCTAAATGCTTTGATTCCTTTTACTGAGTCAGTTAATGGCCTCCCTCCCAATACACCCATTCTAAAATGATTTTGTCCTCTACAAGAAATGTCCTTCATCAAAAATCATTTTTCCTGTCCAAAAAGCATCACAACAAAAAGAACAGCGATAGTGGATTTAATTTGTTTACCATGTACTGTGACTTCCATGTTCTCACCTCGTTCCTCTCTCCTCTGTCACATGGTAGGTGTACGTGTCTTATGACTATGGAACCAGCTTCTCCCCCATCTCAGAGAGGTTTCAGCTGAGTGGGGAGATTGAGAAAGAGGGGAACAAGCAGGTCATCTCCCAGTTCTACCACAGCCCCGCTGACAATAAGAGGGTAAGTGGCTGAAGACCATAGAGGTACGTACACTGAGTGTACGAAGCATTAGGAACACCTTCATAATATTGAGTCACATCCCCTTTGGCCCTCAGAACAACCTCAATTCGTCAAGCATGGACTCTACAAGGTGTCGAAAGTGTTCCACAGGTATGCTGGCCCATGTTGTCTCCAATGCTTCCCACAATTGTCAATTTGGCTGGATGTCCTTTGGGTGGAGGACCATTCTTAATACACACAGGAAACTGTTGAGCATGAAAAACCCAGCAGTGTTGCAGTTCTCGGCACACTCAAACCGGTGCGCCTGGCACCTACTACCATACCCCGTTTAAAGGCCCTTAAATGTTTAGTCTTGCCCATTCACCTTCTGAATGGCTCACATACACAATCCATGTCTCAATTGTTTCAAGGCTTAAAATCCTTCTTTAACCTGTCTCCTCCCCTTCATCTACACTGATTGAAGTGGATTTAACTTCATAGACTGACCAGGTGAAAGCTATGTCATGTTTTGTCTACTCAGTGTACAGTATGATAAGACACACTGTATTAAGACCTTTCTCTATATCGAAGACTGCCCTGATAGGAGTTGTATTATGTTTTCTAAGTTTGAGTGTATAGCTCTTTTTCGTTTGTTCTCCCATCTCCGCACAACCAGCGCAAGGCACATAACATTATTGAGCTTGTTGTTTATTAGGGTTGATTTACCTGTATAGTGTGTGTGTGTGTGTGTGTGTGTGTGTGTGCTTGTGTACATGCGTAGTTATCAGTCATGAGCTCGAGATTGTTCGATGCAGTGCCTTGAGGTGTGGTGCGGTGCAGTGTTCGATTATGTCTCATTGTGTGCCGGTGAGTCATAGCCCTGGGCCCCGCCCCCAGCCGTTCCCCCTGGCACTCAGCCCAGTGGAGGTTATTGCAAGGTGTAAGGGTGCATGGGAAACGTAGTTTGTTCCATTAGCAGGCAGGCATTCGCATGTGGCCTGCCTTGTGAGCCCTGCAGGCTTGGGCCATCAATCTGCAGACAGGTGGACTCCAGAGAGCGAGGTAGGGCGGCCTGGTATAACAGCTGGAGGACTCCACCCTCTCAGTCTGCAACATGTTCCCAACATCATGGAGATGGTTACGATGGGAAATGAGTGGTTTCTTCTCATCTGCACATTGAGCTGTGAGCTTTCCCTTTTGAATTCAGGGCCCGTATTTAGCAAGCTTCTCAGAGTAGGAGTACAGATCTAGGATCAGTTCCTCTCTGTCCATAATACCACTTAGGTCTGACTGGTTACGGATCTGCCTATTTAAAAGAAAGATTCACCCATTTTGAATGTTTTATTTTTTTTGCATCTCTGACCGATGTTCTATTCCCGGGGTCATTTCATGTTTCCATGTGTACAAGTATTCACACTCACTGAGTCAATACATGTTACAATCACCTCTGGCATCGATTACAGCTTTCAGTCTTTCTGGGTAAGTCTCTAAGAGCTTTGCACACCTAGATTGTTCAGTATTTGCACATTATTCTTTTTATTTTATTCTTCAAGCTCTGTCAAGTTGGTTGTTGATCATAGCTAGACAGCCATTTTCAAGTCTTGCCACATATTTTCAAGCCGATTTGAAGTCAAAGCTGTAACTTGACCACTCATGAACATGCAATGTCCTCTTCAAGTGTATATTTGGTCTTGTGAGTTAGGTTATTGTCCTTCTGAAAGGTGAATTTGTCTTCCAGTGTCTGGAAAGCAGACTGAACCAGGTTTTCCTCTAGAATTTTGCCTGTGCTTTGCTCTATTAATTTGATTTTTATCGTAAAAAATAATCTATAGTCCTTGCTAATGGCAAGCATACCCATAACATTATGCAGCCACCACCATGCTTGAAAATATGAAGAGCGGTACTCCGTGTTGTGTTGGATTTACCCCAAACATAACGATTTGTATTTAGGGCATAAAGTTAATTTCTTTGCCACATATTTTGCAGTTTTACTTTAGTGCCTTATTGCAAACAGGATGCAATCTTTTTGGAAAATGTATTCTGTACAGGCTTCCTCCTTTGTCATTTAGGTTAGTATTGTGGAGTAACTACAATGTTGTTGTTCCATCCTCAGTTTTCTCCTATCACAGCCATTAAAGTCACCATTGGCCTCATGGTGGAATTCATGTCATACACTATTACTGTCATACACTATTACTGAGTGAGTCCATGCAATTTATGACTTGTTCAGCACATTTTTACTCCTGAACTTATTTAGAGAGATATTTGGAGGTGAGATATTAGGCCGGTTCTTACTATTCTAGTTTGTTGAAATCAGTCAGACTTGACGTTTTAGCAGGTTTATTCAGTTTAGAAAGTTGCAGGTACAAATACAAATGCTATGTATAGAGCAAGAATGATTCTCTGTTCTACAGGAAAGAATGTCCTATCTCTTCTACACAATATATTTCTATCTTAACATTCCTTAACACTCCTAAACAGACCCCAGTGGGTATTTAGCCTAATCTTGGCCCGTCTTGTCCTTCTCTTGTTCCAGTACCTCTTTGCAGACAGCACCAACAGCTACCTCTGGAACTCCTTTGACTTCTGCAAGACCATCCAGGGGTTCTCCATCCCCTTCAAGCCCACAGACCTGCTGCTGCACAGCAAGAGGGCCAACCTGGTCCTGGGCTATGACAGCTCCCACCCCAACAAACAGGTACTCAACTGACTGCTATAGAACTGACTGCTATAGAAATGGAGATCTTTGTGCAGGAGGTGTCTATTATGATGATCAGTGCTTTGCCTGTAGCTCTGTGGCACCATTTTGGTTTGGGGTTAGATGCCTATGTGGACTAATGGCTCTGCTCCATACGCTGGATTGCCATACTATAGCCCACAGCATTTGGTTTATAATACAGTGTTCTCGAGAAACACAGCCAATATTTCATAATGCAAATAGTAATTAAATGTTACAGCTGCATATACTAAACTGTCTCTCTGAAAAACACAATACATTTTGTGGAATTTTTCCTAACTACTTATTCACGTTTCAGCTTAACAGAAATGATGGAAAACGGTTAACTCAAACATTCTGCCAGTTCTATGCAGCCTGGAGTCAACATGTGCAAATGAGCCCCTGACCTACATTTACTCCCCACCCCCCCGCCTCTGTTATTTTTGCAGCTATGGAAATCTGATGATTTTGGAGAGACATGGGTGTTGATCCAAGAGCACGTGAAGGCCTATTTCTGGTAAGATCAATGCCCCTGTGATTGTGTGAGGAGAGGCAGAACGTACAGTCATCAGTATAACCAATTGTCGATGTTGAGTACCAGACTGTCTGCAAAACATTAAAGCATCGGTCTGGGGATGGGTGGGATGTGCGTGTGTGTCTTCATTTCCTGTTTACTTCCTGTTTTTCTGTGACTGCCTGCCTCCTCCATCATCTGGCCCTCACTAGACCTTAATGTCTTCCGATTTCTGTCTGCTTACCAAGCATGCAGCTCGCCAGCTAACCCCCTGCCTCTCCAAGTTAAATATATAGATTAGATTGGCCCTTGTAATTTATTTTTTATTTTTTCACCTTTATTTAACCAGGTAGGCTAGTTGAGAACAAGTTCTCATTTGCAACTGCGACCTGGCCAAGATAAAGCAAAGCAGTGTGAACAGACAACACAGAGTTACACATGGAGTAAACAAGTCAATAACACAGTAGAAAAAAAAGAGAGTCTATATACATTGTGTGCAAAAGGCATGAGGAGGTAGGCGAATAATTACAATTTTGCAGATTAACACTGGAGTAATAAATGATCAGATGGTCATGTACAGGTGGAGATATTGGTGTGCAAAAGAGCAGAAAAGTAAATAAATATAAACAGTATGGGGATGAGGTAGGTAAAATTGGGTGGGCTATTTACCGATAGACTATGTACAGCTGCAGCGATCGGTTAGCTGCTCAGATAGCAGATGTTTGAAGTTGGTGAGGGAGATAAGTCTCCAACTTCAGCGATTTTTGCAATTCGTTCCAGTCACAGGCAGCAGAGAACTGGAACGAAAGGCGGCCAAATGAGGTGTTGCGAGCGCGTGCTACGGGTGGGTGTTGCCATCGTGACCAGTGAACTGAGATAAGGCGGAGCTTTACCTAGCATGGACTTGTAGATGACCTGGAGCCAGTGGGTCTGGCGACGAATATGTAGCGAGGGCCAGCCGACTAGAGCATACAGGTCGCAGTGGTGGGAGGTATAAGGTGCTTTAGTAACAAAACGGATGGCACTGTGATAAACTGCATCCAGTTTGCTGGGTAGAGTATTGGAAGCTATTTTGTAGATGACATCGCCGAAGTTGAGGATTGGTAGGATAGTCAGTTTTTCTAGGGTAAGTTTGGCGGCGTGAGTGAAGGAGGCTTTGTTGCGGAATAGAAAGCCGACTCTAGATTTGATTTTAGATTGGAGATGTTTGATATGAGTCTGAATGACAATGCAAAGAAAATGTCACTACGATCCCTGAGGAAGAGAGAGACCGATTACAAGATTTTTATTTGGGGCTCACTATGTGTGAATGGCTTAATGACTCTGGTAAACACCTAAAGGATTTTGAACCCTGCTATCAATCAGATCTGGGTTCAAATAGTGTTTTAAATCTTTCAAATACTTTGAACGTTTGCTTGAGCCTGCCTGGAGTGCCAGAAGCGCAGAGTTTGCAGAGAAAAGGTCTATCAAGCACATCAAAAACAACAAACTTGCTTAAAACAATCTGAAAACGATGATTGCGACACTTTCAGTGCCATGTGTCTCTCACCACAAATAGTAGGCCTAGGCAGGAGAGTGGCACATTCAAACATAAAACATATTTTCCTTTCAAACCCCATCCATAAAAGATAAAGCCCTGCTTTGGAAGGATTTGACCGATCTGTTAATGATTTAAAGGCATGGATGTGGAGGGTTTAGCTAGGGTTAGACGTCCAGACCATGCTATCTGAATGGGAAGAATTCCAAGGCCCTTGGCCAATAAATTCTTCCAGTTCAGTTCACATGGTCAACAAAGAAAAACTTTTGGCCCTACCTATGTCCCACTTGCGGCTGTTTTCTGCATCTTTCCAGGGGTGTGGAGCCGTACGACTCCCCCACCACGGTGCTGGTCCAGAGGCACGAGCCCCAGGGGGTGTCCAGCATCCTCAGCAGCACCGACTTCTTCCAGAGTGAGCAGAACCGCCGAGTCGTCCTAGAGAGAGTGGACAACTTCCAGCTCCGGGACAAGTACATGTTCGCCACCACTTCCACAGTAAGTGAGGTTGACTTGCAGGGGAAATTATACATGACAGGCATTCTGTTGCTCTTGCAGTGTTGAGAATGCTCATGTTATTATGGAGAGGAATGCCCACATTGATTATTTTAACAACACAAAAATTGGGTGGTCTAACCTTAACTATGTCCTAATACAGTGCCTTCAGAAAGTATTCACACCCTTGACTTTTTCCACATTTTGTTGTTAAAACCTGAAGTGAAAATTGATTAAATAGTGCAATAATAGTGTTAAGCATGTTTTTTTAGGACTACCTCATCTCTGTACACATACAGTTATCTTTAAGGTCCCTCAGACGAGCAGTGAATTTCAACCCAACTACGACCAGAGAGGTTTTTCAATACCTCGCAACGAAGGGCACCTATTGGTAGATGGGTAAAAAATGTATAAAAAAGCAGACATTTAATATCCCTTTGGGCACGGCGAAGTTATTAATTATACTTTGGATGGTGTATCAATATACCCAGTTACTACAAAGATACAGGTGTCCTTACTAACTCAGTTGCCAGTGAGGAAGGAAACCGCTCAGGGATTTCACCAATGGTGACTTTAAAACAGTTACAGATGTTGTGACGTGACCTTCATTAATCTGATGACTGTTATTTATTCAATCCACTAACTATGTTTAATTGTTACCTCATTTAAATGAGTCATGTAACAATGAACTGATTAGGAATTTTGTGCACCACGCAAGAAGTTGTTTAATGAGTTACCATCTCCTGAATTAAACTATATAAGTTGTATATCGATAACAATCATTTATAAATCATTACCTCATATCAGTCTCATTTGGAACGTCGCAGACTTCTTGAATCCGCAAGAACCCCATCCTTTTCTGACTATTCAGAACTAAACAAATGTATTTAATTGTTTATTTAATAACTAACTAGATAGTAATTCCGAATACACATACAGTCATGGCCAAATTTTGAGAATGACACAAATATTAATTTTCACAAAGTTTGCTGCTTCAGTGTCTAGATATTTTTGTCAGAATGTTACTATGTAATACTGAAGTATAATTACAAGCACTTCATAAGTGTCAAAGGCTTTTATTGACAATTACATGAAGTTGATGCAAGGAGTCAATATTTGCAGTGTTGACCCTTCTTTTTCAAGACCTCTGCAATCTGCCCTGGCATGCTGTCAGTTAACTTCTGGGCCACATCCTGACTGATGGCAGCCCATTCTTGCATAATCAATGCTTGGAGTTTGTCAGAATTTGTGGGGTTTTGTTTGTCCACCCGCCTATTGAGGATTGACCACAAGTTCTCTATGGCATTTTAAGGTCTGGGGAGTTTCCTGGCCATGGATCCAACATATTGATGTTTTGTTCCCCGATCCATTTAGTTATCACTTTTGCCTTATGGCAAGGTGCTCCATCATGCTGGAAAAGGCATTGTTCGTCACCAAACTGTTCCTGGATGGTTGGGAGAAGTTGCTCTCTGAGGATGTGTTGGTACCATTCTTTATTCATGGCTGTGTTCTTAGGCAAAATTGTGAGTTAGCCCACTCCCTTGGCTGAGAAGCAACCTCACACATGAATGGTCTCAGGATGCTTTACTGTTGGCATGACACAGGACTGACGGTAGCGCTCACCTTGTCTTCTCCGGACAAGCTTTTTTCCGGATGCCCTAAACAATCGGAGGGGGGATTCATCAGAGAAAATGACTTTACCCCAGTCCTCAGCAGTCCAATCCCTGTACCTTTTGCAGCATATCAGTCTGTCCCTGATGTTTTTCCTGGAGAGAAGTGGCTTCTTTGCTGCCCTTCTTGACACCAGGCCATCCTCCAAAAGTCTTAACCTCACTGTGCATGCAGATGCACTCACACCTGCCTGCTGCCATTCATGAGCAAGCTCTGGTGGTGCCCCACAGCTGAATCAACTTTAGGAGAAGGTCCTGGCTATTGCTGGACTTTTTTTCCCTCCCTAATCTCGTGGTATCCAATTGGTAGTAGTTACAGTCTTGTCTCATCGCTGCAACTCCCGTATGGACTCGGGAGAGGCGAAGGTCGAGAGCCATGCGTCCTCCGAAACACAACCCTACCTAGCCGCACTGCTTCTTGACACAACACACATCCAAACCGGAAGCCAGCTGCACCAATGTGTCGGAGGAAACACCGTACACCTGGCAACCTGGTCAGCGTGCACTGCGCCTGGCCCACCACAGGCGTCACTAGTGCGTGATGAGACGGCCAAAGCCTCCCTAACCCGGACGACGCTGGGCCAATTGTGCGTCGCCCCATGGACCTCCCGGTCGCGGCCAGCAGCGACAGAGCCTGGGCTCGAACCCAGAATCTCTGGTGGCACAGCTAGCACTGCTATGCAGTGCCTTAGACCACTGCGCCACCCGGGAGGCCTTGTTGGACTTTCTTGGGCGCTCTGAAGCCTTCTTCACAACAATTGATCCGCTCTCCTTAAAGTTCTTGATGATCCAATAAATGGTTGATTTAGGTGCAATCTCACTGGCAGCAATATCCTTGCCTGTGAAGCCTTTTTTGTGCAAAGCAATGATAACGGCACGTGTTTCCTTGCAGGTAAGCATGGTTGACAGAGGAAGTGGGGAAAATAGAGAGAGAGGGAGAAAGGGACATTTATCGTGGATACATTCTAGGACTGTTCTCACATTAATCCTATAACTTGCACACGAACTGCCACCCGTTTGGGTAAGAAATGCAATGTATTTATGTGTAGATGTCCTTGTTTGTTGTGTCTCTGTTGAAACCAATCAATCCTTCTATGGGGAATGGCTCGATAATGTAAGGCTCTGATTTTTCACCAGAAGTCGCAATGTCCTTGTCCTGGCTTGGAGTGGAGTGTTTCTTCAGAACAGATACTCAGTGATTGTCTGAGATGGAATTTTCTTCTTTCCCACCTCGTGTCTTTAGTCAAAGTTCTAGGACCACTTTTACATGCCCAGCTGCAGACTGGAGATTTTAATGCCTAGTTTTTATCTTCTTCACCTCGTTTTGAGTTTCTAACCGTTTGTAATGTTTAGCTCATGCTTCACGTCTGCTGGTCTCAAGATTGATTATTCAGGGTTCAGCTCCCGACCACTTTACATGTCACTAGCAACCCGGCAATGTTCGGGTCTGTTGTAAATTTTGTTATCAAGGCTTTTCATCCTCAGGGAAATGGGGTCATTCAATCACGCCGACACGATGTCTGTGCTCACTTGGGGCGTGGCTACTGACTGGGCAAATGTTTATGAAAAACAATTCTCTTTAGAAGACTAAAATCACATTCCTATCTTAAAAAAAAAACTATCATACTTAATCATATATTTTGTATAACATTTAGATGTTAACTTGACACTTTCAGAGTTATTTCTTGATATCATCCTTAATGACATCAAAATAATAAAGAATATGACAATATATATTCTTTAAGTCTCCACTGATCATTCTAAACATTCAGATGTTCCAATGTTCACTTTCTGGGCAAAAAGGTTTTGGGGGCAAAAGTCTTCTGGAGACAAAGCACATTTCTTTCCTGCCTAATTTACGACCGAGTGTTAAGGTGTCAAAACCGGGCCACCCCCCCTTCCCCTCTTCTGTGGGTAAGAGGGTCTGGTTGTTGTCAGCTATTTACCAAGCTGATCTGAGGCCTTTGTGTCATGACTCTCCTGGGTGAGGAACAGAGTTTAATGGCTGTGATAGGAGAAAACTGAGGTTTGATCTACAACATTGTAGTTACCCCACAATACTAACCTAATTGGCAGAGTGAAAAGAAGGCAGCCTGTACAGAATAAAAATATTCCAAAACATACATCCTGTTTGCAACAAGGCACTAAAGTAAAACTGCAAAAAATGTAGCAAAGAAATGAACTTTGTCCTGAAAGCAAAGTGTTATATTTGGGGCAAACACAACACATCACCGAGTACCACTCTTCATATTTTCAAGCATGGTGATGGCTGCATCATGTTATGGTATGCTTGTCGTTGGCAAGGACTAGGGAGAAGAGCTAAGCAGAAGCTAAATCATAGAGTAAAACCTGGTTGTCTGCTTTCCATTAGACACTGGGGAAAAAATTCACCATTCACCAGTACAAAAACCTAAAACACAAGGCCAAATATACACCCTGGTTGCTTACCAAGACAACAGAATGTTCCTAAGTGGCCTAGTTAAAGTTTGACTTAAATTGTCTTAAATCTATGGCAAAACTTGAAAATGGCTGTCTAGCAATGATCAACAACCAACTTGACAGAGCTTGAAGAATAAAATAAAAATAATGATGTGTAAATGTTTTACAATCCTGGTGTGCAAAGCTCTTAGAGACTTACCCAGAAAGACTCACAGCTGTAATCACAGCCAAAGGTGATCTTAACATGTATTGATTCAGGGGTGTGAATACTTATGTAAATTTGATATTTCAGTATTTCTTTTCCAAAAATTGTGCAACAATGTCTACGAACATGTTTTCACTTTGCCTTTATGGGCTATTGTTTGTAGATGGGTGAGACATTTTTTTCAAATATCCAGCGTGCTTTGCCTGGGCGCATGCAGTCCAATAAAGCGTCATACAATGAAAGAGGAACTTAATTATTGACTCCTCCATGAAAAGAGGAATATCTTTTGTTGTGTACACAATGTAGACTGGAGAGACGGGCCATGTCATGTACTGTGGAACACTGGGGTTAATGTAGTCTGATACATACCGATCCCATCAAAACTAGGCTGAGATATTAGTTTGCATTTGATAGCACACATGTCTATTCTGAGCCAATTACGGGTAATGATTTCTGTCTGTGCAAACTCAGTCCTATAGCCCTGAATAACCACGCAGACTCACTGCAGTCAACGCTGTTGTTAAACAGCCATGGCCAAACACACGTATCTGAATCCTGGCATTACTACACACACACATACATATACACACACACACACACACACACACACACACACACACACACACACACACACACACACACACACACACACACACACACACACACACACACACACGTAGCGGAAAGGGGAAAGAGAGAGACTGAAAGTACAATTGCAGAAGACCGCTGTTTGGGGCATTTTCACTATGAGGAAGTGGTGTTTCTGTAAAGAAACTGAATGGAGAGCTGAGGTTCTGCGCTGCTGCTTAGCTTCTTAAACCCCTATAAATATGCACATTGTGTATTGTGAATGTTTGTACGTTGTAACTACCATATCTTTATTCATATCAGTCTCTTACAAATCAATTGACTCAACATTCACAGCTACAAGCATACTTCATAATGTCACACGTAAGTCTCAAGTCTTAACACTCAAGTCCCGAGTCAAGTTCCAAGTCAAGACAGGCAAGTGAGACAAGTCTCAAGTCCTAAACAAGTCATAACGTGCCCTTCACCAAATGTAATAACATTTCATGTTTTTAACAAGAGTAATAGTTAGTATATTACATTTACGCAAATCATGAATGCTTTTAAAAATATCTATATATTTATTACTTTGAAAATACATTTTATATTACCATGGAAATACATGGGAAATATATGGGTAGCCTCTCCCTCTGTGACAGCGGGAGAGCAGAGTATCTGCTGGCCATCCAACATGGCAATTCACATAGAAATACATCACCTACAACAGCCGTTGCCGTGTAGAATAGAGAATCGAGTACAGATCTATGTATTGCATTTCTATCTGTAAGACTGTATCTGAATGCGATGCCTCAGATGAAATAAGCCGCCGTTCTTCATTCATTATCAATGGAGAAAGCTCAAAACTGCGGAGGATAGCAGAGACAGGGATGGTGGGATTTATGTGAAGCATAAACCCAACCAGAGGTTCAAGCACTTGCTGTAATTAGCAGGTTAGGAAGAGTACACAACCATTCTAGGAGGCACTCTGCCACAAATGTGCTCATTTGATCTATTCCAGCTCCAAACAGCGTGGTGGCGAGTCAATCTGCAAATCTAATCTAGGCAAGCAGTGAGGAGCGCACATAACAATACAGGCTCCAGACATCACAAGCAGTGAGGAGCACACATAACAATACACAGGCTCCAGACATCACAAGCAGTGAGGAGCGCACATAACAATACAGGCTCCAGACATCACAAGCAGTGAGGAGCGCACATAACAATACAGGCTCCAGACATCACAAAGAGTGAGGAGCGCACATAACAATACAGGCTCCAGACATCACAAGCAGTGAGGAGCGCACATAACAATACAGGCTCCAGACATCACAAGCAGTGAGTAGCGCACATAACAATACAGGCTCCAGACATCACAAGCAGTGAGGAGCGCACATAACAATACAGGCTCCAGACATCACAAGCAGTGAGGAGCGCACATAACAATACAGGCTCCAGACATCACAAGCCAGGCAAAAAACAACAACCATGAAACAAACAAAGTTACACACACTCATAAACACACAGCCTCGTGTGATGGATAGCTGTCGGCTATATTAGCCACGTTCTTTGTGCAGCTTCAAATGTCGAACAAAGTTGGAAATGGTTGCGCCTCCGTCTGTCATTTTCTTCCCGCATGTTTTGCAAGTTGTAATCCGTTTTTTGTTGATACAGCATCGTCTTTATATCCCAAAATAAATCATTTTGGGTATCATCTTTCCAAGGGCTCCGTCTGAATTCACCTGCCGACGTTACTCTACACTGCCACACACAATTTGATTGGCTGCTGTCCGATTCAAACTGTAATCCGTTAAATGAAGAGTTGATGCGCTGCACACTTTTTTTCATAGCATGATTTTTAATATTTGGGTTTGGGGAGTATCAAGTCAGGTCGAGTCAAAAGGCTCAAGTCCAAGTCAAGTCACGAGTCATTGGTTAAAGTCAAAGTCTTACTCGAGTCCAAGTCATGTGACTCGAGTCCAACACTCTGGTCCCTACTCTCTTTGGGTAAGGCTAGCAGACTTTAACAACACATTTGCATGTCAAATCAAATAAATTTTATTTATATAGCCCTTCGTACATTAGCTGATATCTCAAAGTGCTGTACAGAAACCCAGCCTAAAACCCCAAACAGCAAGCAATGCAGGTGTAGAAGCACGGTGGCTAGGAAAAACTCCCTAGAAAGGCCAAAACCTAGGAAGAAACCTAGAGAGGAACCAGGCTATGTGGGGTGGCCAGTCCTCTTCTGGCTGTGCCGGGTGGAGATTATAACAGAACATGGCCAAGATGTTCAAATGTTCATAAATGACCAGCATGGTCGTATAATAATAAGGCAGAACAGTTGAAACTGGAGCAGCAGCACGGTCAGATGGACTGGGGACAGCAAGGAGTCATCATGTCAGGTAGTCCTGGGGCATGGTCCTAGGGCTCAGGTCCTCCGAGAGAGAGAAAAAAAGAGAGAATTAGAGAGAGCATATGTGGGGTGGCCAGTCCTCTTCTGGCTGTGCCGGGTGGAGATTATAACAGAACATGGCCAAGATGTTCAAATGTTCATGTGACAGAATGCGCTACTATGACGGTCTCCATAGAGGCGAGTGTATGCTTAGGTGGGTCGCTCAGATTGTCAGAACAGTGAAATGGCTTATGTTGTGTCTCGTCTGCGTACCCAACCAACCTGTTGGCCAGCAGCACTCCTGTTGGTCGGTGCTAGAGAGTGCAACTTGTCAGACATGACCGATCTATGTGCTGTTAATGATGTTGTGGTTTGGTTGTTGCTTGGTGTCACTAACCACTCATGCACACACTCATCAGGGTTATGTTGCCCAGTGCTGCTGTGTGCTGCAGTCTCAAGTACTGTTGCTATTCCCAATGGGCTGATTTGTTCCATAGCCAAAGGATAGTACGGTGTGTGTTTTTTTTCTGGCTAGAATTGTATCCCAAGCTATATCATTTCACACTTCCACTCGTAGAAAGTGATATTCACACTTCCATTGTAGATTTGGATTGTTTTTATAGATGGTAATGAGGCTAAATACAAAAAGCTAAACACAAACGAATGGTTGGATTGTAGTTTATGTTAATCAACAACACCATTCACATGAATCCAAAATAGGCAAATTAAAAAACAATATGGAAAACTACACTGAGTGTAGAAAACATTAGGAACACCTTCCTAATATTGAGTTGCACTCCCTTTTGCCCTCAGAACAACCTCAATTCGTTGGGTTATGGACAAAAGCATTTCACAGGGATGCTGGCCCATGTTGACTCCAATGCTTCCCACAGTTGTGTCAGGCTGGCTGGATGTTCTGTGGGTGGTGTACCATTCTTGATACACACAGGAAACTGTTGAGCATGAAAAACCCAGCAGAGTTGCAGTTCTTGACACACTCAAACCGGTGCGTCTGGCACCTTCTACCATACCCTGTTCAAAGGCACTTAAATATTTTGTCTTGCCCATTCACCCTCAGAATGGCACATGTACACAATCCATTTCACAATTGTCTCAAGGCTTAAAAATCCTTCTTTAACCTGTCTCCTCCCCTTCATCTACACTGATTGAAGTGGATTTAACAAGTGACATCAATTAGGGATCATAGCTTTCACCTGGATTCACCTGGTCAGTCTATGTCATGGAAAGAGCAAGTGTTCCTTATGTTTTGTACACTCAGTGAATGTGGTTAAATTAATCACCAGAGCCTTACATTTAATAAATATAAAGCTATGTTAGTTCCTATCTAAGAGCCTCTGTTGTCATATCTTTGCATCATTAGCTTAGGCACTCAGTTAATTAAATACTACAGTCTGTGACCCCACAACCTACAGAGCAGCCCCCCCCCCCCCCCCCCCCAGATACGGTTGAGCAGTGAGCATGTGAAATGCTCAGTGACTCAGCCCAGTCGCAGAGCATTAGCAACACCGTGTCAACGCTAACTCGTCACTTTCACTCACTCTCATCCGTCTCTAGTCATACCCACTACCCAGCCCCTACTAATATCTTCGGCTGGAGCTAATAGGATTACCGTAATGAATATCACGAGCTTTTGGCAGCACCGAGCTTCTTAGGCCAATTAAAAGCTCCCAGAAACGCAGAGTTTTATCCCAGGCCTGACAATATAGATCCCTGAGTAATGATTGATAATCAGACCTTAAGACCTCTACTCCTTTCCATAGTCCTCCGGAAGAAAACTGGCTTAATTCATATAAATGGACGTCAATAAGAGGTTTCTTGGGCTTTTCTTTTTAACACATCTCCTTGTTATTTGCAAGGTGTCTCAGTGGCGACGAGAAGGGGGAGTGTAACAAGATCAAGGACTTCCTTTTCGAATGGTTGCCTGTGCTTTCCCTGATGCGTCAATACCCCCAATGTGTTTAATGTAGCCATAACGGCATAGAGCAGACTAACAACCACATTGAACAGGAGATTGCAATGCCTATTTAAGCTGCTGTTTGGACTTTTTTGTTTCCCCTGTAAAATAGATTTAAGTGTTGCGACACCCAGAGAACAAGACCTAGCTTTATTCCTTTGGGCAGCCATATTGGTCGCAATGGCCCTTAACACTGTAGTGGTCCTTTACCTTCTTCCTTAACGTGTGATGCCAAACCCCACATTTCCCCAGCTCCCACTGCAATGTGTGACGCATCACACACACACACACACACACACACAACAGGGCACTTCGCTGTAAAAAACAATGCGACATGTCCAGGGTGAGAGAAGGAGGGCGGAGATAAACATGCCACTTAAAAGCAATGGGAGGTCTGGGTAATGGCTCTATGTCCCTCAGATTAACAGTTACCTTCTGGCTGGATAAACAAACCACATCGACAGCTCCCATAGGCTCGGCTCTGCAGGAGGACTGGAGAGGACAGGGTTTCATGTGCCCCCCCCACTACTATTCTTCTAGTTTATTGGTTTAGATATAGAATGTGAAAAGGGAGGGGGGTTATCCAAATATCATCATTTGCATAGGAAGCACAGTGCTTCTGTTCTGAGCAGCTAGACTGCTGAAGGTATATACTTGCTATGAATATGTACAGGTGAATCAATTCAATAAGAATGCATGGTGCTCAGTATCTGTTCCTGGTATTTATATTAACATAATGACGCTTCATAATGACTTAACCATCCATCCAACTATCATGAAATTATTATTAAGACACCGTACATTTGTTAAAGCAAGGTTTGATATGAATCCCTGGGGGATAGAATCCATTTTCCACAGATCGTCAGACCTCTCTTCTGTCATGGAAGCCAGTCTAGCTACTGTGGTTGAAATGACCCCCCTGGCCTGCTGTCATTGAAGCATTAAAGCAGTAGTCTTTTCCGAGAATAAGTTTCTCTCCCCTTGGTATTTTCCATGCCCACATTGTGTTGTTGTGGCTGCTTGGCTTTCAGAACACGGCAGACTCTGTCGCGGGGACGGAACGTTAACAGCAACAGTAGATAAATCAATAGGTTGAAAAGCACTGTGAGGACCCAGACTTGCGGACAGACCTGCAGGCAGGCAGACAGACGGACTCACACGCAGGCAGGCACATTGTGTCTCGGGGAACAGGGAGTCACTTTGTTGCGCCTGCTGGGTCATCAGATAAAAGACAGACTACATGACATGAATGCTTGCCTAGATCCATCAGTCATCAGTGGGGGAACTGGGAAAGCTCTCAGTGAGCGCGCATGTTTTGTTTTTATTGATCATCTTGGCTGCCTTGAGGGCGCTCTCTGCTAATCCAAGATGATGCCATGAACCTGATTGCCGTCCTATGCGGTGAATAATTCTGTGATGTTATTGGGGCTCTTATTTGCTGCCTGCTTTCCAACTGTGCACCACTAGTGTAGCTGTGTTTTGCCTGTGTGTGTGTGTTTGTCTGTGTGGCCAGTCAGACTGAAGTATTATTTCAGTGCATTACTGAAGCCATCTGTCCTCTTCATTGTTAGCATCATCGTGTGATTTCTATGTCTGTGTGACACATCTCTTTTCCACAAAGTGTTGGCTGCTCTATGATGTTAACACTGACCTTTGTAGTCATATTTTATATCATTGTTTTGTCCCAGCTCGGTAAAGATACTTGTATTAATCGGTGTGTGTGTGTGTATTGCGTGTGCGTGCGTGCCTCAATAACTACAAATATAATCATATTAAACTGTGTATTTGGCCTCCCTAATAAAGTGTACTCGCTTGACATTTATTACCTGCAGCTTTTAATGAAGAGAATATTTCTGTTAGTTGTTAATGGAGGGTGGAAGGCCAGACAGGCTGTTAGTGGTCCCATCCTGCTGATGTGAGCCTAGCTTAGCCAATCCCTGGGAGGCAGATCACATGGTGTCGGTGTTGCCAGACTGACACGTAAGAGGAGACACATCACTGGCTGCGTCTCAAATGGCACCCTATACAGTGCACTACTTTTGACCAGGCTCCATTAGTCTCTGGTCTAAAGTAGTGCATTTTGTAGGGAATAGGGTGCCATTTGGGATGCAAATAGTGTCTCAGGTCTCTCTGGGGATCCGGAGGGCGGCGAGACTCGGCGCTTTGGTCTTCCTGCTTGTAATTCATTAGAGTACAGCCCCTTTCCCCTCTCTTGAACAAAGTGGTCTCGCTGACATAACAATGAGATTTGGCCTTTGATTGTTCTCATTGGCCCACTGAGCTTACAATCCACCCAACAGTACAGATAGATTCATCACTTGAGTCTTTAAATGCCCTATAAGACCATGGCCAGAGCTTACCCATGATTTTTCACAATTATTTAAGTCAATAAGTCATAGTTTCCACTTCGTGCAAATCCTTGTGAGTGCGGTATCTTTTCCTATGATATGACATACAAATTATTTTCAGCCTACCATTCATTTCAGGGCTGGGGTTTATTTGAATGTTACCACCCACCAGCATAGTGTTGTTTATTATTCAGAAATAGCTGCAAAGTTGCTCCTCTTCGTGACTGAGATGAGCCAAATAGCCTTGTGTTCACTTGGCCGCTTGAGCAATGGAGGAAATTAAAACGCGGTGCAAATTTGTTTTTCCACCTTATTTTGGAGCTAGTCTGTATTATTTATATTCAGCACTCATGTGTATACCTACTCATTCAAGGTTTTTTATTTTCTTTTGACTATTTTCTACGTTGTAGAATAATAGTGAAAACATAAAAACTATGAAATAACACATATGGAATCATGTAGTAACCAAAAAAGTGTTAACCAAATAAAAATATATTTTATATTAGCCACCCTTTGCCTTGATTACATCTTTGCACACTCTTGGCATTCTCTCAACCTGCTTCATGAGGTTGTCACCTGGAATGTATTTAAATTCTTAATGTGTTTGAGCCAATCAGTTGTGTTGTGACAAGGTAGGGTTGGTATATCAATTTCAAGAACTTTGAAAGTTTCTTCAAGTGCAGTCGCAAAATCCATCAAGGGCTATGATGAAACTGGCTCTCATGAGGACCGTCACAGGAAAGGAAGACCCAGAGTTACCTTCGCTGCAGAGGATAAGTTCATTAGAGTTAACTGCACCTCAGATTGCAGCCCAAATAAATGCTTCACAGGGTTCAAGTAACAGACACATCTCAACATCAACTGTTCGGAGAACACTGCGTGAGTTAGGCCTTCATGGTCAAATTGCTGCAAAGAAACCACTACTAAAGGACACAAATAAGAAGAAGAGACTACTTGGGCCAAGAAACACGAGAAATGGACATTAGACTGGTGGAAATATGTCCTTTGGTCTGATGAATCCAAAGGAGAGATTTTTGCTTCCAACTGCCATGTCTTTGTGAGACGCAGAGTAGGTGAACGGTTGATCTCTGAATGTGTGGTTCCCACCTTGAAGCATGGAAGAGGAGGTGTGATGGTGTGGGGGTGTTTTGCTGGTGACACTGTCTGTGATTTATTTAGAATTCAAGGCACACTTAACCAGCATGGCTTCCACAGCATTCTGCAGCAATACGTCATCCCATCTGGTTTGCGCTTAGTGGGACTATCATTTGTTTATCAAGACAACAATGACCCAAAACACTCCTCCAGGCTGTGTAAGGGCTATTTGACCAAGGAGAGTAATGTAGTGCTGCATCAGATGACCTGGCCTCCACAACCCGTTTGTGATGAGTTGGACCGCTGAGTGAATGAAAAGCAGCCAACAAGTGCTCAGCATATGTGTGAACTTCTTCTTGTTGGAAAAGCATTTTTCATTTGAGTGTGCAAAGCTGTCATCAAGGCAAAGGGTGGCTACTTTAAAGGATCTCAAATATAAAATATAATCTTGATTTGTTTAACACGTTTTTGGTTGCTACATGATTCCATGTGTTATTTCATAGTTTGATGTCTCTACTATTATTCTACAACGTAGAAAATAGTAAAAAAATAAGGTAAAACCTTTGAATAGGTGTGTCCAAACTTTTGACTGGTACTGTATATAAATGTTATAGTTGCTTGATGTGATAGTATTTTGCAATCCCCCGTCGCCCCAAGACGGATTATTTTGACCACTAACGTTTTGCCTCACTACACACTCCATTGCTTTGATTGGTCTAACATTACCTAGACACCACAACTGTCTATCCAGATAATGAAACAGCACTTGTGAAAAAAGTTCAAGGAAATTATAGTAACATGTCATTTGCTGCGTGGATGATCATGAGCAAAGTCATTGTAGCCTATCATTTCACTTCCCCTGTGAGAACCATGTACCGCAGCCAAAGCCTGCCAGCAGCCTACTTACTACCAAAGGTTGTCCATTAAAATGTAGAAAAACGCATATCAGCTATCTTTCAATACTTATCCATATCACCGGAGCGTCATCTTATTCTTTATAAGCCTTTCGATGGCGGATTCGCGGTCATCATTTTTTAGAAGATGCGAGAACTTTGGAGATCACAATAGATGGTGAAGTCAAAGATAGGCCAGTGGTTTCCATCTGTGAGAAGGTTTTCCCTAAATCAATGCTCATGACAAATCCAGAACCAGCCATTACTGGCTAATATTTTGAAAATAGTATAGTCCTAGAAAAAGAAAAAAAAACAGAACATTAGCTAGTAAGGTTAGCATGCTAGCTAGCTACACTGCCAGTGACCTATTTGCTGATGTTTATAAACGCCACGTGGAAAAGCCCACACCCAATTTGTGAATATGAATAAGTAGTTAATCTTCGAAGATTGAACCTAAATGTGCATTTCCTCTCTAGGACAGGAAATTACGTTGATGTAGTGTTGTCAACTTTCTCTGGGGGGTCCTTTTAATAATAGCAGATTCTATAATAATTTTGTCACATTAGTCATAATTTGGAGTTGGTCATTAAGCCGTCTCCATGGCTCTTTGTGTTTCTTATTTATTGATTCATTGATTGATTTATTAATTGTACATCTGTTGGTTCCAGACTTTGTTGGGGAGCCATGAACCATCCTCCGTCCAGCTGTGGGTGTCCTACAACCGCCAGCCAATGAAAGCCGCCCAGTTCATGACCCGCCACCCAATCACAGTGAGTCTCCAGGCCTGCTTCGCCACACCAGAACATCCTCTCTGTGGCTCCTAGTTGATTCCTAGTCTAGAGAACAAACCTGCCACTGTATCGTTGATGAAATTGTCAAAATGTGTTTGTAAGGAAATGCTATAACTATACTATGTAGCTAGTATGTAGTTGACAGCTCAACATGAGCCAGAAATCACAAGAACAATGCTGCAAGGCGTTACACTCCACTCACAGTAGAAAGATTTTAATTCCATGACATTATTTATCTTAAAGATTAACCTGTTTTTGTGTAATAAAAGTTTAATTACAATCATCAGCTTTTAGTTGTGAGAGAATCACACCATGCCCTTCACAAATAAGGAAAACTGCTCAACGTCGCTTTTCTTCTCCTGCAGGAGTACTACATCGCTGATGCCTCGGAGGACCAGGTGTTTGTTTGCGTCAACCACCTCAACAACGTCACCCACCTGTACATCTCAGACACGCAGGGCCTGTCCTTCTCCCTGTCCCTGGAGAATGTGCTATACTACAGCCCAGAGGGTTCAGGCAGCAACACCCTCATCAGGTAGGTACAATATTCCTAGTGCTTCTCAATACTCTACTGGGGGGTTGCACAATTCTGCTCCAGGCCAGCACTTACACACCTGCTTCCTCTATATGACCTAATCAACCAATCTCGGGTTGCTCATTTTTGTTTCAGGCCGGCCCAGCACTAACCCACCTGATTTGATCTATTAACTAATCGCAGGTTGCACATTTTTGTTCCATCCCAGCACTAACCCATTATATTCAGCTAATCTGCTTATCACCGTGATTAGTGGCTTGTTAGTGCTGGGGTAGGACCAAAATGTGCGCCACCTTTGGTGTATCCCCCCCAGGAACAGATTTGGAAACACTGCAGTATTCTACTAAGCAACAATGGATCTGAGATCTGGGTTCAATTAGTATTGGTATCTTTCAAATACTTAAGCTGCCCTTGATTGAGCTTACCTGACACAACAGAATCAAAAGAAAAGTCCCAAAAGTGCAAACCCTTCCCGTCTGACACTCCAGGCAGGCTCAATCAATCACCCAATGCATTTCAAAGAAAACAAGTACTATTTGAAGTCTGCAATATTCTGATGTGACTCACAGTTAAGGCAGCCTAATTAGTAGGAAACACTATGAGATCTGTAGTGTCTTGCTAGGAACAAAGTAACAGAACTCACCTTGATCAAGTACACACACCCTTGGATCAATTATACCCACCTTGATCAATCACACCCACCCAACTTGATTTATTTTGGAGAGAGAGGAGGCTGTTCTGCGTCTGATCATTGCAGCACTGGGGGACCTCCTGGTGTGCATTCCTAGTGACGACGATGAGTCAGTGTGTGTGTGCGCGTTTTCTCCTCAGAGTTGGTAAACAACAGCAGGGCCTTTGCATGTGTTCACATGTTTAAATCCCAGGGACCAGGATCTTGGATGTTTGCTGAGTCCATGTTGTCACGGTGCTGCAGTGTAGCGTAATGCTTCCAGGGCCTATAATTAGTCAAATGACTAGGTTCCCAACACGTCTCCAGCTACCTGGACTTGTTGTGTTGTGAGAGCAGCTTGATTACTTCTTAATAGTGAGGCGACCTCACGACAGGAGCAGAACACGTGTTGCCTTTAACCAACATAGCCACAAGATACACTGAACGTGATCCTGTATTGTTGTTGATGCTAATCATGTCTGTGTGTATATGTGCATCTGTCTGTGTTTGTGTACCTACGCCTGTGTGTGTGTGTGTGCCACTGTGTGTGTTTCATCCCAGGTACTTTACCAATGAGCCCTTTGCTGACCTGCACCGTGTGGAGGGTCTGCGTGGCGTCTTCGTGGCCACGCTCATCAACGGCTCACTCAGCAAGGACAACATGCGCTCCGTGATCACCTTCGACAAGGGGGGCACCTGGGAACTGCTGCAGGCCCCCTCCGCCGACAGCCTGGGAGGAACACTGGACTGCCAGGTAGCTAGCTGGCTGTTACAGTAACACCTGACCCTGTATCAGTGGTTAGAGAAAGCGTTCACCTACTCCCTGGTGGGTTTCTCCTAACCACTGATACAGGATACAGAAACACAGACTAGGTTATAGCTGCCTGACAGACCATTGCTGGCAGCTTCAGCAATGTGACATCATACACATCGGGGTGACAACAACATGATTACACGAAGCAGACCATTCTCTTTGTTCCTTTAAAAACCTGCTGCATGTAAAATATTGTGTGCTATAGCTTGGAAAATAAATAAATGTGAGTCTGGATGACAACGTAATGTTTGTTTCCAACATTAGGGCTGTTTTCCTAAATAAGTCATATCCGCTTCGGGTTTTGTTTCCTTTCCACGATACTAGCGTGTGTCGCGATACTATTATATCCCAGCCCTAATTAAGATCTGCCCAAGACTCCCACTGTTGGCTCTTGTTAATGTAGGCATGCCTGAAGGGAGGGCAAAAATTGGGAAGAGACATTAAAGTGACAGTCTTGGCAGAATGTCATTATTTTCTTGTTGATGTCTGTAAGCAGGAAGTTGCCTCGTTGTGTGTAACACTGTCAAAGTGTTGAGTCTATGAGTCCTTTGAGGTAGGAATTGGGGGTGGGTTAATATGAACCTACATTAGTGGTTAGGAACAACAGCCATGAGGCCACAAGGTGTGTTTGCATTCTAAAGGGGAAGTAAGTTTGGATGCAAACAGGTGTGGTCTGTTTGGTTTTAGAAAGTGGTTGTGTCCCTTGTACTAAAATGTATGCACTCACTACTATAACCCACTTTGGTAAGAGTGTCTGCTAAATTTACTATGATGTAAATGCAGCTTCACTTCTGAGAAAAGAGTTTATATTTGTTTAAATTTATTTTTGGTTTTGCCAGATTGTTGTCTCCATTGACCTAACACTTCTCTCTCCATCTCTCCCCTCTCCCTCCACAACGCCTCTCCATCCCTCCCTCCCTTCCCCCCTACTCGATCTCCCTTCACCTTTCCTATCTATCCCTCCATTGTTTCTTTCTATATCTCTCTCCTCTCTATCCCTCCCTCCCCTCCATCCCTCTTCGATACCCTCTCGGTACTTCTCTATCTCCCCATCCTCTCCCTCCCTCTCTCCATAGCTCTCCAAGGGCTGCTCCCTCCACCTGGCCCAGCGCTGGAGCCAGCTTCTCAACATTCAGCTGCGCAGGATGCCCATACTGTCCAAGGAGTCAGCACCAGGGCTCATCATGGCCACAGGTGGGGAGGCTTAGACTAGCATCATACCACTACAATGACTATTTATTTTAAAATACGTACAGTACCAGTCAAAAGTTTGGACACACCTACTCATTCAAGGGTTTGGACACACCTACTCATTCAAGGGTTTGGACACACCTACTCATTCAAGGGTTTGGACACACCTACTCATTCAAGTTTTTTTTATTTTTAAATTTGACTATTTTCTACATTGTAAAATAATAGTGAAGACATAAAAAAAACGATGAAATAACACATGGAATCATGTAGTAACCAAAAAAGTGTTATATATTTTATTTGAGATTCTTCAAAGTAGCCACCCTTTACCTTGATGACAGCTTTGCACACACTTGGTATTCTCTCAACCAGCTTCATGAGGTAGTCACCTGGAATGCATTTCAATCAACAGGTGTGCCTTGTTAAAAGTTAATTTGTGGAAATGCTTACCTTCTTAATGCGTTTGAGCCAATCAGTTGTGTTGTGACAAGGTAGGGGTGGTATACAGCCCTATTTGGTAAAAGTCCAAGTGCATATTATGGCAAGAACAGCTCAAATAAACAAAGAGAAACAACAGTCCATCATTACTTTAAGACATGAAGGTCAGTCAATACAGAACATTTCAAGAACTTTGAAAGTTTCTTCAAGTGCAGTCGCAAAAACCATCAAGCGCAATGATGAAACTGGCTCTCATGATGACCGCCACAGGAAAAGAAGACCCAGAGTTACCTCTGCTGCAGAGGATAAGTTCATTAGAGTTACCAGCCTCAGAAATTGCAACCCAAATAAATGTTTCACAGAGTTCAAGTAACAGACACATTTCAACATCAACTGTTCATAGGAGACTGCGTGAATCAGGCCTTCATGGTCAAATTGCTGCAAAGAAACCACTACTAAAGGGCACCAGTAATAAGAAGAGACTTGCTTGAGCCAAGAAACACGAGCAATGGACATTAGACTGGTAGAAATCTGTCCAAATTTGAAATTTTTGGTTCCAACCGCCATGTCTTTGTGAGACGCAGAGTAGGTGAACGGATGATCTCTGTATGTGTGGTTCCCACCTTGAAGCATGGAGGAGGAGGTGTGATGGTGTGGGGGTGCTTTTCTGGTGACGCTGTCTATGATTTATTTAGAATTCAAGGCATACTTAACCAGCATGGCTTCCACAGCATTCTGCAGCAATACGCCATCCCATCTGGTTTGCGCTTAGTGGGACTATCATTTGTTTATCAAGAGAACAATGACCCAAAACACACCTCAAGTCTGTGCAAGGGCTATTTGACCAAGGAGAGTAATGTAGTGCTGCATCAGATGACCTGGCCTCCACAAACCGTTTGTGATGAGTTGGACCGCAGAGTGAATGAAAAGCAGCCAACAAGTGCTCAGCATATGTGTGAACTCATTCATGACTGTTGGAAAAGCATTCCAGGTGAAGCTGGTTGAGAGAATGCCAAGAGTGTAAAATAGCTGTTACCAAGGCAAAGGGTGGCTACTTTGAAGAATCTAAAATATATTTTGATATTTTAACACTTTTTTGTTTTTTTATGTGTTATTTCATAGTTTTGATGTCTTCACTATTATTCTAAAATGTAGAAAATAGTACAAATGAAGAAAAACCCTTAAATGAGTAAGTGTGTCCAAACCTTTGACTGGTACCGTATATCTTTAAAGATGGAGAGAGACGAGGACAGTGGGGAAAGAAGGAGGAAGGTTGCGTTAAAGGGAGCCCATACTGCTACGGCATTACCGCTATACACGCCAGGCCACTTAATGACCATTTCCATGGCGAATACGTGACTTCCCTTATGGTGGTGCAACTTCCGCTGTTGTCTGATCTGATAGAGAGGACCACTTCCTCCATCAGCCAATCACACAGGAAATGAGACTATGTGCACAGAGAAGCTGCTTAGTCTCTCCTTCCTGTTGTATGTCTGCGTCTGTGTTCATTTAAAAAATATAAAAAACTTTGAACCTTACTCAGAGGTTAACCTTTATTTATTCAGGCAATTCAGTTGAAAGCAAATTCTTATTCACTGTGTGTGTGTGTGTGAGTGGTGTGTGGTTGTGCGTGCGCGCACACGCGTTTTTCCTGAGTGCTCATTTTTGAGTGCTTTTTTTCTGAGTTCTTGCGTTCATTGTTTGTGCGAACGTGTGTGTGTGTGTGTGTGCATGTATAACTGCGTGTACTCAGGTCAGAGCAATAGACCGGAGCTACACGAGGAGCAGTTGGACACATCCATTGTGTTTCATCCACTAAAATTGTCTCTCTGTCTCTACCTCGTCGTCGCTTCTGCCTGCTTGGCCGAGTACATTGATTTCCTTTGTAGCTGTGTCTGGAAGGAGGAAGAAGCCTCTACACCCTGCGAGCTGCTAGAACCCTTAATTAAATTATTAGTAGATAATGGCCACGGGGAGAAGTGCAGAGAGGAGCAGGGAGGGAGGGCTGCGGAAACACTATGCCCCTCTCGTCCATGTTATCGCTCACACACAGATGCACTAATTACTTCTGCATCACCCAGCGGGTACAAGCAAACGCACACACAGACCGTCTCCCTCTTTGTGTGGACCCAGCCAGCCACACACGACCAGCATCCCCACACCTATCAGGAGGAGCGTTTCCACCGAAACGTTTTGTTTTGTGACTGGTTCCTGTATACAATTTCTTAATTTGTAAAGCGCCGTTAATACGGCCTCCAAGAGCGACAGTCATTAGTGGTGGTGCAGGGGAGGAGAACATCATTCACATTCAGTGGCTTCATTAAACAGCTCTCAGGATGAGTGTCACATAGAGAGAGAGACTCGTACACAACTACATAAACAATAAGGAGTTGGCGCTTTGATACCTGCTGTAATCCATATTGCACTGGTGAATTGTACAACAGGTACCAGTACGCGCACACCGTTAGGTGCAACATGGTAGTCTACATCCACATAGGATAAATAGATATATGATGTTAGACATTAGACTCATTACACTCGTTAGGGCCTTCCCCCTAGAATGACTGCAGACTGATTTTGATATTATTCATGCCTATATGTTCAGCACATGGTAAGGACAGAGTACTGACACTGCAATCTAATGTTGACAATAAAGCACACGAGAGAATAGGAACTTTTCGGGAACATAGGTCTATCGCTTGATCTCAAGCATCCGTTTAAAAACCCTGGATAGAATCTATCCCTATATAGAGCCACCCAGCTATAGGGCCATGCTACACTAGCCCCTTTCTCCATGGCCTGCGTCTCAAGTCACTTTGTGTGCTCTGGGCTGTGCTCTGGGCTGTGCTCGAATTCGTCCCAAATCGCACCCTATTCCCTATGCATGTAGTGCACTACTTTTGACCAGGGGTTTGGTCGAAAGTAGTGCACTATGTAGGGAATAGGGTGCTGTTTGGGACAACGCCCGGGATACTGCTGGCACTGGAGACCACCTGAAGCTGCAGTAGTGTTCCTACTGAATCACTCTCTGTGTGTAATGTTTAATTCATCACCTCCTCTCTCACAGCCATTCCACTGATCATCCTGTGTCTGTGTCTGTCTCCCCTGCAGGCTCTGTGGGTAAGAACCTGGCCAACAAGCCCAATGTGTATGTGTCCAGCAGTGCTGGGGCCAGATGGAGAGAGGTCAGTGTCTGTCTGTGCGCGCCTTGTTTTTGTGCGTGTGCTCCATAAACGTAACTATGCACATGATGAGCATGCTGTAAATCATGACGTTGGTTATTCTTTCCTGCCGATGCCACCCCCTCATATGCCAAAGGGTTTCTGTGCAGCGCCTCGCCATAGTGCTGAATGGTCAGCGGAGGACACTTTCTTTGACAGCATATTATTAAGCAACCACAAAGCCACACGGGGGAACCCTCAAAAACAGAAACAATGGAAAAGCACCCACAAAGCCACACGGGGGAACCCTCAAAAACAGAAACAATGGAAAAGCACCCACAAAGCCACACGGGGGAACCCTCAAAAACAGAAACAATGGAAAAGCACCCACAACATTTTCACCTGCTCTTGATGTCTACGATGTGACATTCCACAAGAGCAGAATGACTTCTGAACATAGTGTCATATTATTTGTAATAATACGGCACGACAGTTGTACTCGTCTTATTATGGTAACTATATCAATTGACCAGCAATCTTATGGAGTGTGGCTTTAATGGGTGTTCTTCACATTTCCCCTTCTCAAGGCGCTGGCCGGTCCTCACTTCTACACGTGGGGTGACCACGGGGGCGTCCTCATGGCCATCGCCCAGGGGGGCTCCAGCACACACCTCAAGTGAGTCTCACAGCAGGGGCCTTATTTAGGGCTGTTGTATCTCCACTGCTAGAACAGAACAGTGTGCTGTGTATCACCCCCTCCTCATTGCACCCCTCTACTCCCCACTGCAACTCTGCCCTAGGATGATGACTTTCAGTCTGCTTACTTTGTCAAATAAAGTTTCAGTGAATTATACCCGTCTCAACCCACTGTGTCACTGCCAACCCGAGCAGTACTGTGCTGTCTCTGAAATGTTATTTTCACATTGTCCTTTCCAGCACGGTTCCAGCTACTACAGGTCATGGGGATACGTAACCAGGCTAATGCACTACAGCTTGGCTTGGCTCAGTAGTGTAAAAAGGGTATACATATTGTAACCATGCTAATTCTGATCTCCGTACTGTCTCTGCCGGCCCATCTATAGACTAGCATCCTGTTCAGATGGTGAATTAGGAGATTTTCCCTACGGGCCATTCTGGCTCGGACAAGGCTACCTACCTACTGTCTCTCTGTGTCTCAGGTTCAGTACCAATGAGGGGGAGACGTGGACAGACTTCCGTTTCTCTGACAGGGAGGTGTATGTCTACCAGCTGCTGACGGAGCCGGGGGAGAAGAGCACCATCTTTACCATCTTCGGCTCCTACGCCGACCAGAGACACAGCTGGCTCATCCTGCAGGTCAACGCCAGCGACGTGCTCGGTGAGGGGACTCTCATAATATTACTACGCTGGGCAGAAAGTCATGACTGAAGTATGCTCAGCCCTGGTGCTTTTGCGTCTGTTTGTCTTCCATTTTCACAATGCAAATGACAAATATACGCCCACTGACCCAGAGTCTCACTGAGGTGTGTGTTTGTGCGTCCGCGTGTGTCCACTGTCCAGGCATATGTACACTTCTGTTCCCATGCTACGGTAATAAAATATCACCAAATTCCAAATCAAGTATTTGTGTGTCTCTTCAGGCGTGCCGTGTGCCGAGGGAGACTACAAGCGCTGGTCCCCGTCAGACGAGCACGGCAACGACTGCCTTCTGGGTAGAGAGATGGTGTACAAGCGACGCACGCCCCACGCCACCTGCTTCAACGGGGAAGACTTCGACCGCCCCGTCACCGTGTCCAACTGCTCCTGCACACGCCAGGACTATGAGTGGTGAGACCAGAGGCATCATTGCCAAGCCCAAATCCACCCTCTGCCTCTACCCCTAAACTCTATCTACCCCGATGCACCTTATATAGATCTGAAAGGATTGGATAGCTGCTATCTAGAAAGGTAACAGCTCCATGTTTCCTTCTGTTAAGCTAGGACTAGGTGGAATGTTTCTCCCTTACTTACAGCTATGTTATCCTTTCAGGGTAGGAGCTAGGGGTTGATTGGAATTGGGCCACGGTCTTTTTCCACTCATCTCTATCTGTTCATTAGTTTCATAGTTAGGTCGGCGAACAGTGGGTCTCTCTGTTTCTCTCTTTCTGTTTCTCTCTTTCTGTTTCTGTCTCTCTGTTTCTCTCTTTCTGTTTCTCTCTTTCTGTTTGTGTCTCTGTTTCTGTGTCTCTCTTTCTGTTTCTCTCTTTCTGTGTTTCTTTCTGTTTCTGTCTCTCTGTTTCTGTGTCTCTCTCTCTCTCTCTCTCTCTCTCTCTCTCTGTCTCTGTGTGTCTCTCTCACGGTGTCTCTTTCTCTCACCCTCCTCTCTCTCACGGTGTCTCTTTCTCTCACCCTCCTCTCTCCCTCTGTGTCTCTTTCTCTCACCCTCCTCTCCCTCTCTCTCTCTCTCCCTCTCTCTCTCTGTCTCTCTCTCTCACGCTCTCTCTCTCTCTCTCTCTGTGTCTCTCTCACCCTCCTCTCTCTCTCTGTCTCTCTCTCTCACCCTTCTCTCTCTCTCTCTCTGTCTCTCTTTCTCTCACCCTCCTCTCCCTCTTTGTTTCTCTCTGTCTCTCTATCTCTCTCTGTCTCTCTCACCCTCCTCTCTCTCTCTCTCTCTCTCTCTCTCTCTCTCTCTCTCTCTCTCTCTCAGTGACTATGGCTTCAAGCTGAGCGAGGACCTGTCCCTCCAGGTGTGCCTGCCGGACGCTGAGTTCTCCGGGAACCTCTACGCCCCACCCGTGCCCTGCCCCGTTGGCACTACCTACCGTCGCAGTACGGGGTAAGTCAATATCCCTTTGGTATTAACATATTGTCACTTCATCAGAAACCAGGCTTTACCCTTCTCATAATTATAGGCTTTACCCTTTTGTTAAGGTGACTGTTACGGCCTTGCAATGTGGGATGGGTCAGGATTATATGACCTAGCTGAGCTGAAGGGGTTTGGACTGAATTCATAGTGTGTCCCAAATGGGCATTGGTAATATAAAAAAAAGTAGTGCACTATAAAGGGAATAGGGTGCCGTTTGGGACGTACAAACAAAGGTTGAGATACACTTGTCCTTGGTGGCAGACTGGCAGTGACATATGTCTTGCAAAAACAAATGGCATTACCTAGCGTACCAGTCTTCACCTCAGTCTTCTATGTTTTTTACTGCCACCAGGAGATGAGCGTTCGATGTCAGCATGGTTATTGATGAATATGATACGAACTCTATGTAATTGGCGTCTTTTGTTGTCAGGGGGGAACTCTCTTTGTTCTTTTTTAGTGCTGTGGGGAAGAGGAAGAAGTGACGTCATTCCATTACAATGCCCTCGTTTATCATGGAGAACAGCCCCACCTAGTGTCATAAGGAGATAAATGTCCCAGCAAAATCTTGACATACACTGAATGTACAAATCATTAAGAACACCTTCCTAATGTTGAGTTGCACCTCCTTTTGCCTTCAGAACAGCATCAATTCGTCTGGGCCTGGACTCTACAAGGTGTCGAAAGTGTTCCACAGGGATGCTGGCCCATGTTGACTCCAATGCTTCCCACAGTTGTGTCAAGTTGGCTGGATGTCCTTTGGGTAGTGGACCATTCTTGATACACATGGGAAACTGTTGAGCGTGAAAAACCCAGTAGCGTTGCAGTTCTTGACACAAACCGGTGTGCCTGGCACCTACTACCATACCCCCATTCAAAGGCACTTAAATATTTTGTCTTGCCCATTGACCCTCTGAATGGCACACATACACAATCCATTTCTCAATAATAAAAAATCCTTCTTTAACCTGTCTCCTCCCTTTCATCTACACTGATTTTGAAGTGGATTGAACAATTGACATCAACAAGGGATCATAGCTTTCACCTGGTTAGTCTATGTCATGGAAAGGGCAAGTGTTCTTAATGTTTGGTATACTCGGTGTATATAAAATGGGGAACATGTAAACGTTTGTACTCCTCGTACACAACTACGCACAAGATACACTTTATGGGTGGTGGGTGTTTGACCATATTGTTAACCAGTTTGTTTGTGTGTGTGTCTCTCTCTCTCTCTCTCTCTCTCGCTCTCTCAGGTACAGGAAGGTGTCTGGGGACAGCTGTAGTGGAGGGGATGTAGAAGCCAGACTGGATGGAGAGATGCTGCCCTGTCCTGTAGGAGGTAAGCCTCCCCTCTCTCAATTAAGTAACCGTCATTCGAGCTGGACCAATAGCCATCATGGTGGATGGGCCAATAAAAGAAACCATCATTAGTGCACAACTTACTTACCCACATACAATCAGACGATGGGCCGCAGGTATCAAGCACCTGGGAGTATGCTGATTTAAGATAGGTTTAGTCTTTTAGATCACAATGAATAAGAGACACCTGAATGAATGAATAAGAGATACTTGAATTAATGAATAAGAGATGAATGAATAAGAGACACTCTGAGACCCTTTGAAAGGGGAGAATTCCGTATTCCCTTTTTGCCATTTATGAATGTGTTATTCATTGTGTTTCTATGGGCTATAGTAGTAAAGGCCAAAGGAAGTATTCTAATATTACCTAAAGGGCCTAAAATACATAATCAAATAGCTAATGATCCAAATCTAATTTTATTGGTCACATACACATGTTTAGCAGATGTGATTGCGGGTGTAGCGAAATGCTTGTGTTTCTAGCTCCAACAGTTCAGTAATATCTAACAAGTAATATCTAACAATTTCTCAACATATACCCAATACACACAAATCTAAGTAGGAATGATGAACTAAGACTATATAGATACAGTGGAGCAAAAAAGTATTTAGTCAGCCACCAATTGTGCAAGTTCTCCCACTTAAAAAGATGAGAGAGGCCTGTAATTTTCATGACAGACAAAATTTGAGAAAAAAAAATCCAGATAATCACATTGTAGGATTTTTAATGAATTTATTTGCAAATTATGGTGGAAAATAAGTATTTGGTCACCTACAAACAAGCAAGATTTCTGGCTCTCACAGAACTGTAACTTCTTCTTCTTGTGGAAGCTATATACAGGGGGTACTGATACAGAGTCAATGTGGAGGCTATATACAGGGGGTACCGATACAGAGTCAATGTGGAGGCTATATACAGGGGGTACCGGTAAAGAGTCAATGTGGAGGCTATATACAGGGGGTACTGATACAGAGTCAATGTGGAGGCTATATACAGGGGGTACTGATACAGAGTCAATGTGGAGGCTATATACAGGGGGTACTGATACAGAGTCAATGTGGAGGCTATATACAGGGGGTACCGATACAGAGTCAATGTGGAGGCTATATACAGGGGGTACCGGTAAAGAGTCAATGTGGAGGATATATACAGAGGGTACCGGTACAGAGTCAATGTGGAGGCTATATACAGGGGGTAGTGGTACAGAGTCAATGTGGAGGCTATATACAGGGGGTACCGCTACAGAGTCAATGTGAAGGCTATATACAGGGGGTACCGGTAGAGAGTCTATGTGGAGGCTATATACAGAGGGTACCGGTACAGAGTCAATGTGGAGGCTATATACAGAGGGTACCGGTACAGAGTCTATGTGGAGGCTATATACAGGGGGTACCGGTACAGAGTCAATGTGGAGGCTATATACAGAGGGTACCGGTACAGAGTCAATGTGGAGGCTATATACAGGGGGTACCGGTACAGAGTCAATGTGGCGGCTATATACAGGGGGTACCGCTACAGAGTCAATGTGAAGGCTATATACAGGGGGTACCGGTAGAGAGTCTATGTGGAGGCTATATACAGAGGGTACCGGTACAGAGTCAATGTGGAGGTTATATACAGGGGTACCGGTACAGAGTCAATGTGGAGGCTATATACAGAGGGTACCGGTACAGAGTCAATGTGGAGGCTATATACAGGGGGTACCGGTACAGAGTCAATGTGGAGGCTATATACAGAGGGTACCGGTACAGAGTCAATGTGGAGGTTATATACAGGGGTACCGGTACAGAGTCAATGTGGCGGCTATATACAGGGGGTACCGGTACAGAGTCAATGTGGAGGCTATATACAGGGGGTACCGGTACAGAGTCAATGTGGCGGCTATATACATATATATACTACCGGGGTAGTACCGGTACAGGGGTACCAGAGGGGTACCGGTACAGAGTCAATGTGGCGGCTATATACATATATATATACTATATACTCGGTTAGTCGAGTTACAAAATAAAAAGCACACGGATGTAGATTAGAATGAATTGTGAATTGTTTTAAGTGTTATTTTTTTCTCCTGTTCTTCTCCAGAGAGTAATGAGTTCATCCTGTACGCTGTGAGGAACTCCATCCATCGCTATGACCTGGCCACAGGGACCGACCAGGCCCTGCCCCTCTCTGGTCTCCGCGAGGCCGTGGCCCTGGACTTTGACTACGAAAGGAACTGCCTCTACTGGGCAGACATCTCGCTGGACACCATACAGGTCAGGGCCTTCACAGAAGGCACTCAGCTGTAACCATGACTTACCCTATTCCCTATATAGTACATTACTTGTGTACTATATAGGGAATTAAATGCTATTTCGGACACAGAATCTATCCTACACACACTTCAGTGACCAAAAGTACATAGTGAATTGTGATTAGTGAAAACCATATACACACACTTCAGTGACCACACCCCTCCCTGTTCTCCCCCTCCAGAGGCTTTGTCTAAATGGCAGTACGGGACAGGAAGTGATCGTTAGGAAGGACCTGCAGAATGTGGAGGCCCTCACCTTTGACCCCATCAGCAGGCTTCTCTACTGGGTGGACGCCGGAGCGCAGCGGATTGAGGTAAACATGAGGAACAGGGATTTGTCCAATATTTTATATATACTGGGAAAAAATATAAACACAACATGCAACATTTTCAGTGATTTTACTGAGTTACAGTTCATATCAGGAAATCAGTCAGTTGAATACGTTCATTAGGCCCTAATCTATGGATTTCACATGACTGGGCAGGGCAGCAGATGTGGGTGGGCCTGGGAGGGCATAGGTCCACCCACTTGGGAGCCAGGCCCACCAACTGGGGAGCCAGGCCCAGCCAATCAGAATGAGTTGTTCCCCATAAAAGTGCTTTATTACAGACAGAAATACTCCTCAGTATCCTCAGCTGTCTGGGTGGCTGGTCTCAGAGGATCCTGCAGCTGAAGAAGCCGGATGTGGAGGTCCTGGGCTGGCGTAGTCACATGTGGTCTGCGGTTGTCATGCCGGTTGGAAGTACTGCCAAATTCTCTACTGCCAAATTCTTGAGACATCTCTGGCATTGTGACAAAACTGCACATTTTAGAGTGCACCTGTGTAATGATCCTGCTGTTTAATCAGTTTCTTGATATGCCACACCTGTCAGGTGGATGGATCATCTTGGCAAAGGAGAAATGTTTCACTAACAGGGATGTATAAAAAAAAATGTGCACAACATTTTAGAGAAATAAGCTTTTTGTGCATATGGAACATTTCTGGTATCTTTTATTTCAGCTCATGAAACTTGGGACCAACACTTCACATGTTGCGATTTATATTTTTGTTCAGTGTGTGTTTTTATTAGTTTATTTATTTATAAATGTGTTTATTTATTTATAAATATATTAACCCTGATGGTGACACCCTCCATGTGTTGTGTTGTGTAGGTGTTTAACCCTGATGGTGACACCCTCCATGTGTTGTGTTGTGTAGGTGTTTAACCCTGATGGTGACACCCTCCATGTGTTGTGTTGTGTAGGTGTTTAACCCTGATGGTGACACCCTCCATGTGTTGTGTTGTGTAGGTGTTTAACCCTGATGGTGACACCCTCCATGTGTTGTGTATGTGTTGTGTAGGTGTTTAACCCTGATGGAGACCCCTCCATGTGTTGTGTTGTGTAGGTGTTTAACCCTGATGGTGACCCCTCCATGTGTTGTGTTGTGTTGTGTAGGTGTTTAACCCTGATGGAGACCCCTCCATGTGTTGTGTTGTGTAGGTGTCTAACCCTGATGGTGACCCCCTCCATGTGTTGTGTTGTGTTGTGTAGGTGTTTAACCCTGATGGTGACACCCTCCATGTGTTGTGTTGTGTAGGTGTTTAACCCTGATGGTGACACCCTCCATGTGTTGTGTTGTGTAGGTGTTTAACCCTGATGGTGACACCCTCCATGTGTTGTGTTGTGTAGGTGTTTAACCCTGATGGTGACACCCTCCATGTGTTGTGTTGTGTAGGTGTTTAACCCTGATGGTGACACCCTCCATGTGTTGTGTATGTGTTGTGTAGGTGTTTAACCCTGATGGAGACCCCTCCATGTGTTGTGTTGTGTAGGTGTTTAACCCTGATGGTGACCCCTCCATGTGTTGTGTTGTGTTGTGTAGGTGTTTAACCCTGATGGAGACCCCTCCATGTGTTGTGTTGTGTTGTGTAGGTGTTTAACCCTGATGGTGACCCCTCCATGTGTTGTGTTGTGTAGGTGTTTAACCCTGATGGTGACCCCTCCATGTGTTGTGTTGTGTAGGTGTTTAACCCTGATGGAGACCCCTCCATGTGTTGTGTTGTGTAGGTGTTTAACCCTGATGGTGACACCCTCCATGTGTTGTGTATGTGTTGTGTAGGTGTTTAACCCTGATGGAGACCCCTCCATGTGTTGTGTTGTGTAGGTGTTTAACCCTGATGGTGACCCCTCCATGTGTTGTGTTGTGTTGTGTAGGTGTTTAACCCTGATGGAGACCCCTCCATGTGTTGTGTTGTGTTGTGTAGGTGTTTAACCCTGATGGTGACCCCACCATGTGTTGTGTTGTGTAGGTGTTTAACCCTGATGGTGACCCCTCCATGTGTTGTGTTGTGTAGGTGTTTAACCCTGATGGAGACCCCTCCATGTGTTGTGTTGTGTAGGTGTTTAACCCTGATGGAGACCCCTCCATGTGTTGTGTTGTGTAGGTGTTTAACCCTGATGGTGACACACTCCATGTGTTGTGTTGTGTTGTGTAGGTGTCTAACCCTGATGGTGACCCCCTCCATGTGTTGTGTTGTGTAGGTGTTTAACCCTGATGGGGACCCACTCCTTGTGTTGTGTTGTGTTGTGTAGGTGTCTAACCCTGATGGTGACCCACTCCTTGTGTATGTGTTGTGTAGGTGTCTAACCCTGATGGTGACCCACTCCTTGTGTATGTGTTGTGTAGGTGTCTAACCCTGATGGTCACCCCCTCCATGTGTTGTGTTGTGTAGGTGTCTAACCCTGATGGGGACCCACTCCTTGTGTAGGTGTCTAACCCTGATGGTGACCCACTCCTTGTGTATGTGTTGTGTAGGTGTCTAACCCTGATGGTGACCCACTCCTTGTGTATGTGTTGTGTAGGTGTCTAACCCTGATGGTGACCCCCTCCATGTGTTGTGTTGTGTAGGTGTCTAACCCTGATGGGGACCCACTCCTTGTGTTGTGTTGTGTTGTGTAGGTGTCTAACCCCGATGGTGACCCACTCCATGTGTTGTTGTGTAGGTGTCTAACCCTGATGGTGACCCACTCCTTGTGTTGTTGTGTAGGTGTCTAACCCTGATGGTGACACCCTCCATGTGTTGTGTTGTGTAGGTGTCTAACCCTGATGGTGACAACCTCCATGTGTTGTGTTGTGTAGGTGTCTAACCCTGATGGTGACACCCTCCATGTGTTGTGTTGTGTAGGTGTCTAACCCTGATGGTGACCCCCTCCATGTGTTGTGTTGTGTAGGTGTTTAACCCTGATTGTGACACCCTCCATGTGTTGTGTTGTGTAGGTGTCTAACCCTGATGGTGACACCCTCCAGTGTTGTGTTATGTTGTGTAGGTGTTTAACCCTGATGGTGACCCACTCCTTGTGTTGTGTTGTGTTGTGTAGGTGTTTAACCCTGATGGTGACCCCCTCCATGTGTTGTGTTGTGTAGGTGTCTAACCCTGATGGTGACAACCTCCATGTGTTGTGTTGTGTAGGTGTTTAACCCTGATGGTGACCCCCTCCATGTGTTGTGTTGTGTAGGTGTCTAACCCTGATGGTGACAACCTCCATGTGTTGTGTTGTGTAGGTGTCTAACCCTGATGGTGACCCCCTCCATGTGTTGTGTTATGTTGTGTAGGTGTTTAACCCTGATGGTGACCCACTCCATGTGTTGTGTTGTGTAGGTGTTTAACCCTGATGGTGACAACCTCCATGTGTTGTGTTGTGTAGGTGTCTAACCCTGATGGTGACCCCCTCCATGTGTTGTGTTATGTTGTGTAGGTGTTTAACCCTGATGGTGACCCCCTCCATGTGTTGTGTTGTGTAGGTGTTTAACCCTGATGGTGACCCACTCCATGTGTTGTGTTGTGTAGGTGTTTAACCCTGATGGTGACCCCCTCCATGTGTTGTGTTGTGTAGGTGTTTAACCCTGATGGTGACCCACTCCTTGTGTTGTGTTGTGTAGGTGTTTAACCCTGATGGTGACCCCCTCCATGTGTTGTGTTGTGTTGTGTAGGTGTTTAACCCTGATGGTGACCCCCTCCATGTGTTGTGTATGTGTTGTGTAGGTGTTTAACCCTGATGGTGACCCCCTCCATGTGTTGTGTTGTGTAGGTGTTTAACCCTGATGGTGACCCCCTCCATGTGTTGTGTTGTGTAGGTGTCTAACCCTGATGGTGACCCACTCCTTGTGTATGTGTTGTGTAGGTGTCTAACCCTGATGGTGACCCCCTCCATGTGTTGTGTTGTGTAGATGTCTAACCCTGATGGGGACCCACTCCTTGTGTTGTGTTGTGTTGTGTAGGTGTCTAACCCTGATGGTGACCCACTCCATGTGTTGTTGTGTAGGTGTCTAACCCTGATGGTGACCCACTCCTTGTGTTGTTGTGTAGGTGTCTAACCCTGATGGGGACCCACTCCTTGTGTATGTGTTGTGTAGGTGTCTAACCTTGATGGGGACCCACTCCTTGTGTAGGTGTCTAACCCTGATGGGGACCCACTCCTTGTGTTGTGTTGTGTTGTGTAGGTGTCTAACCCTGATGGTGACCCACTCCATGTGTTGTTGTGTAGGTGTCTAACCCTGATGGTGACCCACTCCTTGTGTTGTTGTGTAGGTGTCTAACCCTGATGGGGACCCACTCCTTGTGTATGTGTTGTGTAGGTGTCTAACCCTGATGGGGACCCACTCCTTGTGTATGTGTTGTGTAGGTGTCTAACCTTGATGGGGACCCACTCCTTGTGTAGGTGTCTAACCCTGATGGGGACCCACTCCTTGTGTATGTGTTGTGTAGGTGTCTAACCCTGATGGGGACCCACTCCTTGTGTATGTGTTGTGTAGGTGTCTAACCCTGATGGGGACCCACTCCTTGTGTATGTGTTGTGTTGTGTAGGTGTCTAACCCTGATGGGGACCCACTCCTTGTGTATGTGTTGTGTTGTGTAGGTGTCTAACCCTGATGGGGACCCACTCCTTGTGTATGTGTTGTGTAGGTGTCTAACCCTGATGGGGACCCACTCCTTGTGTATGTGTTGTGTAGGTGTCTAACCTTGATGGGGACCCACTCCTTGTGTAGGTGTCTAACCCTGATGGGGACCCACTCCTTGTGTATGTGTTGTGTAGGTGTCTAACCCTGATGGGGACCCACTCCTTGTGTATGTGTTGTGTAGGTGTCTAACCCTGATGGGGACCTACGTCACACTCTGCTCAACTCCTCAGTGCTGGAGCATCCCAGAGCTCTGGTCCTCATGCCAGGAGAGAGGTAACACAGTCTAATAACCTTGAATAACTACTATACATTTTTCAATCAAATACATTTAGAAAGCTTTTTTTTACACAAAAAATGTCTCCCTCGTGACCGACTGGTAAAGGGTCAATCTGTGATCGCTACATACATCTTGGACTGTATCGCTTTGTTTTTGTTTGAACTGCAGATTGCCCCTTTACCGTAAATAACATCAATGCTAATATCTGTCTGATGTACTTCCTTAATCTGTGATGCGTCTCTCCTACCAGCCTGATGTTCTGGACAGATTGGGGCGACCGTGCAGCCGGTGTGTACCGTGGCTACATGGACGGCTCCAACGTGTCTCGCATCGTGTCCGAGGGCGTCCGCTGGCCCAACGGCATCACGGCTGACGACAACTGGCTGTACTGGACCGAGGCCTACGGCGACCGCATCGAGCGGGCCGACTTCGCCGGCGGGCAGCGCAGCGTGGTCATGGAGGGCCTGCCTCACCCCTATGCCATTGCTGTTTTCAAGGTACTTTAGAAGGGTCGATGTGTGTGCTGATGGACTGTTCAGGCCCACTGTGATATTTATAGCCTTTTTTGATTATTGAAATGAATGTAAACCCGTTGATTCTTGAAGAATATCACTTATAAATGCCTTTACAAGCTTAGTTCATTTGTCTTATTGTCTTTCGATGTAGACTCAGTAGACATCATCGTACACAGCCTGTCAACTTCCTTCTTGCAGATGTCAACAACAACAGATTTAAAAACTGCCCAGAACTGTCCCTATTGACTTTTTCCAAATGTGCCCCCCTCCCCTCCCTTGAGGCATGTCCACATTGGAATAAGAATAATAAGAATGTTATTGATGGCTGGAAGCAAAACGTTGGCAAACTGGGTATGATGATGTCATATCCCCAGTGTTGAGTGTGCAACACTGGGGATAAGTCTGGCACACACTGTAGCACAGTCCCACTGTAAAAGATATCCAGGTTTGTTTTCATAATCTCACAGTTATGGTGTGTTTTCAGAATGACCTGTACTGGGATGACTGGTCAAGGAGGGGCATCTTCAAGGCTCCCAAAGCAGGCTCCCAGGACAATGAACTCATAGTGGGAAGACTGACCGGGGTCATGGACCTCAAAATCTTCTACAAAGGCAAGACCAGAGGTGAGAGACAAGCAGCGAAATCATATTTAAGAATCAATGCCCATTGTAAGTACACCTTCCAAGAACTTCAATTGTCAGCATTAAATAGATATTATCAGAATGCTGCTCTGGAAGGGACAATACTGGAAGCTTTGTTTGGACAGCCACACTACTTCAGCAGAGTTAGATGAATGGCATGATTGGATCTAAGTGTAGCTGTCTGCTCATGACAAACCCGTGTGTGTCTCCACTCTTCCAGGCCATAATGCCTGTGCAGACCAACCCTGCAGCCTACTGTGTCTGCCCCAGCCCGTGCACCGCCACACCTGTGTATGCCCCGACGGCACGCCCACCACCACCCTACCCGACGGACAGCTCCAGTGCCAGTGTCCCACCGGCTACCAGCTCCACAACAACACCTGCGTCAAGACAGGTGAGGCCTGGCACACACACACTAACATACGTGCGCACTGGCTCTCTGACAGACAAACAAGCACACACACACACACACACAATGGTCTCTGTGGGCACAAAATACTACTGATCAAATCACATTTTATTTGTCACATGCGCCGAAACCAACAGGTGTAGTAGACCTTACTGTGAAATGCTTCTTTACGAGCACTTAACTAATTCATGCCATGCGATTAACCTACAATGCAGTTTGAAAAACGTAGGTAAGAAAAATGTTGTAGCTAAACTACAGAAAAAATAGTAACCCAATTAAAATAACAATAACAAGGCTATATACAAGGGGTACCGATACCAAGTCAATGTGCGGGGGTAGGGGTTAGTCGAGGTAATGGAGGTAATATGTGCATGTATATAGTGGTAAAATGACAAATGCATGATAAAGTATTGAGGTTCTCGACATAGTCCTTCAGGCGACCCTATCACACTACTACAGATCCACAATGGTGCAGGCTTTTGTTCCCACCTAGCTGTGTCACCTAATTCAACTCATCGCCAAGCGATGAGTTGTATCAGGCGTGTTAGTACTGGGCTGGACCAAAAGCCTGCAGAGCCTGCGGTGGGCCCGTCGCCAGCAATCGGGATTGAAGATCCCTGCCTCGGTGAATGCAGAGAACCACTGCCCTCCTCCCCCTCTCTTCCTGACTGGCTGTGTGACTGGTGGTTGTTCTGCAAGGACCACTTTGGAAAGAAGTGTTTTCATTGACCCTTTTAGTTGCTGTCCTTCAGGATTCAGATACACTTCTTGATGATGTGCGTTTTATTTGTAATCCAAAACGGAATGAAATTCAACTCCCCAGAACACACGTGCCTGCCCAACCAGTACCGCTGCTCCAACGGCAAGTGTATCAGCAGCATCTGGAAGTGCGACAGCGACAACGACTGCGGCGACATGAGCGACGAGCAGGAGTGCCGTGAGTGAAGCCAAAATGGCACCCTATTTCCTATATAGTGCACTACTTTGGGTCAGGCCATTTCAGACATACAGCTAGACAATGGACAACTCACTCAGATTATTCTGTTTATTATTATTGTTGTAAATAAATTATTGGGTGCTGAATTCTTGTTTGTGTACATAGTGAATAAAATGGATCCAACAGATAATGTTCAATAGAGCCGGACTAGAGTTTGTTGCTGTCACTGTCACAATACACTCTGCTTTGAGTCTCTGCTGCTGTTCTCTCTCTGTCCTCAATGTCAACACCCTGTCATTCTGTCTGTCCCTCTGCCCCCTGTCCGTCCCCCTCCAGCCACCACCTCCTGTGACCCGTCCATCCAGTATCGCTGTGTGGCGTCCGGCTCCTGCATCCCGCTGGCCTTCAAGTGTGACCACGAGGACGACTGTGGGGACAACAGTGACGAGGAACACTGTGGTACGAGGACGAGAGAGAGAGTGTGTGTGTGTATGTTTTTTGTATCCATCCATTCAGTCGTGTGTGTGTGTGTGTGTGTGTGAGTGCGTGTGCATGCACTTCCAAGCATGGTTTTTTTCCTGACAACGTGTGCTCTAGCCTGTATGACTTTTGAGATTGTATATAGCCTATGTGATTCTTCCTCTGATTACTGACCGACTGTGTGTGTGTGTGTGTCCCAGAGAGTCACCAGTGTGGATCAGGGGAGTTCTCGTGTGCGCGGGGCGTGTGTATCCGCGAGGCCTGGCGATGTGACGGAGACAATGACTGCAGGGACTGGTCAGACGAAGCCAACTGTACAGGTGCGACCAGGAACATGTTCAAAAAGAATCCGCTGTGGAACGTTGCACAAGTCTCTCTCTTACTCTCTCCCTCCCTCCCTCTCTCCCTCCCTCCCGGTCTCAGTGGGTCACCACACCTGTGAGGCCAGTAGTTTCCAGTGTCTTACGGGCCACTGTATCCCTAAGCGCTGGGTGTGTGACGGTGATGACGACTGTCAGGACAGCTCTGACGAGGAGCAAGCACATTGTGGTGAGGGGACACACACACACACAAACTCACACACGCACAGACACAGCCCTCTCTCTGCTTGACAACAACACCCATGATGTTATGTCATTGTTATGACAATGCTATGACAGTGTTCGGTAGCCTTTATGAAGGACAGTTCAAGCAAAGTGTTACCCAGATTTCTATGCCCAGCCTTTGATAGGAGGGCTTGGCACTAACACATGCTGTGTTGTTGTTGACAGTGGGGGATCGCTGTAATGGCTTCCTGTGTTCCAACGGCACCTGTCTGCCTGCCAGCGCCCACTGCAACGGAGTACAGGACTGCCCAGGGGGCGCCGACGAGCAACACTGTGGTGAGTGACCAACTGAATGTCGAACTAGAACCCCTGCAAACTATAGAAATGGAATCTATTTCTATGCTGCAGATATTGTGTATGCGTACCGTTAGTGTTGTTTTTCAGCTGCTACCCCAGATGCACTTTGGTCTTTCGAAAAACGGAAACATTTGAGGGCTATTGTCGTAGAAAAGAGTTAAAATGAAACGTTTGTTGAGAATATCTCTGACCTATATCCCATTGTAATATAGTAGTACTCTGTGTGTGTGTGTGTATGTGTGTGTGTGTCCTCCTTGCAGATCCCCTGTGTACGCGCTACATGGATTTTGTGTGTCAGAACCGAGCCCAGTGCCTGTTCCAGTCTCTGGTGTGTGACGGCACCAAACACTGCGAGGACGGATCCGATGAGGACGTGGCCTACGCCGGCTGCTGTGAGTCCTACTCCGCTAACCCCACCTTCACAGAAAACACTACAACGTTGCTGATATCTACAGTCACTAAATACATATATATTTTCCTGTGCATGTGACCGAACCTGGGTCATGTTCAAAAGGAAAAAATCCGGAGGGAAACATTTAAAAACGTGCAACGGAAAAGGAACAAGCATTCCTTATTTGGTTTCACTCCGTTTTCTCCGTGAACCAGGAACATGTTTTGGTCGGGGTCAGGAAAAACGAAATGAATCTGCCGGTCCTAGAAAGGCATTGAAACATCTCTCCCTCTAGCCACTCACCCGGAGTTTGAGAAGACGTGTGACGCCTACAACTTCCAGTGTGCCAACGGGTTGTGTGTGAGCCTGGGGTGGAAGTGTGACGGCATGAACGACTGCGGGGACTACTCTGACGAGGCCAACTGTGGTGAGTACACACGTTGTGTGTGTTTGCGTGTCACATGCATCAGTTGTGTTCACTGCAGCGCTTTATAAATGAAGTGTTTGTATCTAGAAATGAGATTATTCCTGAGTGTGTGTATGTTTCAGGCTCCCCCACTGAGGGGCCGGGCTGCACGCGGGACTTCCAATACGAGTGTCGTAACGGGCGCTGTGTGCCCTCCTGGTGGAAGTGTGACGGAGAGAATGACTGTGGAGACTGGTCTGACGAGGCTCAGTGCTCTGGTATACCCTCTCTCTCTGTCTCTCTGTGTCCATCTCACTCTCTCTTTGTCCGTCTGTCTCGCTCGCTCTGTGTCCGTCTGTCTCGCTCGCTCTGTGTCCGTCTGTCTCGCTCGCTCTGTGTCCGTCTGTCTCGCTCGCTCTGTGTCCGTCTGTCTCGCTCGCTCTGTGTCCGTCTGTCTCGCTCGCTCTGTGTCCGTCTGTCTCGCTCGCTCTGTGTCCGTCTGTCTCGCTCGCTCTGTGTCCGTCTGTCTCGCTCGCTCTGTGTCCGTCTGTCTCGCTCGCTCTGTGTCCGTCTGTCTCGCTCGCTCTGTGTCCGTCTGTCTCGCTCGCTCTGTGTCCGTCTGTCTCGCTCGCTCTGTGTCCGTCTGTCTCGCTCGCTCTGTGTCCGTCTGTCTCGCTCGCTCTGTGTCCGTCTGTCTCGCTCGCTCTGTGTCCGTCTGTCTCGCTCGCTCTTTGTCCGTCTGTCTCGCTCGCTCTGTGTCCGTCTGTCTCGCTCGCTCTGTGTCCGTCTGTCTCCCTCGCTCTGTGTCCGTCTGTCTCCCTCGCTCTGTGTCCGTCTGTCTCGCTCGCTCTGTGTCCGTCTGTCTCCCTCGCTCTGTGTCCGTCTGTCTCGCTCGCTGTGTGTCCGTCTGTCTCTCTGCCTCTCTCGCTCTCTCTGCCTCTCTCACTCTCTCTGCCTCTCTCGCTCTCTCTTTGCCCCTCTCCCTCTCTCTCTCTCGCTGTCTCTCTTGCTCTCTCTCTCTCTGCCTCTTGCTGCCTCTCTCGCTCTGACTCTCTCTCTCTGCCTCTCTCGCTCTCTCTCTCTCTCGCTGTCTCTCTCGCTCTCTCTCTCTCTCTGCCTCTCTCGCTCTCTCTCTCTCTGCCTCTCTCACTCTCTCTCGCTCTCTCTCTGACTCTCTCGCTCTTTCTCTCTCTCTTACTCTGTCACTCCTGCCAGATCTCTATTACCAAACCATTTGAAGTGCTATGTGTATCTACACCTCTTCCTCTCTGTTTTCTTAGGAGTCACGCCCCACACCCCTGCCCCAGGCCCGTCGTCCTGCGCCCCTAACCGCTTCCACTGTGGCTCGGGAGCCTGTATAGTCAACTCCTGGGTGTGTGACGGCTACGCTGACTGTCCCGATGGCAGTGATGAACTGGGCTGTCCCACAGGTGAACCACCGTCTCCATCTACACCAAAGGGCTTGTCACCGTGGCTACACAGCTCAGGACTAGTTATACAGCTGTATGTAGGTAGGGCCAGGTGGTTATTCCTGACCATGTGACTTGGCCAGAAAACACTGTGGAGCTACTTGTCTCCTTTCATTCATCTGCAGCGATACTGAAAATACTGATGGTGGAATCTCAACATTAGGCAGGGTACTGTAAGACAGAGGAGCGCTTTCTTTGCTTGCTCAGACGCTCTCTTCTGTGAGACAGTTTCAGACATGTGGTTATACTCTGTTTCCATGGCAGCAGCCAACGGCACGGCGACACAGGCTCCGTGGCTCACCCAAGCCCCTCCCCTGCCCCCTGGCCACTGCAGCAGGGGCCAGTTCCTCTGCCGGAAGCCCCCCACCTGCATCTCTGACTGGCAGCGCTGCGACGGCCACCAACACTGCCTGGACGGTTCGGACGAAGCCCACTGTCGTAAGTGTTACACACAGAGTGTGAAGGACCTATGCTCCTCAAGGGGCCACGGGTCTAAATCAGCCAGCCAGTCAGTACACTGACTTGAGTGGAGACTTTCAAACTGGCCAAAAAGGTGCGTCTGATACACATAGCCAACCCAGTAACGGTGTTCATTCATAAAATGCACAAAACACAGTTCCATCTTGAGTCAGTACCACAAAAAAACAAACAGACTAAGACACTGGAGTGTTGACGTTTCACTCTGCGTTGCCAAGTAAAACCTTGAAAGGGGATGTGGTTCTCACACTCCTTTTCTCTCTTTTCCTTCCTCCCCTTGTCTTCTTTCTCTCGCTCTCTCTGTCTGGTAGCCACGCGAGGGCCTCTGACGTGTGCGAACGGCACGCGCTGCGCTGACGGGGAGGCCTGCGTGCTGGATGGTGAGAAATGTGACGGCTTCATGGACTGCTCCGACCACAGCGACGAGGACAACTGCACCAGTGAGTCTTCAGTAGCCAGGCTTCTTCCGCACTTAAAAGGGAGACTAGGGAATGTCCAACCATCACACGTTGCGGGCAACTTCCTGCTTTACAGACGTCAACAACAACAGAATTAAAACTCTGCCCAAGAAAGACTGCCCCTATTGGCTCTTGAAACAGACCCACACCGAGCTAATAGAGGCAGTCCTGGCCAATTCTAATGTTATTGTTTATTTCTGTATTCAGGAAGTGGCCCTGCTGTCTATTACGATGTCATATTGCTGAGTCTACTTTTAATGAAACTCATGTCACAGCCCCAATCAATGTGCATAAGCAGAGTCTTCAGTCATCCAGGTGAGGGTGATGGCGTAGTATCTCTCCTCTCTAACGTTTGTACTGGGGCTGGGTTTCTGACCTGTCTGTAGCGGACTCTCTGGTCTACAAGATCCAGAACCTGCGGTGGACGGCAGACTTCTCTGGCGCCATCACCCTCACCTGGTCCAGACCTAAGAACCTGCCCCTGACCTCTTGCTACTTCCTCATCTACTTCAGGTCAGTCTGTGTGTTCTGTCTGTGTGTGAGAGTGTCGTGAGTGAGTGAGTGAGTGAGTGTGTCTCCGGGGCCAGCTCTAGCCTTTTGGGGGCCCTAAGCAAGATTTGGTCCCCCCCCCCAACCTTGCGGCAAACATTTTTAGTGGCTCCTCTCTTGACAGCGTAGAGAAGAATTAAAGTTTTTAGTTAATTTCCTGCAATTCTACACATTTTGCCATGGGCCATAGAAACATTTTGCCGTTTTAAAGCAAGTTTTCTATAATTATATAAATTGTATAACAATTTTATAACACATTGCAATTCTACAAATTTTTCCATGGGTTGGAGATGTAGTTTTAAAGCTAAATTCCTGTAGTATTTCCCCATGAGTTATGCCATATTAATATGATGTCTTCGTGAGGATGACTAACAAAATAAATAGGGGGCCCCCTGGATGTCAGGGCCCTGGTCACATGTCCTGCGTGCCCGCTCAATATTCAGCCATGATTACTTCAAGTTTAGAAAGCTAGCTAACGACCAATCGGAAAATTGTCAGCTGACTTGGCTAATTGAGTGACTGTCTGTGACATAATGAGAGAAACTGTTGAATGACGCACAGCCAATTCAAATTACACCTGGTGTATTCTAATATTCTTACTCTCAATAGTAAGTTGAGACTCCCAAAAATAAAAAGTTTGCGTTTTTAGGGCTTGGGGGCCCCTAGCAGCCGGGGCCTCTATGCAACCACTTATGTCGCGTATGCTTGTATGTGTCTGACTGTATGTGTCTGACTGTGTGTGTCTGACTGTGTGTGTATGTCTGTCTCTGTGTGCTAGGCTGGTGGGCACACAGCAGTGGACCTCTATGGACACACACAGCAACAAGAGCAGCTACACCCTGTCGGTGCTGAAGCCAGACACCACGTACCAGGTGAAGGTTCTGACCCAGTGTCTCAGCAAGCAGCACAAGACCAACGATGTGTTGACCCTGAGAACGCCCGAGGGATGTGAGTACTGTCTCGTGTGTAGACTACACGACTTTCCAAATCCTAAGATCGCCGAGCCTCTCGTTAAACCACCGTCTCTCCTGCAGGGGTTTGTCTTTCCGACGTAGTGGTACGCTCGCTGAACGATGTGACCCCCGACGGGGGGGGGGGGGGGGGTCGCACACTACAAGATTCTTCACTTGGCCGCGATGATTCTCGACACCACGCTGTCTTGCGAAAACAATGATGTGATTCGATTGTTAACGTTAGCTGTGGCTAGTCAGACTTGCCGTACAGAGTTGAAATACCTGCTCAATCCATTTGTGAGTTGAACGACATTGCTCGTGGCGAGCTCTCATTGGCTATTGCTGATCACTGTTCTTAAAATGGAGAGGGGAAGGGGAGCGATGAGGGGGAGTGAAAGGGAGAGGGAGCGAGACACACGATCATTTCACTGTGTCCATTCACAGCAGAGGATTTGTCTGAGGTTTGATTTCACACGTTGTAATTATTGTGGTTGTTTTGCTCACCCTAGTTGAATGCACTTCGTGTAAATTGCGCGGATAACTGACAGGCAAAATGAGTAACAGAAGGAATACAGGGAGGTTTTTCTGGACCCAGATTAAGCCCCCGGACTGATGCTCAGTGGAGAATCTCCATTGAAAGGGTCTTGGAAATACCTCTTTAGTGTTTATATCACTGTTATGTCACTTTTGAAGTTTGTGGCCTGCCCGCTAACAGTGTTTTCGAATGGAATATTATGGTGGATCGACAGTACTGTTATGTAATGTTTGTTGCAGTGCCCGACCCCCCCAGAAACCTGCAGCTGTCGTGTGACCACGGAGAGGACGGCACGGTGGAGGCCTCGTGGAGCGCTCCGGACAAAGCCCACGGCCTGATCCGGGAGTACATTGTGAGTTAGCCTGCCCAGACACTCGATGTCGTTTCCTCTGGTAAACCTATTAACCGCCTCTCCGTTAGTGTCATGTCCTGAGCAGTAGGGCTATAAGAAGAGATAGAAACATACGCACAACCGTTGGCTTTGCTGGATAACAACCGTTGGCTTTGCTGGATAACAACCGTTGGCTTTGCTGGATAACAAAGTAGATGTTCACCAGAAAAATAAGAAAGACTTTGAACATGAAAAGAGTTTCAACCCTGTCTTTCCTGTTTTGTTTCTCTGACTGTGTGTGTGTGTGTGTGTGTGTGTGTGTGTGGGTGTGACAGGTGGAGTACAGTGAAAAAGGTGTGGAGTGGTTCTCTCAGCGAAGCACCGGCAACAGTGTGGAGGTCAAAAACCTACAGCCCAGCACTCTGTACAAGTTTAGAGTAAGAGACCTGTCTTTCAGAGCAGCTTCATATTGACATTTGGGTCCTTAGCATTAGAACAAGGTAACATGAGCTCTTAGAATTGTTGAGTTGTGAGCCTGTGTGTTTTCAGGTGGCAGCAGTGACGGGTCGAGGTATGGGGAACTGGACTGAGGTTAAATCCATCATGCCCATGAAAGGTATGACAATCTCTCATGATCATTGCCCTGACAATATATAATTTGGCAATGTGATAGTTTGATAAATTTGACCAATTCACTAATCCAGGGTTTGTTAAAGTATGTGAGATGTGGGTCGCAAGTTAGAAGAATGTATCTGTAATCACACGCCATTTCCTTTTAGTTTGGGTCACCGGAGGATGGCACATTACTTATATGGGTCTCGAGCTGTCATCCTTCAGTGCTCTTCCTCCACTGGTTGCGTTGTGGAGATGTACAGTGTTCTGTCGCCCTCTGCTGGCCACCACTGTGTAGGTGCCTTATGTATTGGAGCTGATGCTTATTGTGTCTCTCCCTCTCTCTCAGCTCTACCACCTCCCTCAGTTATCACCGACAGCATCGCAGAAGACTCCATGAGCCTGTCTTTCAGCTTTAACTCCCAATATGAGGTCAGTTGGTGGCGTCTCTGAGTGACTTAGCGCTTGTCTATGTATTCTAACTTGCCCTATAATTCTACCGTTGTTCCATGGGTGTATTCTAACTTGCCCTATAATTCTACCGTTGTTCCATGGGTGTGTGCAGGTGAGGCAGTATGTGGTGGTGCTGTCCTGGGTGTTTGATGCTCACGTGAAGGAGAGCAGGAACTACACTGTGCGAGGCAGCGTACTGAAAGGTAGGCCCCTGTCTGCCACGAGTGTCCACACATTTTCAGACAACAAAACAAGTGTTTTTCAAACATGACTTTGTGTTATGCATCACAAACACACACTTAAGTGTTTTCAATATCCTAATCCAACTCTGTCTGTATCTACCTGTACACTTGCAGCTGCCAACCTGACCACGGGTACCATCTACGAGGTGGCTGTGTGGGCCCAGACCAGTGTAGGAGACAGCCCCACAGCCCTGTCCCGCCAGCAGACCACAGGCACTCAGCCGGAGCCTCCCCTCCTCAAGGCCCGGGCCCTCAACCAGAGCTCTGTGGACTGCAGTTGGACTGTAACCGGATCCCCTGCACAGGTAACACGGGTACAGCATGACAGCTACTGTATAACAGACATGGGACATGTTCATTTGGTCACGCAACGGAAAACATCATACAACGTTTTTTGACCCGAAAACGAAAATGAGCGCTTCTTCTTGGACAAGTTCGGGTAGTCCCTACTCTAGTCTGTTTTCTTCTATTTGGTGCCTAATGAACATGATCCTGGGTTTATGTAGTATCTGTAGTATAATTTCAAAAGCTTAAAGCATTTGATTAAGCCTGTCTCGGTTGCCCGATGGGCGGTGTTTGCTCTGTTTCATTGGTTCCATTACGCAATAAAGCTTGTCCCCACAATCAAAATATAATAAGGAATTACATAACTGATTGGATGTATTTTCTAGATGCTCAAAGCTCTTTCCATAGTAAGGGGGGAACTGTCCTCGTCCACCGCTACTTTGAAGCACCCTGCTGGAGTATTCTGGCTCCCTGTGCAGCCAGTGATGTACTGTGTGGTTGTTGTCTGTCTGTACAGGTGTATGGCATCTTCTTTGCCACCTCCTTCTTGGACCTGTACCGCTGCCCTCACAGTGTGAACACCAGCGCTAGTAGTAGCCGGACCGTCACTGTGGACAGTGATGAGCAGTACCTGTTCCTTGTGAGTTCACCCCCTATTCCTCTTCACCCTGATTCCTCTCTCAATACCTCAGATACAGAATCCGACAAACACGATTATTTCGTTGTCGCCACTGATTCCATTTTGGTCCTAACTGTACTGAACTGTAAAATGATCGACTGTAGAAAATCCGCTCACAGTTAACCAATGTGTACATTTTGGTTTCTGAAGAACAATATCTCAATGTGTGTGTGCTTGTTCACGTGTGTGTGACAGGTGCGGGCCATCTCTCCCTACCTGGGCCCTCCCTCGGAGTATGCTGTGGTTAAGATGATTCCCAACGAGCGGCTTCCTCCTCGTAACCTGCACAAGGTGCGAGTTGAGAAAACCCAGGCTACGTTGAAGTGGCAGCCTCCCTACGACTCCCCCAGCGCCCCTCTGGTACGGCCAACCTTTCAGATACAGTTAATGTGATGGGTAACTTTTTTTTAAAGTAAGTTGAAGCTTAAACTTCAAAACAGACCCAAAGTCTGGATTGCAGTCTCTCCTTGTCCATTGACTTCTTTCAGTGTAAGGATACATTGTTTGAAACATGACTGGGAATACAGATATGCATCTGTTGGTCACAGATACCTTAAAAAATGGCCCTCACATTGGGCCTCAGGATCTGGTCACGGAATTTTTGTGCATTCAAATTGCCATCGATAAAATGCAGTTGTGTTCGTTGTCCATTTGCTTATGCCTACCCATACCATAACCCCACTGCCACCATGGGGCATTCTTTTCACAACGTTGACATCAGCAAACTGCTCGCCCACACGATACCATAAATGTGTTCTGCGGATGTGAGGCCTGTTGGACGTACTGCCAAATTCTCCAAAACAGCGTTGGAGGTGGCTTATGGTAGAGAAATTAGCATTCAATTCTCTGGCAACAGTTCTGGTGGACATTCCTGACGTCAGCATACCAATTGCACACTCCCTCAACTTGAGTCATCAGTGGCATTGTGTGGCCTTTTATTGTGTGGCCTTTTATTGTTCCCAGCACAAGGTGCACCTGTGTAATGATCATGCTGTTTAATCAGCTTCTTAATATGCCACACCTATTTTTGTTCAGTGTAGTACCATGAACAGTTGTCCCTCACTACTTTTGACCAGGGCTCTGGTCAGTCGGGTGCCATTTTGGATGCCAACACGTCTGTCATTCATTGTTCTTGTGCTGTATTATATTACTGTAAACTCTGTTGAGATTGTTAAATGCACTTTCAATAAAGTTTGATTTGAATGTGTCCGTCCCGTGCAGACGTACGCGGTGCACCTGAAGGACGTGGTGCGTAAGACCGAGAGCAGCTACAAGCTGACCACCCAGAACAACACGGTGGAGTACTGCCTCAAGGGCCTGGAGCCCGGCGGACACTACAGCGTCTCCGTCCGCCTGCGCAACATGAGCAAGGAGGCCAGCTACACGCTCAACACAAGTACGGCTTATGTCCCGGAGACGGGCGCGTTCCAGGTCATCTTTATTGCAGCCGACGATCAGCTGTTTCTTTTTCCCCACAATCCCCCGGGACAGAGTTAAAACATCTCAGGGGTCATGTTAATGTAATGTAGCGATCTTCTGGCATGTGCAGCCCGACTGCAATATAGATAGACGACCTGGAACGCGCCCACACTCTGTTATATAGTGGCTGGGGGCTAGTCAAGGTTTCTTGAATATTAAAGGAGTTCAAGCTAGAGCACCAACAGCTCTGGGGAGACCACATTCAAAACCTAGTGTTCTTACATGAACATAGTTGTATGAATGTATGTTGTTAAAACGTTTTCCTTCTAACCTGTGTGGACATAGTGCCCCTGCCTGCTCCAGAGGCTCTGAAGATCCTGACGGAGAAAGACCATGTGTACCTCTTCTGGAAGAGTTTGGCCGTGAAGGAGAGGAGCTTCAATGAGAGCAGGGTGAGGGACACACACAGCTGTCTCTCCCTGTGACGACAGATCAACCCCACTGTCTTTTAGTTCCTCTGATATTCACCATCACTGTCTATGTCTGTCTGTTTCTGTCTGCACATCCGTGCTCGGTGTCTCTCCGCAGGGCTACGAGGTGCACGTGTACGACAGCCTGTCCAACTCCACCGTGCTCCTGGGTAACACCACAGAGACCTTCTTCCGGATCAGCAGCCTGCTGGCGGGCCACAACTACACCTTCTCCGTCCAGGCCCGCTGCCTGCTCAACGGACAGCTGTGTGGCGAGCCCGCCCTGCTGCTCTACGACCAGCTGGGACAAGGTGAGGCGGGGAGGGGACACTGGGGAGGATGGGAAGTTACGGGACAGATTTACTACCAACATCCATAAATCCTCATCGTCGGTTTCAGTAACAAGGTGTGGTGACATTCATACAACAGTATACGAGGTAGGATACTGATATGATGGATATGATGATAGTTTTCCATGTTCATCTTACTTCATCAATCAACTTTGTGCGATAAAAGTATATAAAGAATCTCTCATAATGGCTCCTTCATGTGCTGTATATGCAATGTCAACCACGTCAGTCAGTGAATGTCACTCACCAGGTGTAACTCCTCCCCCCACCTCCCTGCAGGTCCCAGTGACGCGGTGCGGAGCTCGGGTCAGTCAGGGGACATGGCGGTAGTGGTGGTGCCGGTGCTGTTCCTGCTGCTGCTGGGGCTGTGTGGGGTCCTGGTGGTCCTGTACCTGAGGCACCGCCGCCTGCAGAACAACTTCACCGCCTTCTCCAACAGCCACTACAACTCCCGCCTGGGCTCGGCCATCTTCTCCTCGGGGGACGAGCTGGGTAAGACTCCTTGGTTAAGTTCTATATCGAAGTAGCCACATACGTCCGTAATTGCGTCGCTCCCTTGTTTTGTGTTGACGCTTGATGTTACCGTTGACTTTGCCTGCGTGTGCCTGCGTGTGATGGCTGCTAAGGAGCCTTAATGTTATCAGTCTACACTGTGTTGGACTTGAACCACGTTGTCTTTATTTGTGAACTAACACCCATCGGGTATCCCGCTCTGCGTCCATCTGATTGGCATGGCTTTTGGGGTGGCAGGGTAGCCTAGTAGTTAGAGTGTTGGACTAGTAACCGAAAGGTTGCAAGTTCAAATCTCCGAGCTGACAAGGTACAAATCTGTCATTCTGCCCCTGAACAGGCAGTTAACCCACTGTTCCTAGGCCGTCATTGAAAATAAGAATTTGTTCTTAACTGACTTGCCTAGTTTAATAAAGGTAAAAAAATAAAAATCACTTGTAGGGCCTGGAGTTTCTCCTGATGGTGTGACCTGACCAGGAAAACTCTAGTCCCCAATTAAAGGCTGTGCTGCTAGGGACCGTAATTTGTCCTTGTCAGGTCCCATCGTCCGGAGAAACTCCTGGCCCCACTCATTTCTCATGGGTATGACCAGGATCATAAACCACATTTTAGCATGAGCCGTTCTGAATGCAACTATCATGTCATTCTTCCCTCCTCCCTTGTTCTCTTGTTTACCCGTCCTCCTTAAAGGTGACGATGACGAAGACACCCCCATGATCAGCGGCTTCTCAGACGACGTTCCCATGGTGATTGCGTAGCAGGACCACCCCTCCTCATCCTCTATCCCTCTACTATACACTCTGCCCTGCCTGTCCCAACCCGTCACCTACACGCCCGTGCCCACGTGGTACGACAAAAGGTCAGAGGTCAAGAAAGAAGGTGCGCCAACACTTTCGTCAACCAACCCCCTCAGAGAAAACAGTCTTAATACGATTCCGGATCAAAGGAAGAAAAAGTGAAACGCAACGAGAGAGATTTTTTAAAAGAAAAAAACGATGCACTTTTTTGGGATGCGCAATAACTTATTTTTTTATACATAATATATATATATCGGTCAAAGGACTTTATTGGTCGGGAACTGATGCTAACTGTGAAGGATTAGGAGTCTGTCAGGCGAGTCGAGTCGTGTGTTAGTCGCTCTGGGAGAATAGACCCAACTACAAACTAACTCCATAAAGAGCAGTTCATTGCTTGAAGCCAAAATAAGTACCTAGCAACTGGAATATCCAATGCAGAAAAAAAACACACCTAAGGAAAGAAAATATACACATAATCAATATACTGTATGTAAAAAAAAATATTGTTCAAAAGTTACCAATAAAAGCTTCTTGAAGGGAGTGAGGAAAACAAGCTCTTGACACGGCCTAAATGAACAGTCTTTATGGTATTTATTCAGGATTTATGTCACTTTAAAGACTATACTATTTGCCCATGGTACGTTGTTTAGTGTCCATACTGAAATCGATCTGAATATGTTGCTGTCTGTTCGAATGAGATCACTTTAATCTGTTGTCGATATTTGATTTGAAACTGTCCGTTGGCCTGAACACAGCATTCGGCGTCCGCGTAACCAACCAATGAGTAGGGATTAGATGAAATCGATGGCACCAGGCAGTGTCATATAGATCCATGTTCCTCCTACCACCAGCACAGGAGTTGCTGTAGTCTACTCAGCAGTAACAATAACACAGAGGAGTTGCTGTAGTCTACTCAGCAGTAACAATAACACAGAGGAGTTGCTGTAGTCTACTCAGCAGTAACAATAACACAGAGGAGTTGTTCACATTTATTAACTCCAAAAAGTCCGCTCGATCACTGTTGTGTTTCTCTACTCCCAATGCTGCATCAATAGGAAAACAGTTTGATTTGAGTTTTTTTCAGGACCACCACGATGTAAATATTCTTGTTATTCAAATATTATTATGCCCAATCTGCTGCCGTTAGTTTGTAGTGTTTGCAACCTTTGTCTCTGATGTTCTCAGGGAACTGGGTCTTTGTCTGGTCTGACACTGACGTGGTACCATCATCTGAGTCTTTCGCCAGAACCCTCACTGAGGTACTATCGTAACCCTAGAGACAGCATTTGGAGCATGACGTAATGTTGTTGTAAACTGGTTTTCTGGTTGAAAATATAAAACCAGATGACAAGGAACTGGTCTCTGTTACAGCAAGATATATTTTTCATGACGAGAGCAAGATGTCATGGGGAAAGACGTCATATTTTGGTTGTTATCTGGTCAGATAACCAGACTATTGCATTTTGTGGTTGCTGTTTGTTTTTTTGTTTAAAAAAAAGGACACGTCTAATCTACAACCTGATCATAATGTAATAATAGACATCATAACGATGTCATTGAAACCACTTTTGCTTGCTGGGATAACAATATGATGTTTAGGTCACAGTGAAGTGGACTGTGTATTTTTTTTTTTAAACGTATATTTTCCTCGATGCTAAAGAGCCATTTCAATTGATGTGAGGTATGCTTTTATTCATTGACCTGTTTTGGGGTTTTGTTCATGAATGTATTTTATATCTGTGATTTTATGGCTACGAGGCAATGTGGTGTCCCCCCCCCCCCCCCCCCCCCCCTCTCCCTCCCACCTCTCATGTGAACTGGATACACTCGCAGTCCTCTCACTTTGTATAGCCAAGAACTCTACTTTGAATGGTTCACCCCTATACTCTTGGAATGAGAGACCTGATAATGAGTTTTGATAGTGTCTGACTGTAGACTGGTTCAGGGCAGGCATCGCACCCCCAGGTTCCAGGACCACGTCCCCATCTCACTCTGGGGGTGACGTCACAGCAGCCTCCCCCATCACACTCTCCGGCCCCCGGCCACTGCAGGGCTGCTTTCAATACATTGTTTTGACATTCTTTCCTTAAGGTACTTGTGATTTTATCTCCCCCTTTTCTGTTTTCCAGGCCTTAAATAGTGCTGTAAAGTTACTGATGGGACTGTTTATTTTCTGTGGACTTTGATTTGCCACATACGCCTTATTAGAACACATTGAGTTTGTATGTATGTACTGTATTTATGACGACACGAGTACACACACACACACACACACACACTCAGTACCCTTACACAATTGCTAAAGAGAATGATCTGTACTGAAGAGAGAGCAGTAGAAGTTGTTTGTTGTTGTTCTATACAGGTCACTACTCCTGTCTGCATTGGCTGTTTTAAACAAGGCACATATCTACAGCCACCTGATGGATTTTATCTCATGTAGTCCCAAGTTTTGACAATTGTACAAAATATAATTCTTGATTGTTGTGACCGTTTCAACCCCCAACCCTTCCAAAATGTACTTTTCTTTTCTTTTCTGTAAAATAGTATGCTTAAAAAAGTTTTTGCACAGAATATAATGATATTGGACACCGCCATATTTGAATATGTTGATCTTGCTTGTTTATGGGGGTCTCAAGGACGTGAGATGTTTGAGGTACAGTGTGAAGTGTTTTAAAAACCACTTCTACTGAAATAAACTTACTGGAAATGTGCCGAAGCCTCATTTTCCTCATTTTTCACAGAGGGGATGGATGGATGGATAGACAAAAACAACACTGAAGATCTCTGCTTTCTAAATTTATTTATTTTTGTTTAATTTACTGTCTTTAGTCAATGTCCTTCCAACTTCCAAATGCTTTTGATAGAAATAAACAAATCCCCTATCGAGTCTCCTCAAAGACCCTTAACAAAGCAACGACGAACTCAGCCTTGGTTAACCACAATGCTATGAGTAAGTCCTTCAGTATTTGGCAGCGTGAAACAGGAAGGAGTGCATGTAGACAGTGCGGTGTAGTGTAAGTGTGTGTAGAGGTTCTAGAGTACGGACGTCCTGGAGATGAACTGGGGTCAGTCCTTAATCAGGCCTCTCTCACTGTGGTTTTTGACTCGCGTCTCATCTCCTGGTCTTTTCATTCTCCCTCGTTCCTCCAGTCGCGCAGAACGACCACAGCTCCACTGACGCTCATAAGGCTTTTATGACTGTTGAGTGAAGGGCATTGTCCATGCTCTCAGGGGAACTTCTGAGAAAGAGACAGAGGGCTAGAAACAAACAGTGAGGTCATTCCAGCTTTAATGCAGGCTGCACAATTCCCCAGACAGCTCTAAGATTAAGTAAAGAGGCAGGTGTGCTTCTCAGAAGAGTAGACTGTCAGGCTAGGTGCTTTGAAGGTACAAAGTACAGTAATCAATGGAATAGACATCCATGAAATGAAAAAACAGAACAACACAATAACCGCAAAAGAGAGTAATATCTTTTGTGTTTTTAATCAAAGTTTTGAAGTGCTACCTTAATCAAGTGTACATATTTATTTTATTTGGGGATAATTGTGTACTTAAATAGTTCAAATATGTTCATGATTTTACTAAGTTGAACAAGGTCATTAGCAAGACGTCTTCACACTTCTATACTGTATGTCATGCTTTCAGTATATCAACAGCCGTTCAAACTTCATCAAATAAATACTATAAGACTTAAAGACTAACGTTGGAAGTTGAATATGGAAGTTGAATTCCTCTCTGAATCAGAGGGGTTGAGTTAAATGTGGAAGACACATTTTGGTTGAATGCATTCAGTTGTACAACTGACTAGGTATCCCCTTTCCCTAATTGTTTGCTAAATTTTGACTTGAATGTTGGCTGTATGGTTCATATACAGCACATTATCACACACAATATTTTTTATCATAACAAGGTGCACTTCTAGATATATTTGTCCACTTAGCCCTTTTTTCTCAAGAGCATCCCCAGGGGCAAAAGTTCTGTATGACCTCTTCTTTAATCTCCCTCATTCCTTTGCGCCAGCTCATTGTTGTGTTCCACCTGAAAAGAACCCTCGGACATTGCCGAAAGAAACGCTCCCAAACATAGTTAATAATCTTGAACTTCAAACATGACTTCAAACAACACTGTTATAGTACAGGGAATTAAATCCTGAAAGGGACATTATCATATATTGCCCAAAGAGTAACCAACTGGGCAGTCTCCCTCAGCAAAAATACCCTGTCGGGAACCGCTATTAGAAATGTTTGCTCCTTCTCAACTGTCTCCTCTCTGTTATTTCTCTGACTAAACTCGTCTGGCTGTATTTATTTTCAGATCTGACTCGTCCTAGTCAACCACAGACAGCGGACCCAGACATGCTGTGCTCGGATGAATCCAAGTATATTTGTTGTGTAGGCTACAGATTATTTTAAAAGCTCAATGACGATGTACTGTAACAGACTGCTCTCCATTCTTTCTTTCTTTCTCTGCTCCAAAAAGAAAGCACTCCACTCTTACAACGTTCTAAATTGAGTTGCGGTACTCCTCTCTCCTCACCTCTCCATTCTTATCTGTCCATCAGATTCTGAGGGCAGCTCAGACAGAGAGCACTGACACCACAGAGTGTCAGGATTTATCTGACGCTGTGATGCATTTAGCCCCCACTGTTGTTCAGAAAACACAGACCTGCAGTCAGAAAAGTTCCTTCCTCAGTTCAACTGTTCACAGTAACTGTGCCGTGATACCAGGGATGCTCTTGTCTTTGGCTTTAGGGCTCCATTTGGGATCCAGACAAGCTTTTCTTCTTTTGTGGAATAGCTTGGTCGTTCTCAAGGCTACCACTAGAGGTCTCACGTGTTCGGTTTCAGAGCTGTCAGAGAAAGACCTGCTTGTTGAAGAAGTTAATTCCTCCCTGTTTCTCTTCTCAAGTCGAAGTTATTCATCTCTTTCCAAATCACAATCACTGTTTATGTGAGTAACGGATGCCAATGCACTGAGAAAACTACATTGTTCAAGATTTGAGACCATCAGTTCTAGATTTTGTATGGAATATTCCACATCATGGTATCACTATCGACCTTTGTAGACAACAATGATTTGCTAAACAGTGCTTAAGAAATTATCCCAAACATAAGCGGCCAGGCCCTGACCCTCCCTTCAACTGGTGTAATTTCATGTCAGTCACAGATTTGTCTCTCCCTCCCACTCCCCCCTATACAACAGCCAGTTGTTCTGTTGGTGACCTGTCAGTGCATCGGAGGGAGCAGCATAGAGGTCGGTGCCTCTTATCAGCCCCAGCAGACGCAACAGTGGGCTCCAGTGTGTACTGCAGCCAGGAAAAGGCCCGGGCCTTGGGAGGACGATGAGCAGATGCTGGGGAGGAGGGGGGTGAGAGGGGTAGTCTGGATAAACAGCCCGTACTGTCATGGCCAGGCAGCGTTCACCGTACACAGCACAGACTGGACAGTGCAGAACACACACACATCCCAAGGTATTTTTAAACCAATAGGTTACCCAGTTCACAAATGTGTGCATGTCACAGTTTCGGGTGAATATCTTCCGATTTAACAATTGTCAGCCCCATATATAGTAATTTTCCGGCACCATGGTTCTCAGACTCCTACATTGCTTCTGGTAAGTACTCAAACAACCCTGTTACATAGTCCTGTAGCCTACAGTACCCCTCTAGTGGGCCTCAGATTGCTAAGGATTCTCACTGGCCAGAGATTTGGGAGGAGGAAACTTGAACAAGTGTTTATTTCTCAGCCTGGAATCTCCTCCAGCAGAGGGCATGCTTGATATAACACCATCTGTGTTTCCTCCTCAACAAGACATTTATTACTGCCAGATTACAGTGTTCCAAGACCCAATCAAACTGATAAACATCATTAGTCAACTACTTTGTCGAACCCTCTTGTATAGAGAGGTGAATGACCTCAAAATCAAAGAGAAAATGATTGTGTCCTGTATGCTGGGACTTAAGATATATTTTTACCTTTTACTTAACTAGGCAAGTCAGTTAAAAACAAATTCTTATTTTCAATGACAGCCTAGGAACAGTGGGTTAACTGCCTTGTTCAGGAGCAGAACAACAGATTTTTACCTTGTCAGCTCAGGGATTCGATCCTGCGACCTTTCAGTTACTAGTCCAACGCTCTAACCACTAGACTACCTGCTGCTCTAACCACTAGGCTACCTGCCTCTCAAACCACTAGGCTACCTGCCTCTCTAACCACTAGGCTACCTGCCTCTCTAACCACTAGGCTACCTGCCTCTCTAACCACTAGGCTACCTGCCGCTCTAACCACTAGGCTACCTGCCGCTCTAACCACTAGGCTACCTGCCGCTCTAACCACTAGGCTACCTGCCGCTCTAACCACTAGGCTACCTGCCGCTCTAACCACTAGGCTACCTGCCGCTCTAACCACTAGGCTACCTGCCGCTCTAACCACTACGCTACCTGCCGCTCTAATCACTAGGCTACCTGCCGCTCTAGGGGCCTCCCGAGTGGTGCAGCGGTCTAAGGCACTGCATTGCAGGGGTTTGATCCCAGGCTGTGTCATTACCGGCTGTGACCAGAAGTCCCATTGGACAGTGCACAATTGGCCCAGCGTCGTCCAGGTTAGGGGAGAGTTTGGCCGGGGGGGGTTTACTTGGCTCATCGCACTCTAGTGACTCCTTGTGGCGGGCCGGGTGCCTGCAGGCTGACCCCGGTCGTCAGTTGAACAGTGTTTCCTTCCAACACATTGTTGCAGCTGGCTTCCGGGTTAAGCGAGCAGTTGTTAAGAAGCGTGGTTTGAGGGGTCATGTTTCGGAGGACGCTTGACTCGACCTTCGCCTCTCCCGAGGAGTTGCAGCAATGAGACGAGATCGTAATCCCGAAATTGGGGAGAAAAAGGGGGTGAAAAACAAAGTAGTGTGGATATATTTTATACATTGAACATAACACAAAACTGTGAGACAATAACATTCATGGCATAATTGCACATGAGACAAAATTACCAGAATCAAAGTCAAAGTTGCAGTCTTTATGTTAAGATGTCAATATCATACACATCAATACCATTATTGACCTAAATATTAAAACAATATGTCACAGCAGTTACTGAATGTAAAACTACAAATCTAGGCTAACAAGAAGACATCTGAGTTAAATTCATAAGATGGAAACACGACAACATCAGAGTTACTGCTGGCGTTTTCTCAGTTTGACTGTGTTAGTTTAGCTGTGAAAGATCAGTCGAGGAAAAAGGGAGGGAAACCTCCAGCAAATGGAGGATGCTATGCTAAGCTCGTTATGATAGCATTACGCCGACAATCCAATTGGCGGGACGAGTGAGCCTCTCATGTATGTCGATGATAACATGTTTATACGCTGCGCGGCTATACGTCCCCATGACCACACACACAGAGTCATCATCTATATGACTCCGCAATCTATATGATACCATGCCCTTCCTTCATAAGGAAGGAAGGGCACTCTCCTTGAGTGTTCCTACCATTATCAGACCGTTAGACACTTCACACAGTGGGCCCTATCATGGCCAATCCAATCAGAGGACCATGGAGGCTCCTCAGTACAACTCAGTAGGAGGTTGAAGGTCAGCGACGGGCAATGAGCAGTGTGGGTGCACGTGTGTGGTGTGTAGTTTCTACAGCCACTTGACCAGAGGAAGAGAGTCCACCTTTACCACTTCCCAGGGGTCAAGAGGTACCTGACCCACTGATTGGTTGGGAGCTGAAAGGTCATTAGGCTGGAAACTGATGGCTGGTCAAGGTCAAGGACAGGCTTGCGATAGAGTTGGTAGGCCGTTGTGGACAGCAAGCCACAGCCATTGTGGTCTATTGTGACCACTGGTAGGGGGAACTCAAAAGGCACTTTCCCTCCGAGAAATCTTTGGATGTCCAGGTTGAAAGAGTTATCCTTGTGGACATGTCACGGTAATGACATTTTAACTTGCATCATAAGGGTGCCTTGGTATTGTTTTTTTATATGAAAACGTCTGTCTCAATAGCTACTTTAGGTTTCCATCCATTTGTCGAAAGATTTTCAGGTGAATATTTTAATATTCACACAAAAAGAGATGCACATTTTCAGGCAGCGGTGTGTTTCCATCAAATTGGCTTGTTGCGAATAAAAAGCTGTGCATGATTACATCGTGTAAATAAAAAGCTGTGCATGATTACGTCGTGTAAATAAAAAGCTGTGCATGATTATGTCGTGTAAATAAAAAGCTGTGCATGATTACGTCGTGTAAATAAAAAGCTGTGCATGATTACGTCGTGTAAATAAAAAGCTGTGCATGATTACGTCGTGTAAATAAAAAGCTGTGCATGATTACGTAGTGTAAATAAAAAGCTGTGCATGATTACGTAGTGTAAATAAAAAGCTGTGCATGATTATGTAGTGTAAATAAAAAGCTGTGCATGATTACGTAGTGTAAATAAAAAGCACTTTGTCATAGGACCACACAACATAGCATCATGTGACTGCACATTTACTGCGACGTGATGGCTATTCTATCAAAAGATGTGCAAAACAAAAATTCACTGCCATTTGTCGCATTATCTATTTCACAGACAAAATAAGGATCCACCCTTTCAAAACCTATTTTGGTTTTGTCAACATTTAGAAAAGTTTACCGACAATTGCTTTTTCCAACAGGCCTGGCCTGAGTTTTTTTAAATCCGAAAGGCAGCCTACTTTTTACTTGCATAAAAAGGGTTGGACGGAAACATGATTATTGACTAAACTGGCTCAGTAAGAAGGTGACATTTTTCTGAAGGTGAATGATGCTCAACTTGTAATAAGTTCTTTGCTAAGAAATCGATTGTCTGTGTACCCTACCAAGTGGGCAACATTTGGCACAGGAAGTCATAATGATGTTTCTTTGTAAGTCGCTCTGGATACGAGCTAAAGGACTACAATTGAAAGATGTCATTTCTGGTTGTAAACATCAGTACCATGATGTCACACAAAAAACATCCGCCTTACGTCATTGCAACCAGTTCTGCCCACTGGGTAAAGTGTTGGGTGAACAACCAGTTCTGCCCACTGGGTAAAGTGTTGGGTGAACAACCAGTTCTGCCCACTGGGTAAAGTGTTGGGTGAACAACCAGTTCTGCCCACTGGGTAAAGTGTTGGGTGAACAACCAGTTCTGCCCACTGGGTAAAGTGTTGGGTGAACAACCAGTTCTGCCCACTGGGTAAAGTGTTGGGTGAACAACCAGTTCTGCCCACTGGGTAAAGTGTTGGGTGAACAACCAGTTCTTCCCACTGGGTAAAGTGTTGGGTGAACAACCAGTTCTGCCCACTGGGTAAAGTGTTGGGTGAACAACCAGTTCTGCCCACTGGGTAAAGTGTTGGGTGAACAACCAACACTCGTCAGAGAAACAGATGGGACACAGTTGGGACTTGTATGGTCATGTAATACTGGTTCTATTATTCCAAATCTTGGGAGTTAACCACTCCTTAGTGTGGAACCCACTCCTTAGTGTGGAACCACTCCTTAGTGTGGAAACACTCCTTAGTGTGGAACCACTCTTTAGTGTGGAACCACTCCTTAGTGTGGAACCCACTCCTTTTTGTGGAACCACTCCTTAGTGTGGAACCCACTCCTTAGTGTGGAACCCACTCCTTAGTGTGGAACCCACTCTTTAGTGTGGAACCCACTCTTTAGTGTGGAACCCACTCTTTAGTGTGGAACCCACTCCTTAGTGTGGAGCCCACTCCTTAGTGTGGAGCCACTCCTTAGTGTGGAGCATGTGTGATGACTATGGTTTCAGAGAATACAAATCAGGAAAATAGCACCTTGCATTCTCAACATTTCTAATAACTCCCATTTACTACCATCACACACACACACACACACACACACACACACACACACACACACACACACACACACACACACACACACACACACACACACACACACACACACACACACACACACACACACACACACAATCAGTCCAATCTTGACCTTTCCAATAAATATACCTTTCAATTCACTTCAGCCCCGAACTCGGCTACCATATTAATTGTCACGATGGCTAGCACTGTCCTGGTGCTGTGTGGGGTTTTATTGGAGGATCATGCAGGTCTTTCTAGCCAATTGGAGAGATTGGTGCTGTTCCTCTCCTAGCAACAAGACTCCCTAGCTGTGCTGCTAGCTAACTGACACCCAGAATAAATGTTTTTTTTCTTTCTTTTTCCTTTCAGTCCATCTGTCTTTCATTCTTGTTATCGTTGACGGTTTAATGTCATCAAACATACCGTAGCCTGCTGCCTCTGGCCACAGTATAAATAACAGTAGACTAGAGTACACAGGTCCTTACTTGGTGTGAGTGTCATAAGATGCATCATTTTACCAGCCTTTTCTTTGACTTGAGTGAAACTAAAATCTCATGTACAATTCATTTTCTGTAATTTCTTTAAAAGCCTTTATCATTGATACAAAGGACAGGACTTGAATTAGAATAGAGATATGAAGTCAAATCTTCCAAGTCAAAGAAAGAGACGGGTAGATGAAACCATAGTCTGCAGTGCAGTCATATTGTGAGATAAATCATGAGACAGAACATCTTATTTATATCGCCGCAATAATGACAAATCCATTTCTGTCTTAGACTCTTCCTCCAACTCCCAAATGGCACCATATCCCCTATATACCTATAATGTATGACTTCTAACCAGAGCCCTATGGGTCCTGGTCTAAAACAGTGCACTTTATAGGGCATAGAATACGATTTCAGACTCATTCGAGGTGTGCTACCACTCCGGGCAGTGGCCACTATCATATTCTCTCCATGGCGACTGCTGACCCCTTTCAGTGCATACTTCCTAATAATAGCGGGCCTGGTCAGGTTGCTATGTTTAGCTAGGTTTCAGTGAGTCTCCATCAGGACTGGGGCTAGCTGCCTATCTCCTCACAGAGTGGACAAGGTTGAGAAGGCTTACCCCCTCCTAGCCCTTCTGCTGTTTTAGCATCAAGCTCAGGGGTCAACCCTCAGCTCAACATACGCACGCACAAACACACATGGATGTGCGCACACACAAACGTAATGGCCACTTAATGACAACTGTGAAGTGTGAGAAAGACAAACTTGACTTTTAAACCCTCTGGCTCAAACATGACCTGTTGTGAGAAAATTTTGGAGCAATCCCAGTGTCCTGATATTCCTGCTGTCCCCCCATCAAACAATTTCATGAGCTGCATTTAGTCCTTTTCCTAGATGCCGGTTTAAGTTTAATTCAGCTTCCTCCCACTTCCACAGTTTTGGCCACTTGCCCTTCCCTGGCTATGTTTTAACACATTAATACAGATTTTTTTTAATGATTTGTAAATATTTGAAGAAGGCTGTTGGCACTCTACTGAATCATTTTCACCTCTTTAACACTGTGTCTAAGTACATACTAGTTTGCCAAAATCACAGACTCCCTTACGTACGGTGGCCTACTAAGCACAAACCATATATATGCATGTACGTATAAATCGTTTTACGCATATTGCTCATTGTAGATGTAAATGTCTCTTCCTTAATGTCATTGGTGCTTTTAAAAATTTTGCATAGCCTAAAATGTGAGCCTTGTGAGTTCTTATTTTTTGGTCTCCAATGTTAGACATCAACCCCAGCATTGAACAAGGCTGGAGGTGTTCTGTAGCTACAGAGACTCCCTGTGGCTTAAACCAATACAATCCCTTCCATGTGGCGAGAGGGTTATAGTAAGCCCCATAGGCATCTCTGAGGAGGGTATGAGTTTGAAATGAAGACGTTAACAGCACAGGCACAACCTACCGAGTCGATGCTTTGCTTGCATGTGCATTTGATGTTTTTTTCCTATGAACTCTTGTTCCTTCAGTCGTTGTGAGGGTTCTCTGGTCTTCAAGACTGATTGTCTGTCCGTCCATCTGTCAAGGGTGGCGCCTGGACCTGGGTGACTACAGACAGGCCCAGTGTAGATATGATCATTTCCTCCTGTGAGTGAATAACCCCCAAGCACACGGTATCCTGGCAACATAAAAGCCACGCTTGTTGTTTGACCTTTGTTGCACCACTGATCACCTATTGTTCTGGCACATTAATATCCGTTGCAAATCTGCTTATTCTCCAGATTCCATCAATACGACTCGGACAAAGGGATGGTTATTGCAGGGCCCTTCTGAGAACAAAAAACAAACAGAGGTTGCCAACGTGTTTCTTGATTCTCAGGAACCCCAACAATGGGAGGCTGTGTGGGACAGTAGGGTGATTGATGGGCATCGTGCTCTGCAGTGTGGGATGGCTGCAGTGAGTCCACGTCTCTCTCTCCCTTGCTCTCCGGGGTGAACACAGCAGAGCAGCTGCCATTCAAGCCCTTTTTTAGTCAGTCTCATCCACAATACCTAAAGCTAATGCTACCATGTAGGGTAAGGCTCTCTCCATCTAAGATGGGAAGTTGGGACTAGCAAGATTGCAGAGAGGCATTGAAACGGCCAAAGATGAAAGATGACTTGAGTGTGAACCAAAAATACACGGAATTGCCCCCCTCATAATAGGATGCGTCTGAAATGACCTATTGCCAATAAAGTGCACAAATTTTGACCAACACACTATGTAGGGAATAGGTTGTCTATTAAATAATAAATAGTGCACTGTTATAGGGAAACGGTTGACCGTTTAAACCTTCACCCCATCACCTTGATGACTCCTCCGTCCTCATCAGGTTCATTTCTGACACTCTGCCCCAATCTGCCAACTTCCCAAGTTAATAAAAACACAAAATGTTCTCTCTCTCTGCCCCCCCCCCCCTCTTCCCAGCTCTCCGCTACCATTCAATCACTGAGGCCATTACCAAACAGCGTCTGGGGATGTGGCGGCAACGGGCATCCTGGGAGAAAATGTCTCTCTGGTCTGGACACGGTGCCACATTAGGCCGTGCCAGCTTCTTTCACATGTCATTACTGGTGAAAAGGAGGAAAACTGGGGCCCCCAGTCCCATGCACAGCCATGTCAAGCCAGGAGTGTGTGTTAGTGTGCGCGTGCGCATTTGCACGTGAGAGAGAGAGAGAGAGAGAGAGAGAACTGACATGTGTGGTCACTTTGTGATATAGATGGAAACCATCTGTTGGCTATTGCAGTGACATTTGAATGGGTATTCTGTGGCTGCCTGTTGAGCGGAGCAAACCTCCCACATTGGCATGGCATTGGCTGGAAGTACAGTATGTGCATTCAGATGGCTACTTGTGACTACTTGACAGGGAAGAGAGACGCAGGAAAACATTTTACACAAGATCAATGGAAGACCATTGAACGATCATGAAATCCTAACACAGAGAATCCCACATTCATATTAGGAAATATTTTCGTGCATCTCTTTGAATACTACTGAATTCTTACCCGTTCACACATACGTTTTACTGGCCTGGGTTGTGTCAATTAAGTGTTTTTGGCTTGCTGGTTTTGAAAAAGAGCTTTGTTTTCAAAAACAATGACTATTCTGTCTACTTGTTAAATGTTTGTAATGTCTTAATGTAAATGTATTGTTTGTAATGTATTTATAGTTCTGTGTTGGACCCCAGGAAGAGTAGCTGATATTATTGCGTCCTAATAGTTGAATTCAAAGTGTAAAGTAAATACCTTCAGGACTGAAAGATTCTCTGATTGAATGGAATCCCGTCCATCTTGTTATGTGTACAAAAATATAACTTTATAGACTACAGCAACTGAATGAGATAGGTGGCAGTAGCATGTGAGGAGGAATGTCAACCTCCATGTACATTTTCTGGCCAGATGAATTTTTTTAGAGAATTGAAATCAATCCAATCATGTGTATCGAGTATACCCTGAACTGTATAGGTCCGTCTGACCAATGCTGACATCAACACATTATTGATAGCCAACCCAAAGACGAATGACAGTTCTTTACATTCTAGACCAGGAAAAGAAACAACCCATTTTTGTTGACCCTGTCCGAGTACTCCGATAATAGAAAATGCAAGCATCTAAAAATAAGTTAAGCAACTGGACCTAGTGTATTTGCGACAGCTCTATTCTGAGCCTGGGTTCAATTATACAGACCCCAGAGACTAGTGGGTCAGGTGGTCTGAAAGATGTGCATTCCTCAGCAGTGCACATACATACTGTACACACACCTCCACCCTCTCTGAACCCCCTGCAGGCAGGCGTAAGCCCCCATTGCTCTCCTAGACTTTCCCAGCTGCAGGAGTTGGAGGCTTTATACCCGTCAAGGACTATGCCCCAAATGGAATCCTATTCCCTTTTTAATAGGGCTCTGGTTAAAAGTAGCGCACTATATTAGGAATAGGGAGCCATTTTGGACACAGCCATGATCAGATAGAGGTTCTGCTGCCCCTGATCCTCTTCAGCAGTAGCCATTCTGATAAGGAGATCATCGTAATGACACAACCTCCAGAGTCCATTTGTCGCTCACTCCGAAGTTTCGGAACAGCAGGAAGTGGCAAGTAGGAAATGGGGTGTCCGTTTTTTATACTGATGTGCCAGGATGTCCCTTATAGGCTACAGACAGTGAGAAATCTGAAAACAACACGATAGGTCAGTGCAACCACAAACGATATATGTCAACGTTGTGTGTGTGTTATTGCTGTACTCTGATGGGGCAGCAGTTGGGAGGGAGGAGGGGGGACTGGAGACAAGCTGCCGTCTTCCTAATGTACTGAACTTGTGATTGGCTGGGATTTCTGACCGCATACCTGATACTGACTCACCTCTAATGGCCTTCTTCCTGTAGTCAGGCTCAGACAGGGCTCCTTTCTCCTTTTATCTCTCCCAACCTCCTTGTTACAGAGATCAGGTTGCAAAAAGGAAAAGCCGACTGACCGCCTCTGCAACTCTCCTCCCCTCCCACTCTCTCTCTCCGTGTCGCTCTCCTTCTCTCTCTTTCTCACTCACACATACACTCACACACACAAAAGATGGCTGCTAGGAAAATTACAGGAGAAGACGAGTCTCCTGTATCCTGATTATAAGTATAGAAGTGTAGCCTACCCAATGAACATAGGTGGCATTTTGTTGAAAGTGGAAGGAGAGAAGACGAGAAGAAAATAAATGAGAAGAGGTGAGACGAGTTGCACAAAGCCACAGTGTCCTCCTCATCCCCCCTTCCTCTCCTCTCTATACCATAACTCATGAGCTGCATGTGGCCTGCTGGGAGAGAAAGTGCTATCGCTGGTGCCTCTGCTGCGAGGGGCCAGGTGTTGCTGGGTGCCGATTCTCAATGTCATTGGTGATGTGAGAGGACAAAGGCTTTATTGAGGGCCCAGGCAGAGAGCTAGGAGCAGTGGGATATTCTTACAGAAAAGCCTGTGTTTGTGCCAGGGCTCCCCCTCGTACACAACAGCCACTGTGTTCTGTTCCTCTGCTCCCAGCTTTGTCCTCGTGTCCCCCCCCCCCCCCCCCCCCCCCCTCATTTCTTGTTTAGAACAGGTACCAACGGAAGCCTCGCATCTAGGGCGTAGATAAGAGGGACAGATAGGCAAGTGTTAAGAACACATTCTGGGTTCATTCTAGATCTGGGTTCATTCTGACACAAGGGGCTGGAACAGCTGGGAAACACGATGCAGTTGCGTACTGACTCCGTCTCTTCGTCAAAAGGAGCGGTCAACACCTCCCCCCGTGCCCCCAGACGGTGCTGAAGACACCTGGTCTACAGAGCCAGCTACACAGGTATTCCTTCGATGTCTAAACAGAGCTCACAGAGCCAAACTGTTGCTCAAACCAAGGGGTCTAATTGGTCTCCGAACAGAAATGTTTGGAGCACGTTTTCCTGTGACATAATTTCCCAGCAAATCAAATAACCTCTGTGGTACCAGTTTTTGGCACAAGGATGACCTAAGACAAGTTATATGATATGCAATACACTGGTATCGTCTTATTGAACTGTGAGGACAAAAGAGGTCAAAAGTTGCATTTGTCACAATGTTAGGGAGACCAAGTTCAAGTCCATTCTCTCACCTGCAAAACAATTTAAAATGGTCCCTTATTTAAAGAAAAGTCCACAACTTCGGTCTCTATTCAAAGGCGTGACTGAATTTTAAAGGCGTTAGCGGAGACTGCATTCACTGCAAATGCTGCATATGATGGCTCAGTCGGGAATTACCTTTAAATCTGTAACACTTCAGCCCTACCTCTGCATAAACTCATGCCAAAAACGATCATGGATGAAATGTATGAAACAGAATAGAATATGCACATGCACACACGCACTGACATGGCCGGCCCCATCTGTATGAGGCGGTAGATATGAAGGCCGGTATGGTCCTCCTCTCGAAGGGGTGTGAGCTGCTTTGTGGATGAAAACAGAGAAAGATGACACTGATGTGATAATGAGGGCCCTTGCCCAGCAGCACAGAAAAACAACCTGTCCTTCGCAAACTGACAAGTCATCAGAAAGCAGGCACAGCAGCTGGCAACAGTGGCCCCCTCCCAGACTCCCAGAGACACACACAGTGCCTTTCCATCGTAGCTTTCTCTTTCTCTCTCTCTCTCCGTCTGCTCTGCACTCTCTTTATACACTAGCTAATTAACCTGTGTGTGTGTGTGTCGTTGTGTGAGACATCATCCATGATATGATTGACTCTCCTGATCTCTCTTCCTCTCCTAGTGCTGGAAGCAGTGTCAGCTCTCTCTAAACCAAACTATCCAAACACAACCAGAAACCGTCTGCATCCCAAAGCTGCTTTGCGCAGTAAATAAATCCCAAATCTCTATTCACTCAATGTGCCAACGATGATCTCAGACTGGCTGTGCATCAGGAGAGAGAACATCCTGGGTGGCAGACAGACCGAGGGAAACAGGAAAGTAGACAAAGAAGAAAGGACAAACGACGAACCATCGTATCAGGAGTACGCACACGTCTGCACACACACATACCAAACATACACGCACACACACACACACACACGCATCAACACGATCCAAAGCCATGATTAATCAAAGAATGGATTCCGTGAAGCTGAAGTCAATGCCTTCCTCAGACAGATATTGCATGCAACACATTATTGCAGACAATGCATTTTGGTGAATAAAAGCGGATTTGGGTGGTGGGGACAGGGGCGGGAGGTGGTGCAGTAGTGAGAAGGGGTGCGGGACGAGGGGTGTGTGGGATGAGGGGTGTGTTGGACAGGAGCAGAGAGGGGGGGAGTCTGGATAATTAACCATCCACAGAACCGTGTCATTCATCCATTGTCTGCCTCTGTAGTCTGTGGAGGACCTTCAGATAAACGGAAATGCTGATTTAGCCTCGCATTAGTCAATTATCTCCTCCCTTTTCTTGATTTGGATGAGATTCTCCTTGAATCTTATCGGTTTTCCTTACTGATAGTGCAACTGCAATCTTCGCTACACGTACACACATACATACAAACACATACTGTACGCTTGTTTTACTATCCTTGTGGGGACCAAAGAAAAGAATCCCATTCAATATCCTATTTTCCCTAACCCCTAAACCTAACCCTAAGCCTTAACCTAACCCTAATTGTAACCATAATCCTAAACCTTTAGCCTAAAATAGCCTTTTTTCCTTGTGGGGACAGGTGAAATGTCCGAATTTTCATTGTTTTATAATCTAGCGATTCTGACAAGTGGGGACTATCCAAGGATAGTCAAGTCAAAAACACACACACGCACACAAAAACGCACTTAGAACTGTAAGGATAGCCAGTGACTAGCCTTTCCTACAGTATAGTGGCCACCATCAGACTAGTTGCCTTTCCAGAGAATTCTGAGGGTGATGTTTTAATATTCCATGCCGCTTTGCGCCCTCAGATTTTACACTGCAACATTAACACGAGCTGACACAGAGGATTACACGCAGACAGCTGGAATGCCCGGGCCTTTTTGTCTAGCGTGGATCTCAGCCAAAAGCCTTCGTTCGGAGGCCAAGAGAGACCTGGGAAAAAGACTTCTCCTTGGAAATAAACACAAGAGTGGCCAAGAGGAAGGAATGTGCCACTGGCGGACAAATGGAGCCGGGAGGGACTGTGCAGTGACTGGACAGCACCAGGGCACCATGCAGGACAGGAGGCTGCTCTGCTGAGCTCGTCAGGCTGGGCTGGAACACTGTGTCTGAGACCTCCGACCTCCAACCAGTGGACCAACAACCACTCACACTATGAGAATGCTTTGTCTGTCTGTCTGTGCAAAGTCATTACGATCATTTCACTCACATATTGATCTCCTCAATTCCTACAGTATTCAGTGAAAACAAGAATGGACTACTGCAAGAGACAAGCATAGTCCATGTCTCCAAATATGAAACAACAAAAAGCATGTATCATTGGTCAGATAATATTGGCATGAAATAGGTCCCTGTGAGATAAAAAAATATATATATATATTACGTAAACACTGCATCTCCAAAATAAACATGTATAACAAAATGTGAATAAAATAGATGCATGACATATCAATATGATATTAGGAAACAATCTTGAAGTACCACTAGCCTATAGAAACAACTGAATGGGATAACAGAAGAATTGCGCATAGTGGGAGTCGATGAATGAGTTTGAATGTGGTGAGCTTTGTGTGTGTGTCTGTCCCTGTGTCTGTGTGTGTCCCTGTGTCTGTGTGTGTCCCTGTGTCTGTGTGTGCATTCCCAGCAGAGAGCAGGAACCCCCTTCCGAGGGATCAGAACAGTGCCTCAAACACCTGGCCTGTTGTTCCTGGTCAGGGTTGGCTGGGCAACGCAGTTCTAAGGCTTAGGATGGGAGACGCTTGAGGAATCTCAAACTTAGTGAATGTGTTTCTGTGTAAAAAATAGTGCAGTGAAAAATGTGTCATTGAATTGAATTGTAGCATATATTTTTGATGTAATCATAGACTTTCTACTTGCCACACATCTGACAAAGCATACTCCAGTACATGCACTGCTACTGCTAAACGAATCCAATAAAAGACAGGTTCTCCAAAATGGGATGATACTGAGACAGCTTGTTGAGGGGTCTCCATGGTAACCCCTCCCCAGTCTAGTCAAGGCTCATTATGACGAGCAGTTTGTTTGTATAGGCTGGCTAGTTCCGGAACGTATTCCCCCCATGCTAATTGCCTTCAAATGCCAATGGCTCATTGCACTCAGCTAGTATCACCCAGCCAGCCAGCGCGGATATACACACAGCAGCAATCTTTCACTTTTCATGGATTCACATATTCCCCCCGCACACCCAACACAAGGGGAGGTAATCTGTCTGGGTAGATAACCTCATTATCTTTACAGTACTGCCGGCTCCAATTGGTTCAACATAACTTTGTGCAATTGGATACAAATATATTATTTTCTATAACGATGCAACGAAAAGGATTTGTTTGGAGTTCTTATTGTACTGATGGACTAGGAAGTGTAGTTCTCTGATTCTGGGATACAGTGGAAAGTCATTATCATTTGTCCGTTTAGGGCAATTTCAAAAATATTCATATTGTTATACTCCCGTAGAAGCCTGTTATATTAGTAGACTATACAGAATCTAATAATGATTAGTAATGTTAACTATAATGTCATGTTTTGATGTTGCATTATGTTTTAATGAAATTAAGTACAATTCTGAATTAGGAAAAATAATGAAATATGTGAAATATGAAATAACTTATGTGTGTGTGTGTGTGTAAATCTAGAGAGATTAAGCTATAACCCTAACCCCATCCGTCTATATTTTCTTTATCCATGAGAGCAGACATAAATTGACCAATTAACCTATAGGCTCTCAGCAGCTATGGCTAAAGTTTTGGTTTGGTGTATGACTGTAGCCTTAATAAAGTGGTGTCCACTCTCTACTGCAGATCACTGTTCCTCCCTCAGGGTCTTTGGCATGGAGGGACTTCGAGGGAATTTACATTCTCTGGCAACTTCTGGGCTGGCTCTTGCTGTGCGCAGACTAATCTGAAGAATGTAAGGCAATTTCAACTACAAAAGCAAAAAGAGCCCCCATCCCTTACAGAGAGGGAGAGAGAGGGGGAGAGAGAGAGTTAGAGAGGGAGGGAGAGAGAGAGAGAGAGAGAGGGAGAGAAGGGGAGAGAGGGAGATAATGATCATGTGAGACAGTTGTCTAATTAATTGTTTACACTTACCTCCCACACAATTTTTTTCTTATTTTCACATATTTCCCATAGGGGGATATGGGTTTTTCACACATTTGTAGGCTATGCCAAAATTGAAATGAGACACAGGTAGTAGCTACAGATTTGATCACCCTGTTGCAGGAGAACTTTCCTGCAATGCAGGATATTTTTTACTTGTAGTGTGTTTGATGTTTAAAAAGACTCTGAGTTTATAATTTCCACTTGGTTTTCCCTTACGAAAAATGTATCAACCCCTATGAAAATGTCCATTAATTATAATCCACATAATTATAATCCACATTTCCTGTTGCTGCAGGATTTTGTTCCTGCTGTAGCTAACTGGCTCAAATTAAGATCCTACATATGTACCTCATCGTCTGGCAAGTTAAATGATGTGTGGCTTTTGTGATTGTCTCCATCTTTAGATTTAAAAAATGCAATGTTCTGATTCAAAGTTAATTCGATATTTAATTAGCTTTTCAATTGTGTGTTTTTCAGTAACAAATGCTCAATGTAGCTGTAAAATGTATGTTTCAAAATGTAACTAAGTTGAAGCACAATAAAACTTCAATTAGATAATGCACCTGTTATTCCTACGCAATTTGAAGAACTAGTGTAATGTAAGATCATTTAAGATAACATGGGATAATGTAAGATAATGTAAGAAAGATGTGATCATGTAGGCTAATGTAAGAAAGATGCGATCATGTAAGATAATGGAGAATAAGACGGAAGCCTTTACGATAATGTAAGTATGATGGGATCATCAAGATAATGTAAGTACTGTGTGAAGAACCATTAGCTACAACTGATCGTGTCATTGAGCCTTTGAGCCCAGTAGGATCTTATGGCGTGTGGCATGGACTAAACGCACAGTGGTGTACAGTACATTCTGAAGGTTGTTTACAGTACATGAGGCACTTGTGGTTACGTTGTTTTCATGCCTGTGGTGTGCAGGCACAAGCCTAACCGATAAAAACGTCTGAAATTGTACTTATCTCTGCGGGGAAAAGTTGAAAGGCAAGGGGTTGCTTGGTAACTTAGTTGCTAATGACTCGAACCTTCTAGGCAAAGAGTGTTTATGTACAGTAGTTTTATCCAATCTCATCTAAACAAACGGTAATATGAGTATGGATGTCGGAAATGACCTCACCTGTGGCACCCATTGTGATACTATCAAGCTGTGCAGCTCATGAGAACAGAGTAAATCCTCACCCTCCCACAAACAAACACAAACACAAACTAATGCTAAATATTGAAAACAGTAGATTAACAGTGGAAGTGGTTTTGATGTCATTATCTTAACAGATTAATTGGTGTTGAGTGTGGATTGTAAGTGATTTGTTTGGCTCATGTCGGTAGTGCATGGGGGTTGCAATGCCAAATGTTGTGGGTTCAATTCCCACTGGGGACACCCATATACACAATGTATACACAATGACACATAAGTTGCTTGGGATATAATATTATATATTAGCAAATGTTATCACTAGGCTTTGCCATTTACTTTTCATGTGGTATTTTGGCACCAAACAAACATACAGTACAGACAGCACATTCAATATAGCCTGTGGTTTAATAGACAACACTAAAACATTTACAGTGCATTCGGACAGAATTCAGACCCCTTGACTTTTTCCACATTTTGTTAAATTACAGTCTTATTCTAAAATGGATTAAAAACATTTTTTTCTCATCAATCTACACACAATACCCAATAATGACTAAGTGAAAACAGGTTTTTAGAAACAGAAATACCTTATTTACATAAGTATTCAGACTTATGGGGGGGGGGGGGGGGGGGGGGGGTTGCATACGTTCTGAATGCACTGTACACTTACTGTCACATTCACTATGAACAAGATTAAACAGCTACTGTATGTAGGCTACTGTACCATTCTATCAAACCTACTTTTTACTGTAAATAGGCAGAGTTCAGGTTTCTCTATGGCTAATTATCTTGTGTCACAATAATGTGCTCATTCCCAGTCGGTGTTAGATAGAAATTCGACTGTGGGGAAAACATCCTGTACAGTAGTTACCTAGGTTACCCCATTGACTCACAGCAAAAACTTGACCTTTTTCAAAAGCAATTTACTTGTTGTCTGCTTGTTTTATATACTGTTATTTATACCATCTATTGCATCTTGCCTATGCCTCTCGGTCATTGCTCATCCATATATTTATATGCATATATTCTTATTCCATCCCTTTACGTAGATTTGTGTGTATTAGGTAGTTGTTGTGGAATTGTTAGATTACTTGTTAGATATTACTGCACTGTCGGAACTAGAAGCACAAGCATTTCGCTACACTCGTAAGAACATCTGCTAACCATGATCGATACAATTCGTGATACAATTCGACACAAACTTCCGACTTCAACTTTAGTTTCTGAGGGTCTATTACCCAGGTCGGGATTTTTGACCTGGTTACATTTACATTGAACAACAAAGCAGCATTTCGGCATTTATTATTATTTCTGTATGACAAAAAAAATCTAAGACGAAGTTGACTCTCTTACAATGGGGGTCAATAGGAAAGAATGTTTGTTTCCCCCAATTTGTGGGTGTGGTCTAGAGGAATTCCTTATTATTACATGAATATCAACTCAGAGTTATTCGTCATAAATTAGGAACATTCTAGCAGCATGTGAGCAGCACTCTAAACAGCACGTCAAGCTACTGCAGAGACCAGTAACCAAACATGTTCAACAACATTAGCCCCATACCACATTTGAAATGCCCTGCAAAGAATTTGTTAAAGCGTAGATTTACCCATTTTCCAAATGAGCCTTGGTGTTTGAATCAGAGTGCAGCATGGTGTAGTATGTAGTTACTGCAGCTTTACAGGGACATACGGTAAACTACAACACTCTCATTAGAGCCACCTTAATACCAGTGGAGGATGGAGCTGTGGTTGGCTCAGATTTAGCTTTGTTTCATATTGTTAGCCCTCCATAACAGCCTCAATGCAGGCCTCCCAGAAGGAGATAATAGGCTTCATGTGCCACTTGAACACCTGTGTTTAAAGCCCAATTGCGGTGAAAAGGAGCGGTGCTCTCCTCTCTATCTAATCACCCTCCATGTGCAGCACAGCTCTCCTCTGTGGACAGACTCCCAGCCTATTCACCTGCTGGAGCAGCCCCCCCCCCCCTCCCCTCCCCTCGGGCTCCCCTGCCCTCCTCTGTCCCTGGGCTTTGTCTTAAGAGAAAAAAGTGGCTTTGTCATAGAACTCCTTGTCGCCTGGGTATTTGTTGGTGCAGTGACTCGGCCATATACAGTAGCTGACATATGACAAGGTATTCTCCATTTCGGAAAATGACTTTTTTTGTGCCTGTCCAGCTATGATGCCTCAGTGATCCGCCACCCGCCTGCCCTAATGAAGGATGTCCCTCCAAGCCAGCGGGGTGACAGGGTCAGCGGCATGTCGGCAGGATGGAGGCACAACGCCACCACCCCCCACTTTGAAGTCCTGGCCGTGGTCCGGTCACGCCTGTCCCCTCCGCTCACGGCTCAGGGAGGTGACTCGGTGGGACTTTGGCAGCCTCCTTTTAGAGGGGCCTGGTTTGAAGTGAGGGACCCCCTGCAGCACACAATCAATGGAGAGTCATATACCTTGCTGACGGCCGTTTGTGCAGTGGCCCTGGGAGAGAGGAGAGGAAAAAAATTATCGCAGGAAGGGGAGAAAACAAGGTGCTCTAGAACTTGGCTGATAGCATCTGCTATTTCCTCTGACTCGGTTCCGGGTTCCACTGCATGTATTATCTAGCCTGCTACCACATTACAGCCGGAGCAATGCTTGGGTTTTGTTGAGTTGTGGCGGGAACAAGGAAAGAGAGGTAGAAGGAAAGAAAATGTTCCAGTCAATTATGTATTTTTTTCCTTTGAAGGCAATAGAGGTGAAATGTATTGACGGTACAGTGTACAGATACACACAGACAAGTATTTCCAGATGGACTCAAAACATCCCAAGTCTATGTGCTGCGTCTTGTACAGTATGTACTTTCAGTGGATGGTATGTTAACATCACGGACCATGTTGCTTCTCACTGCTCCCTGTCCCCTCCAGACATCGCCTTCTGCCGCGGTATAACGTTTCAGACTCTACCAAACCACTCAGACAATGCCGCCTCGCTTGGCTAACGTATTGTTAGCTGTGTGGGAACCTGCTTCCTTTATTAATAAACAGGAGAGAGAGCCTTGCCTGTCACACGGCCGCCCATTTCACCACTTCTCCACAGACATAATAAGGCTCTTATAGTATGGTGGGAGGAATGAAAGAGAGAGAAGGGAAGAAAGTTGCACACTCTTAACACTTCAATGGTTCGACCCCCTCCACCTTCTCCTCCTTCACTGCACACCCATTTCTCTTCTCGGGCTCCTTTTGAAACAGGACAAGAGAAAGGGCTGGATCAAAGACCGGCCCGAGATTACCACACACAGTATTCACAACTCTGCTTTGTCCGCACGCACACACACACACACACAGGCACACACGCACACACACACACACACACACACACACATAGTTACTTACCTACCCAGGAACATTTATAGTTCATATTTATTTACCACGGTATAATTTCAAATCTGAAGAAGCAATCAATACATGGCTTAAAAAGTGATGTTTTATGTGTACAGTAGGAGTAGAGAACATTAAGGACGGAATTATTGGCTCACTTCAGTTAGTGAGTGAACGTCTTGTGAAATTAAAAAACATGTCTTAATGAGATCTCACCACTTATTACGATATTCACTGTTATGTCAGACATCTTGGGAAACTGCAGTTTCTCAGTTTTCACACTGCCCGAAGCACCAGGTCTTTAAGTCAGAAGCATCGCCTCTGTTTGTTAGGATCCTCCATGACACACACAGTTCAGGCTATTAAAAAGTTCCCTTTTCAAAGGGCCTTGTTGCATGAAGGTCAGTGTGACGTCAAGTGCATTAAGCAATCCTCTTACCATAACCCATATATTTATTTACCTTTATTTAACTAGGCAAGTCAGTTAAGAAAAATATATTATTTTCAATGACAGCCTATGAAGAGTGGGTTAACTGCCTTGTTCAGGGACAGAACAACAGAATTCTACCTTGTCAGCTCAGGCATTTGATCTTGCAACCTTTCAGTTACTAGTCCAACGCTTTAACCACTAGGCTACCTGCCATGATATATAATGAAATACATTTCAGAAACATGCCCCTGAAGGTGCTGTTGCATCCACTTAGGGCTTGATTGAATCTGTATCCATATTTCTGATTGTGCTGATATATGCAGCATTTACCATCTCTGCGAACACAGGTGCATTGACTTTAAACTTCAATCGCGCTATAGCACTGAACTTCCACGCTACGGATTGAATCGAGCCTCTAGAAACACATTTTACAGTACAGGTTAGCTTCCACACTGATCAACTAGCTAGGAATTGGTGAAGTCTATGGTCTTAATGCAAGCATGGCAGCTGTTATTCAGGTCAGGCATTGTGACCTAGGCCACCGGGAAAAGATGGCTGATGCTCCACAGACGTCACATGATGTCTGAAAGGGTTGTTGTCAATGATAACGGAAGTGGACATGAATTTGTTGATAAGTGTCATACAATGCAGTCATACAACTAAAGCTTTGAGAAGCCATCCCCATTCACTCCCTCCACAGACCATGCCTCCTGCGAAAGGCAAAGAGGATTTACAGTGCCTTCAGAAAGTATTCATACCCCTTGACTTATTCCACATTTTGTCGCCTTACTTCAAAATTGATTGAATATGCTTTATCTGACCCATCTAACAAACAATACCCCACAATGACAAAGTGAAAACATGTTTTTAGAAATGTAAAAAATAAAATAAATAAATACAGAAATATCTCATTTACATAAGTATTCACACCTCTGAATCAATACATGATAGGATCACCTTTGGCGGCGATTAGAGCTGTGAGTCTTTCTGGGTAAGTCTCTAAGAGCTTTGCACACCTGGATTGTACAACATTTTCCCATTATTCTTTTCTAAATTATTCACGCTCTGTCAAATTGGTTGTTGATCATTGCTCGACAAGCACTTTCAAGTGTTGCCATCGATTTTCAAGCAGAAAAACCGTCACTGTCTTCTTGATAAGCAACTCCAGTGTAGATTTGTCCTTGTGTTTTAGGTTATCTCCCAGTGTCTGGTGGAAAGCAGACTGAACCAGGTTTTCTTCTAGGATTTTGCCTGTGCTTAGCTCCATTCTGTTTCTTATTTATCCAGAAAGACTGCCCGGTCCATAACGATTACAAGCATACCCATTACATGATGCAGCCAATACCATGCTTGAAAATATGAAGAATGGTATTCAGTAATGTGTTTTATTGGATTTGCTTTAGTGCCTTGTTGCAAACAGGATGCATGTTTTGGAATATTTTTATTCTGTACAGTCTTCCTTCTTTTCACTCTGTCATTTAGGTTAGTATTGTGGAGTAACTACAATGTTGTTGATCCATCCTCAGTTTTCTCCTATCACAGCCATTAAACTCTGCCCAGAGAGCTCCAGCAGGTGAATAGGCTGGGGGTATGTCCATGGAGGAGAGCTGTGCTGCACATGGAGGGTGATTAGATAGAGAGGAGAGCCCCGCTCCTATTCAGCTGCAATTGGGCTTTAACACAGGTGCTCAAGTAGCACATAAAGCCTATTATCTCCTTCTGGGAGGCCTGCATCGAGGCTGTAATCTTTGCGGTGAATGGGTGTATTGATACACCATCCAAAGTGTAATGAATAACTTCACCATGCTCAAAGGGGTATTCAATGTTTGCTTTTTCATTTTTACCCATCTACCAATAGGTGCCCTTCTTTGGAGGCATTGGAAAGTCTCCCTGATCTTTGTGGTTGAATCTGTGTTTGAAATTCACTGCTCGACTGAGGGACCTTACAGATAATTGTATGTGTGGGGTGCAGAGATGAGGTAGTCATAAAAAAAATTATGTTAAACACTATTATTGCACACAGAGTGAGTCCATGCAACTTATTGTGTGACTTGTTAAGCAAATGTTTACTCCTGAACTTATTTAGGCCCTAACAACGGGTTGAATACTTATTGACTCAAGACATTTTAGATTTTAATTTTTAACTAATCAGTAAATCTCAATTGAATCCATTTTAAATTCAGGCTGTAACATAACAAAATGTGGAAAAAGTAAAAGTGTGTGAAGGCACGGTAACTAGACATAATATAGTATAGTATCATTTAGTATAAGTAACAAGACATCCCATGGCAGGGGAAATTAATATTACCTCAGAGTTTCAGAAATGACAAAGTCATTTTTCTGTATGCAGCAATGATATGGGTGGCAGTATTATGGAATATTGAGCTTCAGTTCATGGTAAATTATTACCATGGCGATGCACCATTTGCATTTTTTTCCCTGTTTAATGGAAAGTGCTGTTTAATGGAAAGTGTGAGTCCAATTCCGGAGACTATTTCTAGCACAGGAAAGAGCTGTTATCAGCTATTCATAGCCAGTCACAAAAAAACACACTCCGACTTCTCCCAGACGCATGAAATCACACAGCCACACTTCGCTTAGAATGAAAAACGATGACATCACCTCGCCACTGACCCAGACTATGGATATGTCCCAAATGGCAACCTATTAGTGCACTACTTTTTTCCAGGTCCTGCAGGAAAGTATCGTATTGTATAGGGATAGGGTGGCATTTGGGACGCAACCCACCAGATGGATTAAATACTAATCAGCCACTGCAATGTTAAGGCAGTGTAATTCACAGCTACACTATAGTTGTATAGTCCAATGAAGGTTCCTCCAGGTTGAAACAGAGGATGGACCTCGCTAGAAAAATTAGGACCAATAAAAACTATTTTTTTAAACATAATTGTAAATAAAACTATACTAAATCCAATATTTCAGTTTTATTCATCTGCTAGACAAATGTGAAGTGACTGATGGTAACCATTGGAAGACTATGAATTGTAGCAGGTCATGCTCCTGTTTTAAATGTTTATTAACAGAACTAGTGTTAGTAATGACGTCGAGGTGACCTACAGTATTGCTTTAACAACCACTGAATTAACACACTGCTGCAAGACTGTAATAGGCCTGTTAGTGGACAGGAGGTTGTTTGAAGGATCCCTCTCTAAAGACGACTTGTCATTTCACAAGTAAGTTAAACGCACAATTACACAGTCAAGAGGTGATACAGTGGATGTGAACTTCCAGAAGGACTAGTGCCTTTTTTTATTTGAATGTAGATGATGTATGCATATCAACAAGAGAGACAACCGCACAGTTGAAGTTTATTGTTCTCAACAATTTACATCCAAAGGCTTGGATGAGAGCCATCTAACCAAGAGCCATCTAACAACAAAATAATTACAATACAATTGTCATTCTTCATTTGTTTATTTCAATTTCCATGTTCTGCATTCAGTCTAAAAGAGGATACACTTGTAGAAGTAGAGAATAGGTTACCTCTTATATCATCTTGATTTAAAAAGATTATTTAGGTCAGCCAGTCAATCTGCTAATAACCTTTAAGGCCTACACATCACCGATGAGTCAGATGATTGAAAGAAAATGAGTTGTTGTCTCTTTCAGAAAAGCGTCACCATCAAGGGTTTGTTACCAGTATAAATGAAAAACACATGTTCACTGAGAAGCTGAGCAGGTGACATCGGGACATCCCTTATAGCATGATCCATTTTTGCAGTGGTGGGTAGCACCGGAACGTCGTTAAGGTGTATTTAATAAAGGAGCTTTATGATCTGATCATGTACTTACAGTGATAACCGCCCCGTAAATCTGTCTTCTCCACAGCAGCAAACATTAGGCTTATCATTAGTGGACTCCTGGTACGAAGAGATACATCACTGTTCTTCATTAATGAGAAATGGACTTATTGTGTCCCTAATCCTTAACGATACTAATGACTCAACACAATCGCTCTTCTCCTTTAATTATGACTAACGGGAGTTTCCTGAAGATTAAAAGACTTCAATGACACATCCGATCGACTCGAACAAAGCATTTATTCAGTTACTGTTCAGAGTAGGTGTAGTAATATTTAGTACACAGTTGATATGAAACTGATAGTACATCTTATACACTACATATTGGAATTGTATTTCTCCAACGCAGTGGAGAGGAAGATGCAATATTATATTGAAATGATTTATATATCGATATATACAACAGATTTTGAGGATTGTGATATGTGCTTGTTTCATATACCTCAAATGAATACACCGATCGTAAATTGCTAATGGTACGCTCTATCACTTAAATGCTCAATGACTTGAATGCTCAATGACTTAAATGCTCAATGACTTAATAAATATAACATGTCAATGTAGGTACATACATTATGTCTCGGTTCATTATGAGGCAGCTGTCTCACCCTAGCCTGAGCCCTTAGTTCCAGTTCCTGCCCCAGCCCAGCCAGACAAACCCTGGGTTGGGAAGAGCCATGGCGAAGAGAAGCACTGCTTCCCAATATAAATAGCCTGTGCAGAGCATGTATACTGACAGATTAAAACATCTTTGAAGTTTGCCATACATCAGTTGAAAACTCCCATCCTGGTTTTAAAGCTAATAAGCTTAAGTCTTCCAGCAGTCAGAGCTGTTCATCTAGAAACATTTTAATCCCAGCTTTGATGATACATTATGTGCTGAAGGAGGTAGAAAAAAAACCTGTTCTCCTGAAAACTTTAAAGTGACAAGAACGTTCATAGGCTATATGCATAGAAAGCCTGCGACAATTGCATTGGAAGAGAGTCTGGGTTCTCCCTCCGCTTGGCACGAGGCATTCTCTAATTCTCCATTGTCAAAGTCCCCCTCTCAAATCACAGTTTAATAGAGGACATCAATAACAACATACAAACATGAACATAAACGTTTGCCCCGGCTTTCTGCTCTATAACAGGCTGTAGCTCACTGGAAGATTAGGCTTGTATCAGACAGACAGAGAGAGAGGGGTTGGGGGTGGTCGGGGGAGAGAGATGGAGAGAGAGGGAGGGGGGAGGGAGAGTGCTTTTCACCTCGGATTCCACTGTCATTTTCCACCTGAAAAAAAAAAACATGCAGCACCCAGAACTGCAGTCTGGTTTCCATGGCAACAACAGGCTATTATCCTACACTGTCATTCATTATGAAGGGACTTTACTTGACAGTGAGAGGAGAGCTGGACAGCGGGAGAGGGGTTACTCTCACACTGTGCCATGGGAGGGAACATTTCTACTTGAGAAAAGGAAGATTTACCACACATTTCATTCTTCTTAACAGTAGAACCTCATACAAACCAGTTACGGATTGACCGGTCAACTGAGCGGATATCAAACCAAGACATTTATGATTCAATGCAAACAACAAAACAGAATAACTATAGGGTACCGACAAACCTGAAAGTTATTCAAGTATTTTCCTACATCGTTACAAAAGACATGTACATATGCAAGGCATCATTTATTTGAAAGGTTGATGTGGTTTTACTGTTAATTTCATTTTCAAGACAACCTCCATTCCCAACATATTTGTATCTCTGATGTCCTACTGTATTTTTATTAGCATATCATTAACAATCACATGTCCATAGTTGTGCCCAATGCTCCAATACAAAACTTGTATATGCCTATCTTTAAATGTGTATTTTAAAAGTAAAATGTATAAATCATAATTCAATTATCCACCACTTGTATTTAATTGATATACAATATTCTATTTGGTTTAGCATTTTCCCTCCCTTAAATAATGCTATGAGAATTCCAGCACTAGTTTTGGTAAGGCACAAGTGTATGACGATTCAGGCCCAACATGATTGGCAGAGATTCAAAAGCACTTTTTGGCGGCAGGGGGGGAAGTTGAATAATATCAACATCCAAAACATGGATGGGTGAAAATGTTACCAAATATTTCCTATTCACTAAAAATTGCCAAGTCACTGAGTAGTTTATGGTTCAGCAGAACGTCACGTCCATCTCAACCTCGCCGTTTGTTAGACCCATAATGCACTGTGCTGTAGAGGGTCCCCTGTCTGGAACCAAGGTGGAAATGATTATGGAACAGGAAGCACCATTTCAATTTGAAATGGATAGCTTTGCTTTTTCAGAGTACATGGAAAAGACCCCTCGTTCCCCTGTTACCAACACACACTCACATGCACGCGCACACACGCGCACACACGCGCACACACACACACACACACACACACACACACACACACACACACACACACACACACACACACACACACACACACACACACACACACACACCAAAAACATTCCTTACCCCAGGATACTTGAACTGGTGACTATTCGGGAGAATATGATAGATTTATTGAAAGGTAAACAAACAATAGGCTTATGTTTCGGGATACGCCTTAATCAGAGACTGGATGCCAACTTCGACAAACTAACTTACATTGTTAGTTGCAGAATTTTGCAATATCATTTCACTTAAAGGACGCAATTAAATACATAAAGCATGCAAGACATAGACAGGCCATTAAAGGTCAACATAGTAGAACAATAAAACTCTGTCGTATCAGTATAATATACCGTATATTTCTTCACCATAGTGGAAGCCCACAGCATATGCAGTAGCTGCAGTAACATCTTGGCCTGGGGGCGAAGGAGGGGGATTGGGTGGTGGTGGGCTAGGCAGAAGCAGCTGGAAACATTCTCCTCTCCCCACTCCAAGAGGGGAGTGGGTTTGTGAGGAGAGGAGGAAAGGAGGAGGCCTGCACTCAAAGCACCCGCTCAAGAGGCCTGTTAGGAACACACAGAGGCTGTCATGCTGCTTCCTCAAGGTCAATGGGTTTACTCTGGCAGGCTCCTCCAACTCAATGGCATCGTTACAATTTCATTACAGCAACGGTTTTGTGAGAGAAAGAAAAAAAGAAAGAAGGTGTATGTAGAATCCAGAAGAGTCTCAGACCAGACGGCCATGCAGGATGACAATACACTAGATTTCAATGGGAAGACGTCCTTTCAAGATATTCATCGAGTGGTGGATGCTGGATACTGTCTGTGGTGCGGCTTTGGAGGAGTTCAAAGAAGCCATTTTGTGAAAAACTTTTCAACAGCCTATTTCAAACACATTGCTGAGATACAACTTTCAGGATCATTCAACTCATATAAGTATTCAAGTTTGAATAGGATCCTCCTGAAAATAGCCTGAAGGCATTAATTGAAATGTGTTAGTTTTACATAAATTGTCCTACCAAGTTTCTGAATATCAAAATGTATGTGCCGAGACCAAAATGATATACATTATATTAAATAACCAGACCACAGCTTTGCTTTCCTGCACCACCCTCCTCATAACGCATATGGAAAATGCAGTGTCCGGTGGGATATTCTGTAAATGAAAGTAGCAGCTCACAATATGCACATGAACATGAAAAGGTATACAGAGCCAAAAATGGATGTAATTCTTTGTTTTTTTAAACCCAATCTATCTCTCTCCCCTTCTCTCTCAATCTCTCTCAAAATCCATGCAGAGCAGTCGCTCATACACGCTGAAGCTCTCTGCCACAGAAAGTAGGCCAAAAGCCATTCGAGGGAGAAACAGAGAGAAGGAGAGACGAAAGGAGAGAGAGCGCATAAAAAAAACTATACATCCAACAAGGTTGCTGTTGAGAGGAGAAAAAAAGTGCTGATTATTTTCAAAGACAACCTTTATTTACAATAATGACACGGTTTAATATGCGAGCCAATACAAAACATATCGTCAGCAGAATGTATACATCAAGTAAAGCCCTGGGTGCCTTGTAGATTCCTGTGCCTTCATTCGGCAGATTTTCTACATCTTTCCAACAAATGAAACCATCAATCAATCGTGCCCTGTATTATAGATAGTATTCAAATATACTTGCTTATATTTGCATTTCCATCTTCAAAAAAGTATTGCCTGAATCAAGAAAAAGCAGTGCATTCTATATTTGTTTCTGGTGTCCTTGTCCAAAAACAACACCATTATGATTAATAATGTATGTCGGATGTTTTTTAATTCACTGATTTTACTGGAGTAGATGGTCTATTAATAAATGTTGCCTTTACAGCTTCTCCTGTTCCATAATCAACTGTTCCAGAAGGGAAAAACCGCTGGTAACGCTTCACTCAAAGCCAACAGGTATAATGCATTAGGAGGACTCTGTTATAATGTCGTATAATATCAAGACTTCTATGGCTGTGACCACGCTCTCCGAGAGTGTCTCAGGGGGAGTTGGGATATGCAAAAAAAAACAACACATTTTCAATTCCCACATGTATTAATACACACATGTACATCTGCGAATTAGGAGGAATATTAGCACCCACCTCATTTCTATTATTATTGGTAACACTTCACTTGACACCTAGTCAAAACGTGTTATGACTCGGTCATAACCATGTTATAATATGTCATAACAGCTGACATAACGTGTCATAACCTGTTATAATATGGTCATAACACTGTCGTGGTCCATATAATTACCTGTTGTTACATATACAGTTGAAGTCGGAAGTTTACATACACATAGGTTGTCATTAAAACTCATTTTTCAAGCACTCCACAAATTTCTTGTTAACAAACTATAGTTTTGGCAAGTCGGTTAGGACATCTACTTTGTGCATGACACAAGTCATTTTCCCAACAATTGTTAACAGACAGGTTATTTCACTTATAATTCACTGTATCACAGTTCCAGGGGGTCAGAAGTTTACATACACTAAGTTGATTGTGCCTTTAAACAGCTTGGAAAATTCCAGAAAATGGTGTCATGGCTTTAGAAGATTCTGATAGGCTAATTGACATCCTTTGAGTCAATTGGAAGTGTACCTGTGGATGTATTTCAAGGCCAACCTTCAAACTCATTGCCTCTTTGCTTGACATCATGGGAAAATCAAAAGAAATCAGCCAAGACCTCAGAAAAAAATTGTGGACCTCCACAAGACTGGTTCATCCTTGGGAGCAATTTCCAAATGCCTGAAAGTACCACGTTCATCTGTACAAACTATAGTTCTGTTCTGTCTCCTAGAGATGAATGTACTTAAATCAATCCCAGAACAACAGCAAAGGACCTTGTGAAGATGCTGGAGGAAACAGGTACAAAAGTATCTATATCTACAGTAAAACGAGTCCTATATCGACATATCCTGAAAAGCCACTCGGCAAGGAAGAAGCAAGGAAGAAGCCACTCCTCCAAAACCGCCATAAAAAAAGCCAGACTATGGTTTGCAACTGCACATGGGGACAAAGATCGTACTTTTTGGAGAAATATCCTCTGGTCTGATGAAACAAAAATAGAACTGCTTGGCCATAATGACCATCATTATGTTTGGAGGAAAAAGGGGGAGGCTTGCAGGCCGAAGAACACCATCCCGACCGTGAAACATGGGGGTGGCAGCATCATGTTGTGGGGGTGCTTTGCTGCAGGAGGGACTGGTGCACTTCACAAAATAGATGGTATCATGAGGGTGGAAAATTATGTGGATTTTTTTAACGAACATCTCAAGACATCAGTCATGAAGTTAAAGCTTGGTCGCAAATGGGTCTTCCAAATGGACAATGACCTCAAGCATACTTCCAAAGTTGTGGTAAAATGGCTCAAGGACAACAAAGTCAAGGTATTGGAGTGGCCATCACAAAGCCCTGACCTCAATCCTATGGAAAATTTGTGGGCAGAACTGAAAAAGCGTGTGCGAGCAAGGAGGCCTACAAACCTGACTCAGTTACACCAGGTCTGTCAGGGGGAATGGGCCACAATTCACCCAACTTACTGTGGGAAACTTGTGGAAGGCTATCCGAAACGTTTGACCCAAATTAAATATTTTAAAGGCAATGCTACCAAATACTAATTGAGTGTATGTAAACTTCTGATCCACTGGGAATGTGATGAAAGAAATAAAAGCTGAAAGAAATCATTTTCTCTACTATTATTCTGACATTTCACATTCTAAAATAAAGTGGTGATCCTAACTGACTTAAGACGGGGAATTCTTACTAGGATTAAATGTTAGGAATTGTGAAAAACAGAGTTTAAATGTATTTGGCTAAGGTGTATGTAAACTTCCGACTTCAACTGTATTGCATTATTTTGTCAACAGTATGCTTATGTAATATAGCATTTTCTGAAATTGACCATATTCAATTATCATTGTAATTGTAATTGCACACACATTGATGAAAGACATGCACCTACCACAATGCTCGGTTGCTGATGACTGGGATGAATGCAAGAGTAGATTTCAGGAGCAGGACAAGACACCCTCGTTGTGACTAATGACTGACATAAGGGCATGTACGTGATAGGCCTATCTGGCCTATATGATTGTGATGGTCATAATGCTTCTTGACAGTGTCATAAAGTCTATTTCATTTAAAATATGATGAAAAAAACACGACTGTAAAGAATTCATTACAACAACAACAACAAAGAATTTAAGAAACAAACTTTCAAACGAAATTTTAAGATATGTGAGGTTTGACACTCTTATGTAGGTGTCATAACCAGCCATAAAATAACACAATATATGTCACAACAGGTGACATATGGGACATGACAGTGTTATGATCATATTATGACAGGTTATGACATGTTATGTCAACTGTTTTTACATATAATGACACGGTTATGACTGTGTCATAACGTGTTATGAAGCTAGGCGTCAAGTCAAGTGTTACTTAATCATTCATATCAACACTTATCATAAGCATTATCGCCTTCTAATGATCCTGACTAAATAACAGCGATTTTGAGAATTCTGACTATATAACAGACGTGAGCTTTATGACACGACACAAGACATAGATGCTTACTACAGATAATAAACAAATGATAAAGCATTATAGCTGTGAGCGTCAGTAAAATGGCATCAACCAAAACCTCATCGAAGCAGTGAAGCCTTGGTACAGAAACGCAACATTAGAAGGAAACAAAGATGTCTATTTTCCCATGATGTTCCTGGTTAATCCTTTGGTAGACGGCAGAGGACGGACGACGACACAGCTATGGCCATTGTGTGTCCAAGAGAGCAGCTTCCTGTTCTGTCCCATCCCTGCGGGTGGGTAGACACACTCCTCTCCTACATGGCTGGCATCTCTTGAAATATACAGTCTGAGCTGATGTGAACAGCGTGTCCTACACACTGTCACAGCGTACAAAATGTCTGATCTGTGTCAGAGAGACTAACGCTTCCCTCTCCATCAGATTATTTATGAGCTGTTCAGGGAAGGGAAGTTTGTTCATCTACATTTGTATACTACAGTGCATATGGTCAGGTTTGTATTCACAATCATATCACTTGGATATACTTGACCAGCATCACCATTGACTGCTGTTTATATTATGTTTGAATGTCTGTCACCTTATTGTAGTTTAATAACATTTTCTAGCAATCATCTAGCAATTTGACATTTGCGATATGTGTGAACACCATCCTTTCGGAGGTTTTGCTGATATTATGTGTGTTAACTTAAAGGGATAGTTCACATTTTATTTTCCAACCCTATTACCACTGGTGTTCTACTGTATTTATTGTGATATAATTGTCGTTGTCTCATAGATTAAAACAATAAGTATGATTTCCATTCCCATTCCTAAGCGTTTCCATTTCCAAGTCAGAAAATGTCAGAATAGCTTTAAACAACAACAACAGAAAGACATGTTTCGGAATCTTTATTGTTGGAAAGCAGCAATGTTGCAAATTGCAAATGCAATTGTAAATGTTTTTGTTTACATGCAGTACATCATCAATCTGAGATATTCTGAACAAGTATACACTTAAAAGAGAAACACATACAATTATATCATGATAAATAGGTGGTTTCCTGTAAGATATGTATTTAAAAACCCCACATAGACACCTGAGAAACCAAGCTAGGTTTGGTATACAATGAGTGTACAAAACTTTAGGAACACCTTCCTAATATTGAGTTGCACCCCCAGAACAGCCTAAATTCATTGGGCATGGACTCTACAAGGTGTCGAAAGCATTACACTGGGAAGCTGGCCCATGTTGACTCCAATGCTTCCCACAGTTGTGTCAAGTTGGCTGGATGTCCTTTGGATGGTGGACCATTCTTGATACACACATGAAACTGTTGAGGGCACTTAAATATTTTGTCTTGCCCATTCACCCTCTGAATGTCATACATACACAAACCATGTCTCAATTGTCTCAAGGATTAATAATCCTTCTTTAACCTGTCTTCTCCCCTTCATCTACACTGATTGAAGTGGATTTAACATGTGACATCAATGAGGGATCACAGATTTCACTTGGTTAGCCTATGCCATGGAAAGAGCAGGTGTTCCTTATGCTTTGAACACTCAGTGTACAGTATAGCAACATCTCATCTAAATCGGTAGGCCTATCCTATCTGAAAATTATACCAAAACAACATTTTCAAAATATCAAGGTTGACTTGATATTTTGGCATTGTTTTTCCCCAGCCTATTAATCTTTATATCTAAAAGTTTAAGTGAAAGGTTTTATAATGCACTGTCAAAGCGTCATCAATCACTGGTCATTTTTTAAAATGACGTTGACCCATCCCCTAACACACTAGGGTACAGTATAAACTAGGGCTGTCAAACAATTAAAATAATTAATTAACTTAATGGCATCCCTTAATTGCAATTTAGAATTTGCTCAAATTTGTCCCTAAATAAATAATTGTCCATTTAAAAAGCAGTGCATTGAGTTATAGGCATGCTATGTATTGATTGTAAGGGAAAGAAACACAAAATAATTTGCATCAGAAGGTTTTTAATGGCACCATAAACAACACAAAAGGATCTACATCAGAATGATTAAATAGCATTTTCACCATAAACAACACAAAAGTCACTGTAACATACACCTACTCCCTCTTATCAATGTTCTTGAAGTTTAACACTTGCGTGCACACACACACACACACTTCAGGCTACTCGGTGTGGGAGTGTGGAAAATGTGGGGACGTGGTGTCCAAGTAGGCTACACGTAGCTATGTGTGTGGAAAAAATGTCATCACAGGTAAGACATTTAACTTGTTTAGTACTGTCTGTTTGTAACTCCACTCACTACTTGTAGCTGCATAGTCCGTTTGTTTGTGTTGTTGGTCTTAGCTAGCTTAATGTTCCGGTCAGTAGATAGCTAGCACTCACTCACTCACTCAAGTGGCTGTTAGCATCGTCATGAAAAGAGGCATGAGGGAAGGCCTACAAGATTATGTTTTTCTAAGTAGTGAGAACGCTTGGGAGCAAGCAATGTTGAAAAGTCATCTTTAGAAATGTTTTCTTAAATCTATTGTTGTAATTTACTAAAACAAGCAGACAACAAGACAATTGCGCTTGAAAAAGGCCAACTTTTTCTGTGAGCCAATGGGGTAACCTAGGTAACTACAGGTTGTATTCCCCACAGGCGACTTTCTATCTTTCACCGACTGGTAATGAGCACATTTCTGTTTTGTTGTGAGCAGTTTTTGCAGTTAGCCAACGGGGTAACCACAGGTTTTTTCACCAGGTGGGGTCACCACATCTAACACCGACTGGGTCTATGGATACAAAGAACAAAGAGCATTTAAACCTGTCCAAAAAATTGTATGAATCCCACAGAAGACAATAATAACAGATCAGCCATGTCTAAGTTCATGTCAAATATAATACAGCCATTAGATCTAGCCTAGGCTACTTATCCATGTTCTTCAACATGGACTAGTCACAATGCTGCTATTAGAAATGGGATACTTTGTTTAAATCGTTTTAACCTGAGATTACAACAAAAACATTTAATACATGGAATGGATGTCCTGTTCTGATTAAATTCATTGTGTGAAGTTAGTTGAATGAAGAAGCTAGTGGATGTTTGAACAACACAGAGACAGACTGCTCTACCCGAGACCGTGTGCACACTGCACACAGCACAGAGCGTGTGGTGTGTTGCACTTAAAGGGGTCCATGCAGAAACACGTGTGCTTAAAATGGTCTGTGCGGTGAAGAAATGGAGATGTGATTAACGATGTCAAAGAATTTAATGGCATTAAAGATGTCACGCGTCATTAACGCGTTAGAGCGGCAGGTAGCCTAACGGTTAAGCGCATTGGGCCAGTAACTAAAAAGGTTGCTGGTTTGAATCCCCAAGCTGACTAAGTGAAAAGTCTGTTGATGTGCGCTCTTGAGCAAGGCACTTAACCCTAGTTGCTCTTGATAAGCGCGTCTGCAAAATAACGTAAATGTTAACTTTGACAGTTCTTGTAAAAAACGCCCACTCACACATAATATGTGTGAGACAGAGATGTCAAAACCTTGTTCTCACCATTGGCGTGGCATGTGGGATTTCTCTTTAAAGAACTGAGAAAATGGGCCACTTGCCAACTCTTATTAATTCTGTATGGAAAAACTATGTAACAAATGCACAGCAGCAGATTAAAAAACATCCGTACCAACTAACAGTATCATAAGGTACATATTGTAGCTTACACCTCCATTTTTTAACCATTCAAAGTAGTAAATAAATACATTTGATTTGATTTGATCTACTAGCTAGTTATAATTGATCATATAACATGAATCTTTAAAATGCCTTATTTTCTGTTTGTTCACTATCTGACTGACAGAAGACCCACAGTAACACAGGAGACGCTCATCACACATTCTAATTAATAAACAGCTTGCTTTCTTTTTCATCAAAAAAGGGAATTTGGGTATTCTTTGCTAGGCAAATGATGGTAACGTGTTCATTTATAAGCCATTTGTAGCTCATTTATAAATCACCGGTTAATGATTTGCTGAAAATTTTTGTAGGTCATTGTTTATTAAACATTAGTAAGCTATTTTTAAATGGTTGAGACTATAACTCCTTTGTGTTATTATAATATCATAATGATTCTGATTAAATAACAGCTATTTTGAAATGCTTAAGACTATAACTCCTTTGTGTTATTATAATATCATAATGATTCTGACTAAATAACAGCTATTTTGAAATGCTTAAGACTATAACTCCTTTGTGTTATTATAATATCATAATGATTCAGACTAAATAACAGCTATTTTTAGTCGGACCATTTTTTTTTTACAGCATATAAAAACATAACATATTCTAAGTAATATAATAAGACATTATCCAGACCATCTGACATGAAAAATAAAACGGGACAGTTTGATGAAAAGGCTTTAAATAACGTTTAAAATCCAGGCATGTCACATGATTACGCAAAACAGGGCCCTAGGGCTCATTATTCTTAGAACGAGTAATGAAGCATTATACACTCTGGCTGTAAGTAAAGTTATTGTTCATGGTTTACACACACATGATATGTTGGTTAACAAAGTGCCGGATAATGGTTTATTAGCGTTTATAAACAGACCTTCACATGAATAGTTTATCAGATCAATTGAAGAAATGTTGGGAATGACAAAAACATTTAAATCAGAAAGATTTGAATAAGGGCAATTCAGATTGGTTGATAGACTTGTTTCTATGATAAAGGATGTGGTTTGAGATCAACTTGCAACAGATATAACAGTGGTTCAGATCATGAATAGAAGGAGTGCTTATACTGTGCAAGATTGTGGCTATATTGAACAGAAGGTTTATTCTTTGGGATAACCATAGGGGAATGCGCCTGTGTAGATGAATCCAAAGATAAAGCCTATCATAGATTATCCATTAATCGCAATAATTACACATTCCCCTCTTAGTGTTAAACCTGAGAGACTGGAGAGAGTTGGTTGGTGTACCTGTGTTTATTTTTCTGTCGGTGTGTTTGTGTCTGTATGTGTGCCTGTGAGAAATAGGAGAGAAAGAAAGGGAGAGAACTAGAGAGAGAGAGAGAGAGAGAGAGAGAAAGAGAGTAGGAGAGAAAGACAAAGAGAGAGACAAATAAAAAAGAGAACAAAGAGAATCGTTCTCCATCTTTCTCTTGACTCTAAGCAGGGGGATTTCCATGGCTCTTCTCGGTGTTGATAAACCTGGCTTGACCAGAATATGTCAAAGGAGACACTGGGTGGCTTCAGATGCAGTAAGAGGATGGAAAGCCTTCCCTCTTCCTCCGCATCACATAGGAAACAGGCCATATCTGAAATGGCACCTTAGTCCCTATACAGTGCACCACTTTTGGCCAGAGCCTTTAGAGTGCACTACATAGGAAACAGGCTGGACTCTGGCCAGAAGTAGGGGACTGCATCGGGAATAAGGAGCGCTCTTGGTAAAAGTAGTGCACTATGAAGTGAATAGGGTGCACTCTGGCTAAAAGTAGTGCACTACCAAAGGAATGGGGTGCTATGAGGTTAGAGGAGACTGTAAGCGACTGTGGCGACTGTTGGCATACACTAGTGACATATCCCTCTTGGATTAATTAGGTTAGTCCTGAGTAGTGATTAATCCACATAGTGTGGTGGGAGTGTTTAATCCTAAAGCTCCTTTAACCTGGACTGGGAGGCACCCTCACAGATGGCCAAGTAGACGGCACTGTCTCCCCTACCTGCTCATTATCTAATAAACTAGCTACGCAGCTGGGCCATGTGTGTGTGTGTGTATGTGTGTGTGCGCGTGTGTGTGTGTCCGTATGTGTGAGCATACATTGAGAGAGAAAGATAGATAGAGACAGTCAAAGAGAGAGGGAGAGAGAGAATGTCATAAAAAAATAGAGAGAAAGAAAGACAGACTTCTCTGGTCCCGATGTTACAGTGTGCATATGTTAACAGCAGGTATATGTAAAGTGTCACCAGAATTTGCAGCAGGCACACATCTCTTCAAGTGGCCAAGTATTGCACGTGCTGCAGCAAATCATGCTTCAGACCCAATTGCCGCTTCTGTTTGTTGCCAGCCTACTGGCATGTTCAGACCCAGACGATCAAGTGGAGCAGCTCAAAGACTGATTGCTTTTCCGTCTAACGAGAGAATAATGTGTCGTCTTAATGACATGACCAGTGATGTTATTAGCTAAATGAATGATGCTCTATTCTCTGGCAGGGCCTTGAGAAGGATGTTCAACCTGTTTTATATGGCGGATATAATGTGTCACTACGTGTAGATATACAAAAGACACTCTTATTTGATGTGTGGTATAAAGTCTCACTTATTTCATTGGAATAGCCCTTTCAGTAAATGGAGGGAGATCATTTTGTTCAGCACTTCAGTGTTACTGAGACACAGCGGGGCAAGTTGCCTAGTGGTTAGAGCGTTGGACTAGTAACCGAAAGGTTGCAAGATCGAATCCCCGAGCTGACAAGGTAAAAATCTGTTGTTCTGCTCCTGAACAAGGCAGTTAACCCACTGTTCCTAGGCTGTCATTGAAATTAAGAATTTGTTCTTAACTGACTTGCCTAGTTAAGTAAAGATAAAATAAAAAAAGACCTGGAAAGAGTTTTGAAATTAGCTCCATCCATGGTTTTTCAAATGGTCCAAATTGACAATACATTGCCCAGCTTTCGACTCTGAGCCCTGATCTCTCTGTTTGCAGACCATCATGTCTTCTTCTCGTGTACAAAGGCCCTTAATGTAATTACCCTTCACTTAAATGGCACGTTGAGAAAGGTTCCCTGCTGTAATTCTTTGAGTGTGGGCTCCAACAGAGTGATTCTACGTCTGAGCTGTCCTGATTGCAGAGCGAGAGAGCACTGTGAGGATACTCGAAGCTGCTGCTGCCAGACAAGCCCACTTGTTAGTCCAAGAACAAAATCCCTCCGTCCAAAATGTTCATCCTCAGGATCCATTCCACTTCACATCACAAAACTGTAGTATTTCATTTGCAACAATTTGATTGAAATGGTTTTATTGTTCATAGCTTTGTTATTATACTTATGCTAAACATTTCATTATATTCTACTGAACCATTTACTTTATGTTCGTATTCTTATCTTGTATTATTTCTTATTGTTGTTGCTTTGTCGAGAAGGAACCTGCAAGTAAGCATTTCATTGGACCCTGTATACAGTACCTTGTGTATCCTGTACATACAACTAATAAAACTTGAAACTGGACCTTGAAACTTGGTCACACTTATTCTAGTGCAGTGCAAGGATCCATTTGTGGCTGCCTGCGTAATCTTGTCTCGTATACCTGTTGTTTCAGCTCACAGACTACCCACAAGTGCTTTACAGCACAGCTCATCAACTCTCCGTACACTATTCGATTATTGACTTCCACACTGGCCTGTGCAGAGAGTTGAGTAGCATGATGCACAACAGTACCCATAATGCTCTGCACCAATAACCTACAAGTAGAACTGCAGCAAGCGAAGGGTGTTTCCAGGGAGTGGTGGAAACTGCGGAATGGGGATTGTAAACGCCTGCTACCGCGTGTTCTGGAGCAAAGATGCTGGCACAAAGGACACTCCTGGCCCAGTACACGCTACTCGCTACCAGTTTGCTCTGCCCGGCATCATGGGCGTCACCAGGCAAGGTGCAAAGGAGCCATCGACATTGTCTGCTCGACCTGAACAGCCCTAGTGCAGAACCCTTTGTTCACACACACACACACACACACACACACACACACACACACACACACACACACACACACACACACACACACACACACACACACACACACACACACACACACACACACACACACACACACACACACACACACACACATACAGTACACACCGAATGTCCAACTAACCAGTCCACCTTAAGAAGGCTCTGGCCCCTGACGCCTGTGTGTATGTGTGCGTGTGCCTGTGTGTGTGTGCGCGCACATGCATGTCCGCCTGCCCCGGTGCAGTGCCAGGGAAGCAACGTGAGCAGGCTGGGGCTGTGAGGCTGAGAGAGACACAATCCAACAATGGAGCTGTAGCCAGACAGCTCTGTCTCTCTGCACTGCAACGCTTCAGATCGGGGCGAGACGCCTCAGCGCTGCTGTTTGCTTACCAAGCTGAACAAATAAAACTGTTTGTCACAGGGCTGAGGCAGAGGCTCGAAATAGGTTTCCCTTTTTTTATACAAGGAGAGTGCTCTAGCAGCAACAGACGAGCAAAGATTTCTATTAGAAACCCAGTTTAGTCCGTCGAGCGACCCAGAAAAATCCTCAAAGACGAAACAGTTACCTGAACTAGACCTTTACAGAGCAAATCTACACCTTATAGCGCTAAACCCAACACAGTGTCTGCTGCAAAAAGAAATGCTACATTTCACTCTCCCCTCGAACCACACTGAACCATTGTGTGCGAATTGACAATGCAGATTTAAAACATGTTAGACTTTCTCTGTTCATAAGTTAGTAGTGAGAATGTCTGACCCAGGGCTGAGCTATGTATGCCACATGGTACATGGATGAGGCTGCTTGTTACCCAGGATTGCCCACACTGCAGTGCGCTACCAGTTAACGACACACACACCACACACACACACACACACACACACACACACACACACACACACACACACACACACACACACACACCTCTCACAGGGGCAGCTGCTGTTATTGCATCTATGCTATACTTAGTTATAGTAGTACAGAAGAAATAAGCACACGTTTACACACACACACACACACACACACATTGGCCGGTGTAGGGATAATTGACTGAGGGTTACTGTTCTGGAGCACTAAGTCCTTACGGACACTGTCACACTGGTGAGGAGTCCTGAAAGGGTGCCATTTTACACAGCCAGCACAAAGAGGTTAGCAGTGAGAGGAGGAACGTACTCCTGCAGCGCAGCAATGAAGGGATGGGCCAGTGCAGCAATGAGGGGATGGGCCGAGGCTATCATGGAGTCGCTGTTCTGAAACACAGTTTCTCTACCTTTCCAGCATGGCTCACAGAGGGAGGGAGAATCCACAGTGCTTTTATTAGCATGATGCTAGCTTAATCACAGCAGGGATGGTTGACAATAGATAATGTTAATGAGGACTGTAAATAGTCAAGGGCAGAACGCAAACAAAACATGTATGTTAGCCCTAAGCATGTTAGCCCCGTTGCTATCAGAGGCTGGTTGTGAGCTGTTCAGTTTGCTGTCCCTAAAGCAAGTTCAAACCCAACAGACATGCAGTTATTTTAAGTAGTTTAGCAGATACACTAGAATTTGCTAGCTGCTCCCTTAAAAAAGGTTACACTACATCCGATAAAGCACAGCAACAGCATACAGACTCAATCAATGGTAATAACTGCTAACATACAGGCTCTCCGACATACAAACCCCTATGAACGTACTGTCTCCGCACACGCTACCTTGTGTGTGTATGTGTGTGTGCATGAAGACGAGGGCTCAGTGAGGTCAAACACAAGTATACCGAGCTGTTATATCTTCACGCTCTCCACAGTACTTTGTGCTGCTCTCAAGACAGAATAAAGGCATGGACAGAAACAGAAAAAAACACTTTCCCAGTCGCCAGAGGAAAGACAAAGGAATAACAGAGCAGACAGGGTCAGGGACTAGTTTTATTTTTTTGTGGGCCTCAGAAACATGTCCAGGATTGGTAACGTTAGCTTAAACATTCACTGAACGCAAGCTCTCCCCCCCCCTCCATCTTCCACCCCACCACAAAGATTCCTCAGCTGATTTCAACCCACCATTGTGTCACATGACCCTCGAGCCGGCATTCCTTCGACCCCCCCCCCCCCCCCCCCCCACACACACACACACACAAACACTGCTGCCTGATTTCAGCTAACCCTTTTCCCCTTTTCTTTCCAGACGGTTTCCTTTCTCCAACTATCTAGTGTGTCTATGTACGTTTGACAGTCTGAAACGCCTTTGTCTTGCAGAGAGAGCCATGGACGGGGCGACAGCGCACCACTCCCAGCTCCCGAGAGCCTAACCCGTGGACATGAGAGCACAACGTCACAAGTTAGGGTCTCAGGGATTGCGAGAGGCACATTTTATAGTTGTACTATTTCTACTCCCAGACAGACCGTGATTTGAATGAATCATGCTGGCATGAGAGTACCAAATAGACTAGAAACAAACGCACGATATTCATAACAATAAAGGCTTCCTTCCGTGAGGTATTTGTGCAACGCATCCCCCCCTTCTCTGCCTCTCTGCCTGTAACATACAACAAGTGCAACCGTAAGCCAGACACAACATCGACCAATCTCCCCCTCCCCCCTCTCTCTCTGGAGACCCCCGCCTCCCACCGACACTCTCTCTCTGTCTCTCTCCCTATGTCTCTCCATCTCTCTCCCTCTCAACCCCTGAACAAAACAATACAGCACAGAAAAATGCTCCTGGCTCCAGGTAAACCCAACGCTAGCCTTCGGTTCCTTAAGCTCGCATGCACTCTGTTACCAGGCTGCAGCTGCTAGTTATTAAGGGATGGCAAAATCCTGGTTCAGCAGCCAGCAGTTACGCACACCAACCAACGATTAAAAACTACTATAAAGAATAACCAAGGAAAAGAGCACAAAGTCTGTTTATCTTGAAACATTCACGTGACTCATTTCATTTCAATATTAGGGCAGAGCAGTGATCTGGATATGCGCACGAGGATGGCTGAATATGAATCCTCACTGAACCTTCCACGACCAGTTTGAGACAGAGAGGTGTAAGGGAGGCAGGCAGTCTCAATCTACAGCCATAGATTAGGAAATATAGATTGAGAAATAAACAAGAGAGTGGCAGGAAAACGGCTTCAATCAACTCACCCACGTCTGGTTCGGAATGAGGATACAGCAGCCCCTTGTCCCCTTGTTGCCTGCTTCGACACAGAGAGAGAGAGAGAGAGAGAGAGAGAGAGAGAGAGAGAGAGAGAGAGAGAAACGAACTCAGGTTTAAACTCACGTCGACAATGTTTCGGAAAAGATCTTGCAGGCTTTGCAGGCGGTTACAGGGTGAAAGTGGCACGAGTGGGGAGCGATGGGTCAGTCGATGACAAGGAGACGAAGCGAACCGACGGCTGGACGGATATAAGAAAAGGAGGAGAGAGAATGGCTGGCGAGGCTGATGAAAAATCCACCATGTGCAGACAGAAAGACAGAGAGGGAGATGAGTCGGAGAAAACGAGAGGCTACTCCCAGGGGTTTAGGTGAAGTGAAAAGTTCAGAATAACAATAAAAAGATGTCAGGTATGAAAAAAGGAGAGAGAACAGAGAGTTAGACGAGAGGATGAGAGTGAGCTCTACCACCGCTTGTAGCCAGGACCACAGCACCAGTGAAGCATACCAGTCTGCTGGCTCACTGAGAGAGAGAGGAGAGGAGGAACACACACACATTCACTCACTTTGTTTCGCTGCTGTTAACTTGGTTGTATATCCCTATTTCATATCCAGTTCAGGTTAGAAGAAAATGTTTTTTTTTGTCATATATGGCACAAGAGCAAAAAAATATCCAAACTAATTAAAAGACAAAATGCATCAATGGAAGTTGCTGCTGTACTGCTTCTCTCGCTAACATTGATACATTTTTTCTTTCACCCCCCTCTCTCTCTCTCTCTCTCTAACTCTGTCTCTCTCCCTCTCTCTCTCAGTGCAGAACAGAAACACATGCAAAATTGGAAGAAGGGCGAAAGGAAAAAATAAAACTGAATCCCAGGTCCCCCGCTCTCGTCTTCATGCATCTGTGTTGAAAGGCAGGAGATGAAAAAATGCTTTTCCAATTCAATTTTGAAATATCATCCATTAATTTGCCTGTACAGCTGTAATAATTTAAAGCAAGAGGCCCACTTCTCTGCTGTATCAGCCGGAGAGACAGAGAGAGACAGAGAGAGAGAGGAGGAGGAGGCGGAGGGAGAGGAGGAGGAGGAATGAGAAAGTCGGCCGCCTCTTGCTTTTCCACCTTTTCAGTGTTTTATTTAAGTCCGTTTCCCATCAACAAATCCTCAGTTTTCCTTGATTTTCTTCTTGCATGTATCCTCTCTGTCTCATACGTTCTCTCTCACTTTCCCTCCCTCCCAATCCGTCTCTCGTTTTCTCTCTTTCTCTCTCGCTCTCACTCTCTCTCGCTCTCTCTCACTCTCTCTCACTCACTGCCTCACTACCTCACACATGCCCGACATCATTAACACTATCCTTCAAAAAGAGAATGAGAGGGGAGAGAGAGAGCAGAAAGAGAGCGAGAGAGAGCAGGCCATAGAAACATAGCTACATGATGTGCTTGGCTTATAGAGGCTACATTTAATCTCTACTGGCTCCCCCAGGCTTTGATACAGAGAGTGGAAAGAGAGGGGGAGAGATGATGGGGGAGGGACAAATATAGCTGAGGGGGAGGCTGGCGACGTACAACACAATGTAGGCTCAATTCAACGACGGGGAGAGAGAAAAAAATCCCCTAGACCACACTGCCCTCTTCCTTTCTCTCCTGCTCAGTCTCTCTCTCTCCATCTTTCCTTCTCTGGGCGCGTCTGCTCCGGCTAACTAATCTCCAATCCTCTTTGACTGCTGTCTCCCAGACTGTGCATTGTATTGGCTTCTCCTGTTTGGACTGCAGTAGCAGTGCAATGAAGGCTCAGTGCCGACGGTTCTCTCTCTCTCTCACTTAAAAAAAGCCTGATGCTACCACTTTATAATTTTCCCTCCCGTTTAAAGAGCGCCCGTGCCCCCCCCCCCCCAAGCCCTTCTCCACCGCAGCTATCCTCATTTATCACCATCCTTTCGTCCAGTCCAGATACAGCCAGTATTCACTGAGGCGCTAATATTAGACTGGCTTTGACAGGCGCCGAGAACCCACAGCAAACAGACAAAGACTTGTGCATACACACACACACACACACACACACACACACACACACACACACACACACACACACACACAGATACACACTAACAGACATACTGTGTCTGTACACAGATTAAGTCATGCAAAAAGGAATAAAACAAGCAACAAGACAAACAAAAAATGCTATTGAACCTGGGAGGCTGACGAGTCATTGGAGTTGATGCGGTGCTCTAATTTAGAGTCTGCTGGTGGTACATGTAGAAATAATGCAGGGCGTACTGTATATCAGCACAGACCCAGACCTGAAAAAGAAACCAGCCTACAATACACCAAAGTGTACAACACAAACACAATCAAACGTAGCACAACATGGTAACACAATATTGTGTAGGTAGGTGTCAAACAGAGTAGGCTCCATGTGGTGCGCGTGATTGACATGTGTCACTCAGGCTGACAAGCACATTTAATTCATAAATGCGTTACAAAGATGCATTTTGTACAGAGGCAGTCACAGTCAAACACTAACAGATGTGTAACATACAGCAACATACTGTAAGTCAGGTTTATAGATAGTGGTTAACGGGAATATTGGATGATGGAAACTGTACTTTTGTGTTCATATTTCTACCGGGAAGGAGGTCAGAAAAAGATGATGCTGATTCATACAGTAGGGTGAACATTCACTATTGAAAAGTCTACAGTGAAGTTTGGTATTGATAAAAGCACTGCTATGAACACAATTTAAAACATTACATAGACAACTAAGCACATCCCTATCAAATCTTACAAATAAATAACTATGGTTGGCATGAACACATACTGTAGGTATTTTCAGTGATTTTTTAAAGTCTGTTACTGAACACGAATTAAAATCCTAATTCACAATCCATGATTCAGGTATAAGTAAGAGGTCTTTGTAGATATTTTGGTCTACTGTAGCCTTTACAATTACAATGTAGTAGCTTGCCTTCAAGCTTGCACTTGAACAAGTCCTCAACATAACTACGATGGAATTGAACCATTCTACATGCCTTAAATCATAATGTGTTTGAGCACAGAGAATGGTGAACCAATGTGTTGAAAAGACGATTCATTATCAAAAGACAAGACAATTATTGAGTGCACAGATGCGCCTTGGAGTGGAGGTCCTGGGCTGAAACACTTGTTTGTCTGTCACATCTCTTTTCCTTTGGCTATGATTAGCAGCAAAGAGAGCTGCGGCGAGCGGCTCACCCGACAGTGCTCTGGGCCCTCTCACACACACTGATCTGGTTTGGATTAGTGCATCACGGCTGAGATTACACAGCACACAGGCCCTGACAGCCACCCCAAAACACACACACACACACACACACAGGCACGCACACACACACACACAGGCACGCACACACACACACACACACAGTCCCACACACACTGGTGCACATGCTGGCATGTATGTACGGACATGCTCACGTGTGTGCGAACGCACACACACACACACACACACACACACACACACACACACAAACAGATAAGACACACACACTATATTGCGCGTTTAGAATACACCTGAACCTTGAGATGCAGTCTCATTGTTCTCTTCATTTGCTCAGGTAGTCACTGCCTAAACCTCAGTCTCCAACTGTCGGACAGCACAGTGGTTTGACCAACAGGGGGCAGCCTTTTGCTCTATTACAACAACCAATAACTGGATACTCCATTTCCAGGATTGGGAGACAGGGAGGGAGATGGCTTGCAGACTTCAACAGATTATATATACAGTACAGGGACTTTGTTATATCTTTCAAAGGAATAGTAAATCTCATAGTGCAGCTTCTCTCACACATTCTTAGAAGGTGATGGCCTACACGGCAGGTTTCTTACAGACCTATACATTCTCACATACAGTCATCTCCAAAAGGATAGTAAGGAGTGGAAATTTGAAATCATTCCATGAATATATTATATGTATTATCTATGGATCAAGCCCTGAATGCTGATTGGTTGACAGCCGTGGTATACCACGGGTATGACAAAACATTTATTTTTACTGATCTAAGTCTGTTGGTAACCAGTTTATAATAGCAATAAGGCACCTCGGGGATTTTTGATATATGGCCAATATACCACAGCTAAGGGCTGTGTCATAAGAACAGCCCTTAGCTGTGGTATATTGGCCATATACCACACCCCCTCAGGCATTATTGCTTACATATAGTGTGAGTACAGTGAAAGACTGTTAAAGTAAATGGAAATGTTGAAAAAATAATGTGGACTGAAATACATTGTTGCAAAATGTTTTAATTGATTGCCCTATATTGAACAAATCCCAGGTATGCAAAATAGTTACAGGTTTATGCATAGATTTTTGATGAGCGGCTCACATACACACATCTACTGTAAATTACTAGTAGTATCAGCAACCTTCTCTTAAGGATCAAACCGTTTCCCCCCAATTTTCGCCTAAAATGACATACCCAAATCTAACTGCCTGTAGCTCAGGACCTGAAGCAAGGATATGCATATTCTTGATACCATTTGAAAGGAAACACTTTGAAGTTTGTGGAAATGTAAAATTAATGTAGGAGACTATAACACATTAGAACAGGTAATAGTGTTTTTCTTATTTTTTTTCCCTGTCATCTTTGAAATGCAAGAGAAAGGCCATTATATGACTTAGAACTCTAGGCACAATTTAGATTTTGGCCACTAGATGGCAGCAGTGTATGCGCAACGTTTTAGACTGATCCAATGAACCATTGCATTACTGTTCAAAATGTTGTATCAAGTCTGCCCAAATGTGCCTAATTGGTTTATTGATAACATGTTAACAATTTCTGCTTATTGTTTTAGTCAGGTGTATTGGATCATTTCTGTGTTGCTCACCTATGTTACCTCTCAGAGAGTTGACAGGTATGAAAATATGCAGAAGAGGAGATGGTAGCACATCTAAATGCACTGTCACTTTCAGGTGACTTACAGTAATAATAAAACCTTATGAAATAATGTAAAAAAACATCTGAATCTCAACTGGACTTCTACTCTACTAGTCAGTCATTTCAACTGTGGTCATTTATTAAACAGATTGGATCTCTAATCCCTGAGACCAGACACATTATAGAAATATTCAAGATACTCAAAGTAAATTATTATATTATTATTATGGATTATCAAGAATCTTCCATTTCTTGACCATCCATTCCTGGTGGCTATATCAAGTAGTCTTAGACAGACCTAATGAAGTCATTGTGATTCAACTAAAATACGTTGGTAAGGCTTTACATGAAGGTATCCTATTTAGCAGGGTTTTTAAGTAGTTTATAGACTGTTCGGATTGCCAGAGTGCTTCGGCTAGCACATCGCTGCATGTATCTGCTATACCACAAATCACAATTATACCATTTCAACCAAGTTATAACGGTGTATTACTGATTTATAAACTATCTTTAAAGGATCCCTTCACCATTAATAAATATGAAGAAACTCTACAAAACATATATAAACTCTTCATAAATAAAGTGGGACCAATACTAGGGCTCTTTTTTTAAGAAAACCTGGGTTAACAAGGGGAAACGTAAAAACATGTTGAATTGAGCACTCACTCCTCTCTCATCCTATGTCTCTCGATCTCTCTCTCTCTCAACCCAACCTCTCAGTTCGAGGTTTGGCGTGGTGGAGATGCTGAGTCATCATGCCTGTCAAGTTGTTGGCTCCTTGCAGTAGGCTGCCCCATGGGCAGGAGTTGTGCATACCACAGGGAAAGCTAGGAGGTTGTACAGTTATCTCCCGGGGTGTAATTCTCAACTATACAACCTACTACCTCAGCCTGGAAGCAAGCAGTACCGCAGTCCTGGAGTCACTGGGTAGCAAGGGACAGCGATGACAGTGAGTTGCAAATTGTGGTCGCAATGGCTCAGTGGGTTGGAGCATGGTGCTGCTGGCAATGCCAGGGTTGTTGGTTCGATTCCTGCACGGCTCACAATGACGTGTACTAAATGTAGCCTACTGGGTCACTGTCAACTTTAAGCTGCTATGGATACTGTAAGTGTCTGAATACAAATCTTCTAAATGTCCAATCTTTAAGAAGAGGAGAGACATTACACCAATGTACTTCACCACCATACCTAATATTTCAGTGCCTGGAACTGTATAGTATTTAAGAGTGATCTTAAGATACTATATCAAATCAAATGTTATATGACATACCTGTCTCATTACAAAGGCATAGAGAAGAATGTCGTCTTATTGGTTAACACTAATACCTATGGTTTCAAGAGTGCAACAGTTTGGGTGAAGGTCAGCTGTATGGGCCACACAGACAGAGACCTATAGAATCAAGCTTGTGAGGTCAGTTAGCACAAGTTCGGATCTACGGGTTTGTGGCTGTGGGCAGGTTTCTTCCATCCATACGTTGGGTCAACAGTAAGGAGTCAAGAGTATACAATACCTAATAACATGATGAAACCACTTATTATCAAAATAATATTCTCACAGATAAGTTTGATACGGTGACTAATCGTATCCACAAGGAGGAAATACCTTGCAACAACACGGGCTTATCTACACCTTTATCAATGGCAAAAGGTGATATGCAAATTGTTTCATCATCCAATATTTTTTTAATAATTTAAAAAAATTGTATAAATATGACGGAATTTATGAACCATTTATTAACTACTATTTAACATATAATCGTGCAACAGTGTCATGGAAATTACAATAAATTATATTTGTAATTGTTATGAATGAGGTTGCTACAGTGGCTTCAGTGAATATTAGTCTCCTCTCTAACTTTACGAGAATATGAGGAAAATATCATGAAATAGATTGTCAGTGTTTCCAATGACAAGTTGATTACGTAGTGTAGAAGATGTGTTAGGACATAGTAAGGCAGCCACATCGCCTGGAAAAAGAATTACTAAGAAAAGTCGAAACACACAAAATCCCATTTGATCCCAAAGGTTTTCATACTCGGTACATGGATAGTGAAAATACATTGCAATTCTAAAGAAATGACCTGCTTTTTGCTCAAGTGTCACTCTGGGCTTACACATTGAGTGCTGAAAATGGAGTAAATCATAATACAAACTTGAGAGGATGTGTGATATTTGAATGGAGTTTCACCTCCAAAAAATGTATGTACAGGAATTTCAAAAGTACCCTTTTCTGCTATGAATAGATTCTCAAAGCACTCCAAACCACAAATTCAGAAATAGATACTTTACGCAAATGTTTTAAAAATGACCGTCGTTCTAACCCAATCTTCTTCAGTCTTCTTCTTCAATTGCAAGCACGCAGCTCAGTGTTATCACTAAGACTGATTCCAGATAGCACTAAGGCTTGCAATCATTGCTTCAAACTACGTTGTATCACCTACTTGGGAAAGTGCAACTCTTCAAAAATACAACCCTCCTTTGCTGTAAAGACTGTTACTAGTTCATATTTCTAGCGATATATTCTAATTGTCCGTTTTCATACAGCAGTAAGACCGAATGAAAATGTCTACATAAGATAACCACAAATCAGACTAATTGATCAAACATGAACTTGGGCATAGATGTACTCTCAAAAAGTCTCTTGTTCAGTACAGTATCTTCCCAGAAAATCATGTCTAACCTAGCAATCAAAGTAACTCAATTCAATTGCATTGATAGCAATAAAACATGTAAAACATCTGCAACACGTCTCTCGTGAGGATTTACAACAAACGCTTTGCTTTTTTGGGAACTGATCAAATTGGACACTCCCGACCTAATATAAAGCCTTAAACTATGCAGATTTGAGTTGGCCCCATCCTACATGGGCAGAGAATGAATTTAGTAAATCAACTCATTTGTTAATAATTGTAGCCTTTTGGGAAGTTGATCTTGACAAGTCGTTGTGATTGTTAACAAGGTGTCTTTGATGATTGTGTTTCATAGTCATTTCCATCATTTGGGGATAATTAACATTGCCTTTGTAAAATGTATTGTTGTTAACTGAACTAAGTGGGGGAAGACAAATGAGCATTGCTGCGATCGAAAACCTCCTTTAAAGAGGTACCATTGTTTGTGTATTACTTACATTATATTTCAAAAAGGGCTAACTGCAGTCATCGCCAATATCCATATTTATGATATTTCATTACTCGTTCTTTAGACAAACCAGTCTGCTGTTTATTTTACCGGCCTGCTCACAGCAGTGAGAGCACATCCCCAGGAAACAGTTATTCATTAAATCACACGAACACTACAAAGCTTAAGTCTAAAATGCCTCACCCCAGGTGTATCAGTGTGTTGACCCGTTTTTCTACCACCTACACAAATCACAATGAAGAAATATACTGGACTCGTTGCTTGTACATAGTTAACAAACCAAAACAGACATTCTTCAAGGTGCAACGTGAATTGAATAGACTTCAATGGATCCAAATGGAATTGCATGCTTCACGTCATGCATTGGTTTTCTACCGCTCTGAAATTGTTAAGATAATCCATCCACCTCTTCATAGATAAAAAATACCATATGGGAAACATTTTATTGATCAAAATGAGGATGTACGATAGATATTTTAGCAGATAATTCTGTGTTACTGTGAAGTGACAAGCGGCCTAAAAGAAGAAGTCAATTTGAACTTTTAGAGCCCAAAGTTGGTTTCTTTCTTGTTTCCCTCCACTTGAGTTGAAATCAACAGATTTGACTTTGAAGCTGCTGCCAAGTTCTTCAAACTGTGTTAGTGGGGCTGTGCCAAGAAGTTAAAAGACACCTTGAGAATAGTGGGACAAAAGGGGCAGCAGGGGCCAACCACACCCTAGAAGCCCTAGCATCAGACCCAGTGGAGCAGAGCCCCTCGCCCCTGCATGGGGGTGGAGAGGTTAAATGCACCAGGGCGCTACCGCGAACACACTCTCAGAGAGACAGAACAGAGCACAGAGCACAGACCCTGGGATCGCTACAGCAACCAGCACTGTCGCTCGACAGCAAGCAAACGCGACAACACTAAGACAATCTGAAACGCAGGGAGATTAAAAGAGAGGTCGGTACGCGACACGTCATCGAAATGCCTAGAAATGCAAACAAAACGTACAGCCAAGAACAGGTAGGCCCTATCGCTTCACTGAAACGTGGAAACACCACAAGAAGAGAAAGTCATAGCTACGGTTGAAACAGTGAGGTTGGAGAAACTATATGAGAGCGAGAGAGAGAGAGAAAGCTGGAAGACGAGGAAGAAGCACCAGCGAGCTTGAAAGCATGTTAATAATGACTTACCGATTGTCTTTTTATTGTTTCCAAATGTTTTCTCTCTCTACTCAGGGCGCCTACAGCACTTGGCAGAAGGTCCACTGTGACCCACAAGGAAACAAAACACAAACATGCAACTAACGAACCCATCAAAAAGGCAATAGAAAAGAGAGAAAGAGTGAGACAAAGAAAAATAGGCAGAGAGAGAGGAAGGAAGAGGAAGGAAAGCGGACAGAGAACTAAAAGACAAAAAACTAAATAACAAAGATAGATTTCCCTGTTTATAAGAGTTCGATTTTCATCATGATAATGAAACGATAAATAAGAAAGAACAAATATTTTCAGCCAGTAAAACCTCTGTGTTCTACTAACCGGGTGCCTGCTTAACGGCCAAATGACAGGCAACATCTGTTTGTAAGAAAGCCAAGATCGACTCTTAAAAAAATGGTCTTGATTCTCTCTTTCACTCTCTCCATCTCTCTCTCCCTCTCTCTCTCTCTCTCTCTCTCTCTCTCTCTCTATTGCTCTCTTTCACTGCCTCACTCTGTTGAATAAAAGCGAAAGAAAGAAGAGGCTGTGGAAATTCGTCGAAAGGGAAAATGGAGTTGTGCCCCAGCCCCTTCACCTCTTTAACCTCGCCCCTTCTGCTAAAGCTTCTCTTTCCCAGCTGGAGAGAGAGAGAGCCCAGGTACACCACAGTCCTCCCCCCAACACACACACCTCTGCCGTTCCCCCACACCTCCCAACAAACACACACACAAGCATAGACACGCACACAACCACATGGGCACAGACACACACACACACACACACACACACACACACACACACACACACACACACACACACACACACACACACACACACACACACACACACACACACACACACACACACACACACACACACACACACACACACACACACACACACACACACACACTCTTGGAAGACTTCCCTGCACCAAAAATAAATACCCAATCTGCAGTTCGCTTTGGCCCCAGACTGATAGAAAAGAAGAAGTAATTTTGGCAGCTTGGCTATCATTACTGTAGCAGATCCCTTCACATAGATGCAAAACGTTCCCCCCACAGTCTGGAAGTAGCTCCAGATACAATATCACTGCTACTGCTAACCCATGTGTCCTCCTGCTATTCTGAACTAAACTAAACACATACTGCCGGTATCTAAAACAATGATGGCATAAAGTATTAGTTGTCCTGCACTGTTATTGATGGTGGGCTATCACTATCAGTGTTCAGACAGCACAAACACAAGCATGGACACACACACACACACACACACACACACACACACACACACACACACACACACACACACACACACACACACACACACACACACACACACACAGCAATGCTTATTAACTTGTATTATATCAAGGCATATCATGTCTTTCTATGTATCAATGTATTTCTACAATGGCTGGTATTTAGTCAGGATCATTATCAAATGATAATAAGACACTATAAGGATGTTATGAATGCTTAGGACAAGTCTTATAATGCATCACAACCATTACGACCATATCATAATGCATATAGGCGTTAAGTAAAGTGTTACCGACTTCTCTGAATCCTAGCCTCCGCTTCCCCTTCAATAACCTGACGCTGACACCCTGACATGGGCATAACCCTGGGCTGCCAGACAGACAGACAGACAGACAGACAGACAGCCGGCCGGCACAGTGTTTACTTGAGGGGATTCACACACAGCCAGCAAATGGAGCACAACAACCAAAGAGGTCCTATTAAGATTCCTAATTCTATGACAACAATAGAACACACTGAAGAATACCCATTAGAAATAAACGTGAACCAGCAACCAGCATTCACAGTGTTCTGCATGCTCAATTCTAATGAAGGGTGGAGGGGAAATGGTGTTACATGTGCATTAAAATAAATAAGCGATGAGTGCATGCAGCCTATGAGTGATTGTCTTCATGTTCAATTACAGTAAGAAGACACTGTGTCCCACCCCTTCCAAATTTCCGCCCTCTCCCTCTTCTGCCCCTCTCGCTCTCTCTGATATTCAACTCACGCACTACTGCGGCAGCCCTCCACCAATGCCTTGCATTAATCCACACAGCAGCTCCAAAAGTTTTCCAAGCCACAATCGCTCACCCCAGGGATGTCAATTAGCATGGGTTGGCATTGATTAGTATAGTCTAAAATTCTCCTCATGAGTTTATGATTGTTATCTGGGATCGTCATCAGCGTCTGAGGAATGTGTCCGTCTGGCATTGGGACAGGACACCACTAAGAGGATCATAGGACTCCAGCCAAATTGGACAGGGCCATATGAGCCAATGTATGGAAGGATGCAGAGGGATGAAGTGTGCTTTTGTTCTCCAGTGACTGTGAGATCTGTTCTATCGCCACTGCCTGGCTGTCTGTCTGTCCAGCCCTGTGCCACACAGGCCAGAAGAGCCAGAGGAAGACGCACACGCAAACACACAAATTCAGAACCAGGATCCTAACCTCCTTTCCCGCTCCTGCCTTTTCTACAGGGAGTCAGTCAGTCAGCATTCCCTCTCTGCTCCCTCCCTCAGTGTCTCTTTACCTCTCCCACTTTTCTTCCCTGTCTCTCTCTCTATCTCCCTCCCTCTCTCACTCTCTCTCTCTTTCCCTCTCTCTCTCTCCCTCTCTCTCTCTCTCCCCTCTCTCTCTCTCTCTCTCTCTCTCTCACTCCCTCTCTGTGTGTCCCTAGATGACCTGGCCCAAATGAGCGTCAGTGCACAGTGGGAGAGGGCACAGCTGGTGTTGCGGGCGACTGCCACCGCTGACAGTCTGTCCTTTCACAGCCCTCCCTCTCTACTTAGCAAGCCCGGCATTAGCTGTAGTTGCCAGTCAGGAGAGAGAGAAAAAAAACCTCGCTGGCAACAAATGTTGTCAGCCATATTAGCTAGCTGCTAGGACCTATATCTAGGAGGAGGATGAGGAGGAAGAGGAGGAGACAGAGCATCAATGAGAGTAATGTAAAGTATCAGTTCAGAAGTATCAGAAGTGTTATGGTCCAATATGGATTGACAGGTACAGTAGCAGAGGGCAACTGTAATGAGCTTTAGGTGTGTGTGTGTGTGTGTGTGTGTGTACAGAAACACAACAAAAATATATCCTGCCAATACAGTGGCCAACAGACTGTTAAATTGCCATCACTAGGCAGCTTCCACATGGTTACTTAACCCTGCACCTTAGAGGCTGCTGCCCCATATACATAGACTTGGAACACTAGTCACTTTAATAACGTTTACATTCTGCTTTAGTCATCTCATATGTATATACAGTATTTATTCTACTGTATTTTAGTCTATGCCACTCAGACATTGCTCATCCTAATATTTATATATACTTTCATTCCATTCCTTTATTTTGAGGTTTGTGTGCATTATGTATATTGTTGTGAACGGTTAGATTTTACTGAACTGTTGGAGCTAGAAACACAAGCATTTCGCTACACCCGCAATAACATCTGCTAAACATGTGTATGTGACAAATACAATTCAATTTGAACCTGCACATGAGTCAAGGGCCAAAATAAGTATTTGAAGACGGTGTACATAAGCGGATAGCAAATTCCATTTGTACATGGCAGTCGTCATCAGCTGTCACAAATAGTGTCGACCATATAAAGTATTAGCAACAGTTATTTGGAAAATTGGAAAAGAGGTATTAATTGTCACAGCCGAAACTGTCAATACCAAAACAAAGTTGTATTTTTTTTGTGGTAGTTGACACTGTTGTGACACAAACTGCTCTCCCACATATTGCATAGCAGCCACTGATTGACACGTCAACATGATGAAGCGATGTGTGCATTTACATTGAAATCAAACAAACTAATTCCATTCCGTTTGAAGAGAAAGCAGCTATGCTTTTGGCAAGAGAGAAGGAACAGGGGGAAAAAATCAATACTGACAGACAAGGTAGGTTCCTTTCTTTTCTTTCTGAACATCAGATTAGGTATAAAAATACAAATTCAGTATTCAGCCCAAAAGCAATTCAAGGGCAAACAGTTCAAGCTGTTGGGATAAGAGCATCAGAACACACACAGATTCTTACTGTAGTCTTTTTTATTTCTCTTTAACTCACTCTTCATCTCTCCTGCATAACAACCCTCTCAACCCCGAACAGGCTTTATTTTTACTATACACAGCCCTTTTCCCACTATCTCAGTCCTCCTTTCTTTTTCTCTCTGCCTTTCTTCATCCCTTTACCTCTCTCTCTCTGCCTTTCTTCATCCCTTTACCTCTCTCTGCCTTTCTTCATCCCTTTACCTCTCTCTCTGCCTTTCTTCATCCCTTTACCTCTCTCTGCCTTTCTTCATCCCTTTACCTCTCTCTGCCTTTCTTCATCCCTTTACCTCTCTCTGCCTTTCTTCATCCCTTTACCTCGCTCTCTGCCTTTCTTCATCCCTTTACCTCTCTCTCTGCCTTTCTTCATCCCTTTACCTCTCTCTCTGCCTTTCTTCATCTCTCTACCTCTCTCTCTGCCTTTCTTCATCTCTCTCTCTCTCTCTCTCTCTCACTGCCTTTCTTCATCTCTCTCTCTCTCTCTCTCTCTCCACTCTCTCTCTCTCCCCCTCACTCTCTCTCTCCCCCCTCTCTCTCTCTCCCCCCTCTCTCTCTCTCTCTCTCTCTCTCTCATTTACAAATCCTCCAGTGAAGGACAGCCCAAGTGAGCTCCATGGCAACCTGGCGCATCGCCATCTCATTACACTGCCAATTGATTCTGGTCCTCCACCACACTGCTGTCCCCTGCCAGCCCACTTCCCATCATGCACCTGACAGCCACTGCAAAGTAAATGGTAAAAGATATGTTAGATGGTATGTACTGGGTGTACACAAAACAAAAATCTGTAATGGTTTATTGAAAGCCGGCAAGTTAAAAGGCATTATGATAGTTATAATGCATAATAAGCACTCCCTTATAATAGCTTACAATGAAATATGATCCTGACTTAATAACAGCTATTAGTGGATGTTAAAAAATCCAGTATTTTAATGCCATGGAAAGATATGATATGCTACATTCCCATTATTTTACGTTACATAATGGAATTCTTGCATCTGTCCATGAGAATAACTTGCTGCTTGGTACAAAAAGTCAATTGTTCATGTTAAATCTCTCATTATGAGCCCATACCCTGTTAAGTGTTTCCCTTTCATCCTCCCAAAAACCTTTCTAACCAAGCACGGAAATACATACTTGTCTATAGCCATGCCAGAAATCCCTTTTCGAGGTCTGAATAGCAAAAAGAGTTTGCAAGATGTGGCTACAGTATAGCACAAGTTCATCGTTACAAGAGGGGTGGCCTTCGAGAAACCAAACAATGAGAAAAAAAGTAACACATAACTTGTTTCATAATGGACTTCTCATTCTCCGGGGGTTGTTTCATTCTCCGGGCGCACACAAGACAGGGGGGAAGCCAGCAGGGAAGATAGTGAGAATGGGACCGAAGAGGTTCCAGCTGAGCCAGATTATCATTCTCAGGGCAACAGGTGGCTCTGCGGCCACCACACTGGAACTCAACACCACGCAGGAGGGCCCCGGGCCCCAATCCCAGCCCCCGACTCTGGCCCCTGATCAACGGAGCATCTTCCAGAAAGTAGCCAATTAGGTAAAAATGTGAAATGCAGGAATCCATTAGTGTGCGTGTGTGTGTCTGTGTGTGTGTGTGTGTGTGTCGCTGTGTGTGTCTCTGTGTGTGTGTGCTTAGCCAAATACAAATAACGATAATAATGATAACGATAATTACACTGATAAATAGGATGAAAAAATGGAATCTCATGCTTATCTGAAAATGTGCGGCCATTCTCATCACGTGTCATTATTGTCATTATTGAAATCAACATGTTAACCGTTGTTATTGGACAACTGCTCATTTGGATGGAAATTTATGAAAAGTCAGTGTTGAAAAGACAACTTTTAAATTTCCTTGCTGTATGTAAAACAGTATATAGGCAGATATATCGGTACGTTTTGTCCCCCCCCAAAAAATCTAAATTGGTAGCGAACCCAAATAAACATATCGGTCGGGGTCTAATTGGAAGGCCTTACAGTTTTTCAGTAAGTACTAAACCCAAAGGAAACTGGCTCTATCCATTTTTATTCCCAGAAAATCAGTACATAGCTTTCAACTATTTCTTGGAGCACATACAGTTGAAGTCTGAAGTTTACATACACTTACGATGAAGTCATTAAAACTCGTTTTTCAAACACTCCATACATTTCTTGTTAACAAACTATAGTTTTGACAAGTCGGTTACGACAATTTTTCCAACAATTATTAACAGACACATTATTTAACTTATAATTCACTGTATCACAATTCCAGTGGGTCAGAAGTTTACATACACTAAGTTGACTGTGCCTTTAAACAGCTTGGAAAATTCCAGAAAATGATATCATGGCTTCAAAAACTTCTGATAGGCTAACTGACATCATTTGAGTCAATTGGAGGTGTACCTGTAGATGTATTTCAAGGCCTACCATCAAACGCAGTGCCTCTTTGCTTGACATCATGGGATTTTTTATTTTTTATCAGCCAAGACCTCTGAAAAAATATTGTAGACCTCCATAAGTCTGGTTCATCCTTGGGAGCAATTTTCAAATGCCTGAAGGTACCACGTTCATCTGTACAAAGAATAGCACGCAAGTATAAACACTATGGGTCCACACAGCCATCATACCACTCAGGAAGGAGACGCGTTCTGTCTCCTAGAGATTAATGTACTTTGGTGCGAAAAGTGCAAAACAATCCCAGAACAACAGCAAAGGAAGAAGATGCTGGAGGAAACAGGTACAAAAGTATCTATATCCACAGTAAAACGAGTCCTATATCGACATAACCTGAAAGGCCGCTCAGCAAGGAAGAAGCCACTGTTCCAAAACTGCCATAATAAAGCCAGACTAAGGTTTGCAACTGCACATGGGGACAAAGATCGTACTTTTTGGAGAAATGTCCTCTGGTCTGATGAAACAAAAATAGAACTGTTTGGCCATAATGACCATCGTTATGTTTGGGGGAAAAAGGGGGAGGCTTGCAAGCCGAAGAACACCATACCAACCATGAAGCATGGGGGTGACAGCATCATGTTGTGGGGGTGCTTTGCTGCAGGAGGCACTGATGCACTTCACAAAATAGATGGCATCATGAGGGTGGAAAATGCTGTGGATATATTGAAGCAACATCTCAAGACATCAGTCAGGAAGTTAAAGCTTGGTCGCAAATGGGTCTTCCAAATGGACATTGACCACAAGCATACTTCCAAAGTTGTGGCAAAATGGCTTAAGGACAACAAAGTCAAGGTATTGGAGTGGCCATCACAAAGCCCTGACCTCAATCCTATAGAAAATTTGTGGACAAAACTGAAAAAGAGCGTGTGAGCAAGGAGGCCTACAAACCTGACTCAATTACATCAGCTCTGTCAGGAGGAATGGGTCAAAATTCACCCAACTTATTGTGGGAAGCTTGTGGAAGGCTACCCATAATGTTTGACCCAAGTTAAACAATTTAAAGGTAATGCTACCAAATACTAATTGAGTGTATGTAAACTTCTGACCCACTGGGAATGTGATGAAAGAAATAAAAGCTGAAATAAATCATTCTCTCTACTATTATTCTGACATTTCACATTCTTAAAATAAAGTGGTGATCCTAACTGACCTAAGACAGGGAATTTTTTAACTAGGATTAAATGTCAGGAATTGTGAAAAACTGAGTTTAAATGTATTTGGCTAAGGTTAATGTAAACTTCCGACTTCAATTGTAGATGTTGTTGAGGACAATTTAGATTGGCTATAGTATAGCAAGGGTTTTACAGCTTACTAATAGTGCATCTCACCACACTGTACAGGATAACGTGAGGGTAGCACAGTAAAAGTTCATTCAAATCTGTTGAAAATGGATATTGATCTCAATTATCCATTCTCGGAAAGGTGTAAACACAGAAGAATTCTGTTAATCTGGAAGGCCTTGCGTATATAAATCATCGATGAATCGATAAATGCTGCTTCGGAGATGGAAAATGGCTGCTGGTCCTGGGAGTCATACTGGTTGCCAATGCCGGTCCCCATCAGCACATGTCTGAATGTACATGGGTTGTTTGAGGACATAGAAATTTATGCTACTCGATCCTGACAAAAGACAGCCAGCAAGCGAGAGAGAGGGTGCCTGGCCCTGGGAAGAAGCATGCCAGGAATGTTAAGAGCTGAGACTGCTGGCTCAGTGCTGCCTCCAGACGTGGGAAGAAAGGATTTATGCTGGCTAGCTACCTGGAGAGGAGAGGCTGCAGTGCATGCTACTTAGCCTGTCCGTTGAGGTAGGAGGCAGGGAGGAAGGAGAGATGGACTGTGCCTCCAATCACACCCTATTCCCCATGTAGTGTACTACTTCCTATTGCTTATAGTGCACTAGGTTACTTTTGACACCCCCCCACCCGCTCATCTCCTTCACTCATGACAATGGCCATGTCCTCTGTTGAGTCCATAGTTCTTACTTGCCTTTGATTGACAACCATAAGCCTGTAAACTAAGACTCTCCCAGACCGGTTTCAAACACTGAAAACTTGTTAGCTAACATCCTTACTTGCATTTTGTGTGGGTATCCCCTCTACAAAATGAACAAAACTATTTCGCAACAATAGAAACATGATTATAAATAAATATCCAAACTGTGAGGCCTGGGTTGAGAACATTTAGATGGCATTTCATTTTGTGTATATTTTGATTGGATGTGTAATGTGTAATTTGAGACCCTCAGCCTCTGCTATGGCTGGGGCTAGGAGAGCCATTACTGAGTAATGGATGTGTGACCTGAAGGTCTGCACCTGCTGTGGGGAGTCCACAACTTCCTCTCTCTCCTCAAGATCTGGAGGAGGCCCATCATTTCTCTTCTGTGAATGACTTCCAGGGCCTCTAAGACAGCAGCAGCCAACAGTCGAGCTAGTTGGGATTCTAAGGTTGGCAGGGCTGGAGGCACCACTGGGATTTTCACTTATACTTTACCATTAGGAATGATGTACACAGGCATGCACACACTGGGTAGAGCACAGGTGGCTTGTGGCACCTTCATTTGGGAGGTTGGGCTTATTGTAATGGCTGGAACGGAATTAATGGAATGGTATCAAACGCATCAAATACATGGTTTCTATGTTTTTTCATACCGTTCCATTTATTCCATCTGTTATTATGACCGTCCTCCCATCACCAGCCTCCTGTGGGGTAGAGGATAGTGTATCTGCCCAGAAAATCAGGGGGTGTTAGCTAGGTTCATATCAATCACTATCTACAACTGTAGAGATACTCTATGTCTGTACACTCTTAGAAAAAAGGGTTAAAAAAGGGTTATTTATTTGTTCCCATAGGAGAACCCTTTTAGATTCCAGGTAGAACTATTTTGGGTTCCATGTAGAACCCTCTGTGGAAAGGGTTAGGGTTAGGGAACCCAAAAGGGTTCTCCTATGGGAACACCCGAAGAACCGTTTTAGGTTCTAGATATCTCCTTTTTTTCTAAGAGTGTATGCAGTGAGTGTCGGGATTTGGAAATATTCACCCTAACTCTTGTCATCATATACTATAGGCTTATGGCGATGGTCCGCATTTCTCGAACTTGGGAGAGAGTTTGCTGGCTTCGCTTCCCTCAAAACACATGTTTCCCATTAATTGTCGAAGTGAACGTTTTCCGATTAGAAGAGCCTGGGGGATTCTGATAAAAGGACAAGGTCTCTAAATTGTATTCCATCACACATGAAAACAGAGCTCTGTCATCTTGACACAAACTACAGTATGGTTTTAAAGACCTCCAACTCTCAACCTCTAGAGACCCCTTTCTCAGAAAAATAAAAGCTATTCTTTAAAACAATAGTGGTGGTGGGTATATGATAGCTTTTGAAAAATGACAAAACTTAATTGATACTGAAAATTACATTTGTTTTGGTACTAGACCAGATGCTGCCCACACAGTCAGTTATGGGGTTATGCGGTGATAATAATCACATGAACATGTTCTGTGAGCCTTCCTGACACATCTACAGTGCACAGTATGATGAGAGACTGGGTCAAAAGACTGATGACATTTAGACCTGAACCATATTTCTAAAGGTTATTATTATTATTTTTTCTCTCTTTTTTTAATGGCTCCCGAGTGGCACAGAGGTGTAAGGCACCTCTGGTGCTGGAGGTGTCAATACAGACCCTGGTTCAATTCCAGGCTGTATCACAACTGGCTGTGATTGGGAGTCCCATTAGGTGGTGTACAATTGGCCTGGTGTTGTTAGGGTTTGGCTGAGGTGGGCTGTCTTTGTAAATAAGAATTTGTTCTTAACTGACTTGCCTAGTTAAATGAATACAATAAAAATATAATATCCCTTCCTCTGTCTCTGTCCAAAAGTCTGGTGACACTTTGACCAGAACCCATATACCCCTCTCACTATTTTCTCTCCCTCTCCTTCTGTGTGTCTTTCCATCGTGCCAGGCCCCTGCTGGACTAGCTTTGTTTTTTAATAGGGGCTAATACCCAAGCCTGGCTCCTTCCCGTGGGGACAGGCCCTATGAATACCCCCAGTGTGTGCCTGCTCCCTCTCTCTGTTCCTGCTCATTCTCTCAGGGAATGCCAATGCCATGAGGTAAGGAGCCTTTGTACCAGACCAAAGCAACACACACACACACACACACACACACACACACACACACACACTGGTCAAGTGGTGCCAATGGCCCTCAGTAGGTACTATTGTAAACTCACTCACTCCCACTCACTCTTTCAAGCAGTACTGAATGTCCTGCAGAAAGTGTTTGGAATTTAGGAAGCGCATGGATATTTTTTCCCCCCAACGTGCCCATTGTCTGAATCAATAAAGATTTTGAAGGTTGAATTCCCACACAGGTTGACGGGGAAAAAAAAGCAAGGACGATTCCATAAGAGCTGTAACACTTTGTAAGACATCATACTATATCAGCTTTTGACGTCATTGCGCTTAAATGTAAATAAGATTTTGGCTTCCGCATACTGTGTTGAGCTCTCGTGGTTTCGAGGGCTCCTCAATCCCACAATACCTCCTCATGGGCTCTGATCAGCCAGCGACCACACAGTGAGTGAGTATATTAAAACGGCCCCCGATGCAGCTCTGGGGGGCAGAGAGACAGAGTGAAGAGGGCAGTTTGTACCCCCAAGAGGGCATCCAAGGGGTCTTTGTGTTCACTGGCACTGGAGGAGCATGTTCTCAGGCTAAACGAGGCCAGGCCAGACCAGGCCAAGCTAAACAGGCTGCTAACAGAATGCTGAGCCAGCCATGTCTTTGTGCTTTGACCTCCTCTATCGCAGTGGGGCTTCACATCTCTCTCTGACTCTCTCTCGTCTCTCCTCTTCTTTTGGAGGGGGAATCTTTCTCAAGGTCAGTTTATTTATTTATTTTTATTTCACCTTTATTTAACCAGGTAGGCTAGTTGAGAACAAGTTCTCATTTGCAACTGCGACCTGGCCAAGATAAAGCATAGCAGTGTGAGCATACAACAAAGAGTTACACATGGAGTAAACAATTAACAAGTCAATAACACAGTAGAAAACAAAGGGGGGGGTCTATATACAATGTGTGCAAAAGGCATGAGGAGGTAGGCAAATAATTACAATTTTGCAGATTAACACTGGAGTGATGAATGATCAGATGGTCATGTCCAGGTAGAGATATTGGTGTGCAAAAGAGCAGAAAAGTAAATAAATAAAAACAGTATGGGGATGAGGTAGGTGAAAAGGGTGGGCTATTTACCAATAGACTATGTACAGCTGCAGCGATCGGTTAGCTGCTCAGATAGCTGATGTTTGAAGTTGGTGAGGGAGATAAAAGTCTCCAACTTCAGCGATTTTTGCAATTCGTTCCAGTCACAGGCAGCAGAGAACTGGAACGAAAGGCAGCCAAATGAGGTGTTGGCTTTAGGGATGATCAGTGAGATACACCTGCTGGAGCGCGTGCTACGGATGGTTGTTGCCATCGTGACCCGTGAGCTGAGATAAGGCGGAGCTTTACCTAGCATGGACTTGTAGATGACCTGGAGCCAGTGGGTCTGGCGACGAATATGTAGCGAGGGCCAGCCGACTAGAGCATACAAGTCGCAGTGGTGGGTGGTATAAGGTGCTTTAGAGACAAAACGGATGGCACTGTGATAGACTGCATCCAGTTTGCTGAGTTGAGTGTTGGAAGCCATTTTGTAGATGACATCGCCGAAGTCGAGGATCGGTAGGATAGTCAGTTTTACTAGGGTAAGCTTGGCGGCGTGAGTGAAGGAGGCTTTGTTGCGGAATAGAAAGCCGACTCTTGATTTGATTTTCGATTGGAGATGTTTGATATGAGTCTGGAAGGAGAGTTTGCAGTCTAGCCAGACACCTAGGTACTTATAGACGTCCACATATTCTAGGTCGGAACCATCCAGGGTGGTGATGCTAGTCGGGCATGCGGGTGCAGGCAGCGACCGGTTGAAAAGCATGCATTTGGTTTTACTAGCGTTTAAGAGCAGTTGGAGGCCACGGAAGGAGTGTTGTATGGCATTGAAGCTTGTTTGGAGGTTAGATAGCACAGTGTCCAAAGACGGGCCGAAAGTATATAGAATGGTGTCGTCTGCGTAGAGGTGGATCAGGGAATCGCCCGCAGCAAGAGCAACATCATTGATATACACAGAGAAAAGAGTCGGCCCGAGAATTTAACCCTGTGGCACCCCCATAGAGACTGCCAGAGGAGGGTACCAGTGGTTTCAAAGGATGAGAGCACTGGAAAGAGAGAAAGAGAGAAAGGAGAGGATTGTGTCCTCAATCGACATACAAAAGGACTAGAGCCATCCTTGTGGACAGGCATTGGAAGGATTTGGACTGGAAACTTGGGTTTTGCCTGTCAATGGAACTGACTAGAGGGATGAATGTAATGTTTGGTCATGCTAAACAGGTGACCCACAGCTGATTATAATAAATACATTAACCTAGTCATTTCGATTGCTGACATATAGTATTTCTGATAAAACCTCACGTAACTTTACAATTCATTGTATGTACAGTCGGAAATCATATTTTGATAGAGTAGGGTAAATTCGACAGAATAATTACTGAGTATGAATCAAAGTAGGGAAAACAAAGACACGGAGAGTTTCAGAGTAGGCCTAGATATCTTGATCCTATCCATATTATCATATACCGGAACAAAATGATGAAATGGGCATCCTCACAAAGGGCACTCAAACAGTGGGAATAGAGAGAACATGCACTGACCTGCCTCCACTCGTCTCCCAGTCTCTACACAGTCCACAGCCTCTAGAGTACAGCATCTGCAAATGGAGACAACGGTCTGGTCAGATCAGATGAAACAGGCCAAAGTACAGAATTAAATAGAACATTTTCTCTATAGTATATGGGCCAAAGCATATAACGGAAAAGCTTCCAGAAAATAGATGAAATAATGTTCGGTACCATATCATCATATCAACCCATGTGACCCTACAGCGCTGTGTATACCATTAGTGATGGACCATGTGACCATGCTGCAGCGGTATAGTTGAGCAGGTTGTTGACTCGTTTGGCTAATGGAGGGGAGTACAGTATAGCGACAATAACATTTCCCACTGCTCATTTGCATTAATGCACATTAATAGCAGATCGAAAACCACAAGCAAAGAAGAATTCAAGTAACACTTCCCCCATGTAATATCGCATGACAGAGGATATTTCAGGAATTTTCCTGAAATGACAGTGAAATGACAAACTACCACTTAGTCTTTGAAATGCACTTGATCACATGACACCAGGAGAGCCTTCGGTGGTCAATTGTATGCAGCACTAGTAGCACAATCAAAAGCTCTTAACAGACTCGCTTAACAGACTTGCGTTGACTCTTTCTTTTGACGTAGGCTACTTCACATACTCAGCCTGTGACCTCCGCACATAATAAAACCCAACAAATTATCCTCAATGCATGAAGTACCAAGAGAGCATTGTCTGTTCCAGATTGGCTAGGCTCTGGGCTCTACACATAGGCCTGTGAGGTCTGCCAGGCTCTAGGTCCTACACATAATCCTGTGGCCGGCTAGGCTCTAGGTTCTACACATAATCCTGTGGTCTGCTAGGCTCTGGGTTCTACACATAATCCTGTGGTCTGCTAGGCTCTGGGTCTACACATAATCCTGTGGTCTGCTAGGCTCTGGGTTCTACACATAATCCTGTGGTCTGCTAGGCTCTGGGTTCTACACATAATCCTGTGGTCTGCTAGGCTCTGGGTTCTACACATAATCCTGTGGTCTGCTAGGCTCTGGGTTCTACACATAATCCTGTGGTCTGCTAGGCTCTGGGTTCTACACATAATCCCGTGGTCGGCTAGGCTCTGGGTTCTACACATATTCCCAAGGTCTGCTAGGCTCTGGGTTCTACACATAATCCTGTGGTCTGCTAGGCTCTGGGTTCTACACATAATCCTGTGGTCTGCTAGGCTCTGGGTTCTACACATAATCCTGTGGTCGGCTAGGCTCTGGGTTCTACACATAATCCTGTGGTCTGCTAGGCTCTGGGTTCTACACATAATCCTGTGGTCTGCTAGGCTCTGGGTTCTACACATAATCCTGTGGTCTGCTAGGCTCTGGGTTCTACACATAATCCTGTGCTCGGCTAGGCTCTGGGTTGTACACATAATCCTGTGGTCTGCTAGGCTCTGGGTTCTACACATAATCCTGTGGTCTGCTAGGCTCTGGGTTCTACACATAATCCTGTGGTCGGCTAGGCTCTGGGTCTACACATAATCCTGTGGTCGGCTAGGCTCTGGGTTCTACACATAATCCTGTGGTTGGCTAGGCTCTGGGTTCTACACATAATCCTGTGGTCGGCTAGGCTCTGGGTTCTACACATAATCCTGTGGTCTGCTAGGCTCTGGGTTCTACACATAATCCTGTGGTCGGCTAGGCTCTGGGTTCTACACATAATCCTGTGGTCTGCGAGGCTCTGGGTTCTACACATAATCCTGTGGTCTGCTAGGCTCTGGGTTCTACACATAATCCTGTGGTCTGCGAGGCTCTGGGTTCAACACATAATCCTGTGGTCGGCTAGGCTCTGGGTTCTACACATAATCCTGTGGTCGGCTAGGCTCTGGGTTGTACACATAATCCTGTGCTCGGCTAGGCTCTGGGTTCTACACATATTCCCAAGGTCTGCTAGGCTCTGGGTTCTACACATAATCCTGTGACAGCATGGCGGGAAGCCATCGAAAGAACAACCAAAGTAGAGTCAAGGAAAAAGACTGTACCCCAGGGAAATGTCAGCATGTATGGTATGGTAAAACGTAGTTCTCCGATGATCCAAATGCATGGTATAGGATTATGTTCACTAATGTTGGTGTTCATCTCTAGCTTTGTCTCCAATCTTGGCTGGTAGTGTCACGCCCTGACCATAGAGAGCTGTTTATTCTCTATGTTGGTTGGGGCGTGACAGTGACTAGGGTGGGTTATCTAGGTGATTAATGATCTATGTTGGCCTGGTATGGTTCCCAATCAGAGGCAGCTGTTTATCGTTGTCTCTGATCGGGGATCATATTTAGGCAGCCATTTCCCCATTGTGCTTTGTGGGATCTTGTCTAGGTATATTGCCTGCGAGCACTTCTTTGAGGTTCACGTTTCGTTTAACACTTTGTTTTAAGTCCTTATGTAAGGTACCCTCAAACAGAGTGTTACCTAATGTAGATTAGTAAACCAAAAAGTGGTCTGAAACATCCCCATCGCTATCATCCCAACACAACCACGTAAAACTGACCATCCTACCAATCCTCGACTTTGGCGATGTCATTTACAAAATAGCCTCCAATACCCTACTCAACAAATTGGATGCAGTCTATCACAGTGCAATCCGTTTTATCACCAAAGCCCCATATACTACCCACCATTGCGACCTGTACGCTCTCGTTGGCTGGCCCTCGCTTCATACTCGTCGCCAAACCCACTGGCTCCATGTCATCTACAAGACCCTGCTAGGTAAAGTCCCCCCTTATCTCAGCTCGCTGGTCACCATAGCATCTCCCACCTGTAGCACACGCTCCAGCAGGTATATCTCTCTAGTCACCCCCAAAACCAATTCTTTCTTTGGCCGCCTCTCCTTCCAGTTCTCTGCTGCCAATGACTGGAACGAACTACAAAAATCTCTGAAACTGGAAACACTTATCTCCCTCACTAGCTTTAAGCACCAACTGTCAGAGCAGCTCACAGATTACTGCACCTGTACATAGCCCACCTATAATTTAGCCCAAACAACTACCTCTTTCCCAACTGTATTTAATTTTTATTTATTTATTTATTTTGCTCCTTTGCACCCCATTATTTATTTTTTTATTTCTACTTTGCACATTCTTCCATTGCAAAACTACCATTCCAGTATTTTACTTGCTATATTGTATTTACTTTGCCACCATGGCCTTTTTTGCCTTTACCTCCCTTCTCACCTCATTTGCTCACATCGTATATGGACTTGTTTATACTGTATTATTGACTGTATGTTTGTTTTACTCCATGTGTAACTCTGTGTCGTTGTATCTGTCGAACTGCTTTGCTTTATCTTGGCCAGGTCGCAATTGTAAATGAGAACTTGTTCTCAACTTGCCTAAAATAAAGGTAAAATAAAATAAATAAATAAATAAATAAATACAGTGCATTCAGAAAGTATTCAGACCCCTTCACTTTTTCCAAATGTTGTTGTTACAGCCTTATTCTATAATTGATTAAATACAATTTTCCTCATCAATCTACACACAATACCCCATAATGACAAAGCAAAAACAGTTATTTTGTCATTTTTGCACAAAATAAAAAATAAAACATATAATATCTCGAAATTGAGCTCCTTTAATCATCCTTGGGATTGGAATGATTGGAGTCCACCTGTGGTCATTTCAATTGATTGGACATGATTTGGAAAGTCACACATCTGTCTATATAAGGTCCCACAGTCAACAGTGCATGTCAGAGCAGAAACCAAGCCATGAGGTCAAAGGAATTGTCTATTGAGTGCCAAGACAGGATTGTGTTGGGGCACAGATCTGGGGAAGGGTACCAAAAAATGTCTGCAACATTGAAGGTCCCCAAGAACACAGTGGCCTCCATCATTCTTAAATGGAAGAAGGTCACTCTGACATGGTCACTCTGACAGAGCTCCAGAGTTCCTCTGTGGAGATGGGAGAACCTTCCAGAAGGACAACCATCTCTGCAGTACTCAACCAATCAGGCCTTTATGTTAGAGCTTTTCTGCAGAGAAGAATGAGAGAAACTCCCCAAATAAAGGTGTGCCAAGCTTATAGCATCATACCAAAGAAGACTCGAGGCTGTAATCGCTGCCGAAGGTGCTTCAACAAAGTACTGAGTAAAGGGTCTGAATACTTATGAAAATGTGATTTAAGTTTTCATTTTTAATACATTTGCAAAAATGTTTAAAAAAAACGGTTTTTGCTTTGTCATAATGGGGTATTGTGTGTAGATGGATGAGAGAAAAAAAACTATGTAATCCATTGTAGCATAAGGCTGTAACGTAAAAAAATGTGGAAAAAGTGAAGGGGTCTTAATAGTTTCCGAATGCACAGTACACACTATAGCACACTAAGGCTTTTAATGGCTACCTAAAATGTTTAAGAAGTGACACATAGAGGGGGTTAGGACATGGTCTATCTAAGTACATGTTCAGTCCCAACCCAGATGGAAAGCGGGGTCAGTCATGTCTATGAGAAAGGGACTGTGACCGCTTAATGTACAAAGAGTTCTGAAGAGAAAACAACACAAAAATACACTGAAATACATTATTCCCATTTGATAATGTTTTAACCTCCAATAATGTGTTTGATCTCTTTTGGAAAAAGCTTTAAAAGCAACATTTGCTGACTTCAACTAAAGTTGAGTGGAGGAGGCCATCACAGCCCCCTGTCTCATTAAAGACAATGACCTTGATCAGCGTGATGGGACAGCTTGGCTCCAGATGAGAGGACAGCTATTTCCATACACTCCATTTATTTGTGTATCTGTTTTAAGAGACTTCCAGCAGGCTGTAGGCAGCGCCAGGCTGATAAAGCATAAAAAGCCACTGAGTGTTTTCCCCTAGGGCGACAGCGATGGGACAAGTGGATCTGTGCCAGTGACTGACTGTTCAACTGGCGCCCCCAGCTCGCTGGGTGCCCGACTAACTGACTGGCTGGCTGTTTAGTGCTTGGCTAGATGACTGACTGACTGGTTGGATGATTGACTTACTGGCTGGCTACCCGACTATTCCACTGATTGACTGACTGACCGACTGGCTGAATGGCGGGTTGGATGACTGAATTACTGGCTGACCACAGAGAGCTTCGCTCAGCACCACCTCCCTGCCAGCGGGGACAGACTGCTCGAGCAAGTCTAAGAGAATGACCGACTGATAGCCCCTCTGAAAAACTCACTGAGATTTTACTATGGATGGACAATGTTAGAGATAAGGTATGGTATAACAGGGTCATTGTCACGGACTGTTCCATAGAAGAGGGAAGAGAAGCTAGCATGTAATGCTGCATTCAAATGTTACTCTGAATCTCATTTTCTAGTTGGTGAAATCATAAATTGCTTGGTCGGTCTAATGAGATAGCTAGCCATTACAGTATGAGCAGAAGCTGAGCAAGCTAATGTTGCCAATCATAAATTAGCTTGCTTGCTAGCATTGACAATATAGTTAAACTAGCTAAGTAGCTACATTATTAAGGTTAGAAAATGTGAAAATGTGGAGGGTCGTTCAGGTTGGAGGGCCGTTCATATCGTTTTTCCAAGTAGAAAAAATAAAAGTTTCTGATTATTCCTACACCACTTAAATGCATCATAAACACTTGCAATAAACTCACCAACAATATGTTCAGTGACATTTGCTACAATGGTTGTAATTCATGACGATGCCAACAACTACGATATGGAAAACTGTGGAACAGCAGCACACATGAAACAACTCATCTTTGTGCCCTCTATTTGATGGCCAATGAAAAACATAGTGGGCAATAACAAACACACAACCATGAAAAGAATCCAGTAGCACATTCCAAACAGTAACCGACCGATCTCATAAAACTCTGCACAGGCCAACCCAATATCCCTCTGGAGCTACACTCCAACAAGAATGAAAAGATATGGAAAATGGGTTGCCGAATTTCTTTGTAGGGATTTTATGTAAAGAAAATCCCATATTTGGTTCAGCATAATAATCCTGTCACTCTAGTGCAGACACCCACTGTATATTCAAAACAATTGTCCAACAGAGACAAATACTTTCCGCTCTGCTGCTTCTCTTAATTACTGGTTACACTTCTCAATACGAATTTCGGGTGGTCAGCGTCAAACTGAGCATGATAGCGAAGCAATAATTGGTTAATCATTTTGAATCCCGATGGCCAAGGCTGAGTGGGTGCAAGCACGATCGCAATGAACATTTATTTTCATAGAAAATATGTAGCTTCACAAAGAAATGCTGCATAAATTCAACAATGCCACAAAGGCTGGCACTGTGATGCGCAGTCTCCATCTTTTTATCCAAAGGACACAAGTCCTCAAGGACAGCTAGAGCCCACTAATAATAATAATAATCATGAAAATGGCCAGTTCAGCAGTACTACCTTTTGTTGTTATTTTTAAGTTTCAAGTCTCCCAGCTGGAGAAGGCAAGAGCAACCGCTTCAATAATTCAATTTCTCCTTTATTTGGATATGACTTGCTTAAATCCCTAAAATACGAGTGGATATAATTCAATACATGTAACAGATACCGAGTAACAGATACCGAGTAACAGATACCGAGTAACAGATACTGAGTAACAGATACTGAGTAACAGATACCGAGTAACAGATACTGAGTAACAGATACTGAGTAACAGATACCGAGTAACAGATACTGAGCAACAGATACCGAGTAACAGATACTGAGTAACAGATACTGAGTAACAGATACCGAGTAACAGATACTGAGTAACAGATACCGAGTAACAGATACTGAGTAACAGATACTGAGTAACAGATACTGAGTAACAGATACTGAGTAACAGATACTGAGTAACAGATACTGAGTAACAGATACCGAGTAACAGATACTGAGTAACAGATACTGAGTAACAGATACTGAGTAACAGATACCGAGTAACAGATACTGAGTAACAGATACTGAGTAACAGATACTGAGTAACAGATACCGAGTAACAGATACTGAGTAACAGATACTGAGTAACAGATACTGAGTAACAGATACTGAGTAACAGATACTGAGTAACAGATACTGAGTAACATGTGCTACGACCTTAGAGTAAGCACTAAAGATATGTCTAGCGAGAAGTCCTGGCAAAATCTCTCAGAGCTGACAAACTGTAGTGTTTGCGAGCAGCGATGTTTAAAACTGACAAGACATCTTAATTGCTGTTGGCTGTACAACAAACATACGGCTGTAGTACATGGTATTATGCTTCTATGATAAACATATCCATCCCAGCCTAGTCATTCGCTGTTTATCTTTACTAGAGGAAGCTTCATTGTCAGACTAACCTTACTTCAAATATTCTCTCTATATTACATGACACCCTTGCACTGTAGAAGTCTGAAAAACACTTGTCCACGTGAGGCAGTTGGACAGAGTCTGACAGTGCCGTTGATCAGCCAGACTAAAAGGCTAGCGGTGTTGCTAGCTGATCCTCAGTTTTTCTTGACACTGAGCTGTGAGAGGGCGTTGGTGTTGAGGAGAGTTGAGAAGCCACCGGGTTCTCACCATCACATCACTACTGTAGCTGCAGAGAGAGCGAGGGAGTGGTGGCGGCAGGACCAGATGGCTAGCTCTCTGGACTCAATATACCATCCCTCTGATAAACCCAGACAGAACCGTTACACTTTCCAAAAGAGAGCTGAAAGGAAATACAGGGAGGGAAAAAAGCAAAGGCTCGGCTTTCGCAAATCTTTAATTACCCAACTGTCGACTGCCCCCCCCCCCCGCTCAAGGCAGGGAATCAAAACTGTTAAAAAAGGAGGAAAAAACACATAAAAGATATGCAAATACAACTGTCTGGGGGCGACGACGAGCATTAACCAGCATTGGGGTTCTGTCTGGCTATTTTTAGCTGGCGTCTCTTTGCAGACTCTGAAAGGTGTGTGATGACTTCCTTAAGCCCAGGATTGTATGTGCTACAGAGACAGCTTGGCTGTGCAGATATGTCGGGAGAAATATTCCCCTTAATTGAGACACTTCACAAATGAAGCTGTCAAGCCTAGTACAAACAGAATACAGTCCGAGTTCGTGGAAAGAGCTACGTTGGAGTCTTCACTCTTCACACATAAAAAAGTACAGCGTATAAAGTGCTTGGCGAGGTTCGGAACTGATCTTACAGACCCGTTAGGCCGTAGCGCACAGATTCTCTCCCTACCTTGAATATAACCACTGGCAAGTGTACATGGCCCATAAGCAAAGCAAAAGAATAGGGTGTTATTTATGCTACTCCAAAGAAAAATAACATACCTGTAGAAGTGGTATGAAATGGGGCTGAGGTGTATCTCTGTCTATAATAAAGCCCTTTTGTGGTGAAAAACTCATTCTGATTGGCTGGCCATGGCTCCACGGCGGGAGGGCCTTTCTGCCATGTGGACGGGCCTATGTCCTCCCAGGCCCACCCATGGCTGCACCCCTACCCAGTCATGTGAAATCCATAGATTAGGGCCTGATGAATTTATAAAAACGTCCTTATTTCCTTATATGAACTGTAACTCAGTAAAAATATAGAAAATGTTGCATGCCGTGTTTTTTAAAACATTTTTGTTCAGTATATCAGAGTTGAGATGGAACTTGTCTGATTGAAACAGGTGTAAAAGGTGCAAAACCAGCACATTTCTACCAAAGTAGCAACATGTTCTCTATTGTCATTGTTTACATGAAGTCAAGCCTTGAAAACAGCAAACTAGCTCAGTGTGATTCTCCTTTCTACATGCAACACAAATAGGAACTATGATTACATTCAGTACAATACGTCACAAAACATGGCGTGCGCGTGTCCTACAGAAGGCGCCTTACAAAACTGGAGCGCCAGCATGAATAGTTCTAGAGGGAGATACTGAGCATCAGGTGGGAGGATTGACGGACCAACGTCAGCGTCTTGACCCAGGCAAACATCCCCAGCAAAGAATCCCAAATCATTGGTCACTCCAATGGACAGGAACTGTGTCTGCATGCTAACTCAAGGCTGCCCGAACATCTTCAGGTCCATGTCCACGCCAGTGTGGGAATCTAATTAGCATAATCCCCATCAAAAACCGTCTGTTTAACCCTCAAACTACCGAATGGGGTCATTTTGATCATAGCCCAAAGGTGGTTTATTCAATTCTTCCAATTTTTCATGACTTGGTCAATAAAATTGTTCTTAATAAATCAAAAATACTTGTTTCGTGTTTCTGTATTAGTATGGACTTTTGGGGGAATTCCTATATACCCTTCAATATTCTATATTTGAAACTTGTTATGGTATTTGGGTTGCTATAACATTTGGTTTGAAGTGACTGAGGATTTGGGCAGGCTTTTTGAAGGATCCTGGCTCTACCACTCCCATTGTTTCACTAGCAGTGAAATCATTTGTTATTGGGGTCAAAATGACCCCAGTTATTAATCCATATATGCTAAATATGTTGGTATTAAGATGGTCAAAGGCTTAAACTCTTAGGGGTTATGAGGACACCTGCACCACACTGGCCATTGAAAAAATGACAGAAACGCACAGACCAACCCGCCAAGATCGCAGCGTCTGTGGACAGGTCTGAGACTCCAGAATCGGCCTGGTCAGCCATAGCTGGACCCACAACAATCAAGCCACCGAAGAAACCTGTGAGGAAGAGATTATCCTTGAGGGATTGCAGATGATGCGCACGTGTATGTGTGTGTGTTTGTGTACATGTGTGAGCATGTACAGTATATGTTTTCATGCATGCATGTGTGTGTGTATGTGCATGCATTTGTATGTGTGTGTGTGTGCATGTGTGAATGCATGTGGACTGGAATGTTTAAGTGTGTCCATATATATATGTGTGTGTGTGGTATATACAGTAGAACATAAGTGGTGCAGGGCAGCAGCAGATGAGGGGAAGGCCAGTGGGTCTGACAGAAAACAGACCAGCCAGGAAGAGGCAGTGCTGTGGCCTGGGGGGTATGAGTGGTGTGCAGGGGGACAGACAGAGAAAACTGAGCAGCTCTCACTGGGAAACAATATGCAGTTTCATCTGGGGGAGACATTTTGCAGCTCTCTCTCTCTCAGAGCCAGAGAGCCGACAGCACAAAGAGCTCCATTGTTTCTTCTGCAGCAACCTCACCGCTCCCAACTAGAGCAGCAGGGTCGAGGCCACACAGGACCTGCCAGGGGCTGTTAGAACCTGCTCCCACTGTGTGTGTGTGTGTGTGTGTGTGTGTGAGAATATTGTTTCTCTTCAATATAATGCTTCATTCTAGTTCTTGGTCAGGATTATCAAACCGATACAGTGCATTCAGAAAGAATTCAGACCCCTTAACTTTTTACAAATTTTTTATACGTTACATACTTATTCTAAAATCCATTAAATAGTATTTTTTCCACATCAATCTACACACAATAACCCATAAAGACAAAGCAAAAAAAGGTGAAAAATACAAATAAAAAACTTAAATATAACATTTACATAAGTATTCAGACCCTTTACTCAGTGCTTTGTTGAAGCACCTTTGGCAATGATTACAGCCTCGAGTCTTCTTGGGTATGACACAACAAGCTCGACACACCTGTATTTGGGGAGTTTCTCCCATTCTTCTCTGCAGATCCTCTCAAGCTCTCCGTCAGGTTGGATGGGGAGCGTCTCTGCACAGCTAATTTCAGATCTCTCCAGAAATGTTAGCTCTGGCTGGGCCATTCAAGGACATTCAGAAACTTGTCCTGAAAACACTTGTACGTTGTCTTGGCTGTGTGCTTAGGGTCGTTGTCCTGTTGGAAGGTGAACCTTCGCGCCAGTCTGAGATCCTGAGCGCTCTGGAGCAGGTTTTCATCAAGGATCTCTTGTATTTTTCTCCGTTCTTCTTTCCCCCGATCCTGCCTAGTCTCCCAGTCCCTGCCCCTGAAAACATCCCCACAGAATTATGCTGCCACCACCATGCTTCACCGTAGGGATGGTGCCAAGTTTCCTCCTGAAGTGATAGTGACACTTGCCATTCAGGCCAAAGAGTTCAATCTTGGTTTCATCAGACCAGAGAATCTTGTTTCTCATGGTCAGAATCCTTTAGGTGCCTTTTGGCAAACTCCAAGTGGGCTGTCATGTGCCTTTTACCGAGGAGTGGCATCCATCTGGCCACGCTATAAAGGCCTGATTGGTTTAGTGCTGCAGAGACGGTTGTCCCTATGAAGGTTCTCCCATCTCCACAGAGGAATTCTGGAGCTCTGTCAGAGTGACCATCAGGTACTTGGTCACCTCCCTGACCAAGGCCCTTCTCCCTCGATTGCTCAGTTTGGCGGGCAGCCAGCTCTAGGAAGAGTCTTGGTGGTTCCAAATGGCCACTATGTTCTTGGGGACCTTCAATGCTGCAGAAATGTTTTGGAACCCTTCCACAGATCTGTGCTTCGACACAATCCTGTCTTTGAGCTCTACAGACAATTTCTTCAAATTCATGACTTGGTTTTTGCTCTGACATGCACTGTCAACTGTGGGACAGAGCTCAATTTCGAGTCTGAGCTCAATTTCGAGTCTCATTGCAAAGGGTCTGAATACTTATGTAAATAAGGTATTTCTGTTTATTTAATCCATTTTAGAATAAGGCTGTAATGTAACAAAATGTGGAAAATGTTAAGGGGTCTGAATACTTTTTGAAGGTACTGTATCCTGTGTTTTTTTCTCTACTGTATAAATGGAAGCGAGTTCTAACACTGTACCACACATGTGGTTCTAATGTTTCATACAGGGATGTGTTTCAGCGGGTTGTGTCAGTATCAGATCATGAACAGTTAGGACAGATATGCCTCCTTCTGTCCGTCTATTGCTCTCTACCCTGGTTCACACACACACACACACACACACACACACACACACACACACACACACACACACACACACACACACACACACACACACAAGGCTACAGGACATAATGGAAAATCCTTTCATAAAGAAGTGCAGGTCACATCCTGAGAGGATCCAGCAGAATTCTAGTTTATAATGCTCTGGCAGGCAGGCTCGGTATGTGGAGAGTGGAGGTAGAGGGAGGGAAAGGGAGAAGAAGGGAGGGGTGGTGAGGTCAGGAGAGGGAGAGAGGGAGGGAATAGATAAGATCAAAGGCTCGATGAGAGAATTCTTCAAACTCAAGGGGCGATGAGAAAATTAAGAGACATGGAGGGTCGCGACTAATCAGCAGTCGGAAAATCCTAATGTTCCACGACCGGGTACGACCGTACTCCCCGTAAAATGTAGAGAGACAAAGCCTTGCATCATTCAGTGAAGTCGAATTCCAATTTCAGAGAGGTCAAAACTAGTATGAGTGTAATAATGAAGGTGATTCGGTGAGCCACGGTAGTGTGTTGAGTAACCTTGTCTGAGACTTGTTGTTCGCTCCCCGAACTAATGCCTAGGCATGAGCTCAGCGAGCTAACAGAGTCAAATAATGAATACATGCTTTTCTTCAGTACGTACAGAGGAAATCAAGGTTACTGCTATCAATCATGGGTTGATAATTCTGTTTGATCAACTAGTTTAGCAGATGGGAAGTAGTTAGCTGTGTGTGTTAGGAACGGTGCGGTAGTGTTTAGCATGTTAGCTAACACCCAGTATTTTGTCCTCACCAACCAAGACCATGGTTTTGGTAGGGTAACGGTTAGAATCCTAGCTTCATTAGCACAAAGTCTCATTGTTGTTGGTGATTGAATCCCGGGTCGGCCTTAAGCATTTATCAGATTCCAAGAACGTGTACGCATCTGCACAGCACTGTTCTAGAATATCAGACCGTTGGCTTTCATACTTTCCGAAGCAATTTCTCCAACCTTCACCCCATTCAAATGAATAGAAGACGCATATGCAGAACCCCACTGGTTGGGAATTTTGGGGGTGTACGGGGTCAGGCTGTGCGGGGTCTCAGAGCAGTGTACCGTAGCTAGAGTACAGTGCATTCGGAAAGTATTCCGACCACTTAACTTTTCCCACATTTTGTTACGTTACAGCCTTATACTAAAATGGATTTCAAAAAGTATAATCCTCATTAATCTACATACAATACCCAATATTGACAAAGCGAAAACAGGTTTTTATACATTCTAGGAAGAAAATGTAAATGCATATGGAAAGGGTCAAGGGGTCTGAATACTTTCCGAATGCACTGTATGTCACAATGGGCAACAGACTATGGGGTGAGCTTTGGACTCAGCTTTGGACTCAACTGAATTACAGTTTACAGGCATGGTTTACTTCAGGGGTTCTCAAAGAAGGGTCCACGGACCCCTTGGGGAGGTATTGGTCAGGGGGTCTGTGGTCAGTAAATATATATATATCAAATATGAATTACATAAATGTTTTTATGAATATTACTAACAACAACAGATTCAACTAATTTTGGCAAAGGTATCGTGGAACAAGTTTTGAGGTTGTAATACAATACATCTTAATAATATTAAAGGAGCTATATATTTGTTGTGATTCATTTAACTAAGCAAGTCAGTTAAGAACACATTCTTATTTACAATTACAGCCTGGATTTGAACCAGAGACTGTAGTGCCACCTTTTGCACTGAGATGCAGTGCCTTAGATCGCTGCACCACACAGGAAGCCGCATTGACGTGGGAGGTTCACAGGGATATTGGCTTCCACAGTACTTCAACTCAATCATTTTCATAGTCCAGTCAAAAATAATAATAACACCAATGCAATGTAATTTAAGCTTTAAAACTGTATTTCTTTTTCTCTGCCTCATGGCAAAACAATAAATAATTGCAGGATATTTGCTTTAAAGCCGTAAAAACAAAAAGTATCTCTGCCCCATGATAAAATTTGTAGAATTGAAAAAGAAAAAAAAAGCTTGAAAACGGCAACATTTCTCTCCGATGCCAAGAGGCGGGCCTTTAACATGTTCCTTCCCAGGGTCTAAGACTTGGTTCGTCCGGCCATGCACTTCCAAAGTCATAGTAGAACTCCTTGTATGCAATTTTTTATCTCACTCGAGTTGTGTTCTGATTATGAGGGGTGCCCTGATGAATTTGCTATCACAAAAGTGTTCCCTTGGACCCCAAAAGTTTCAGAACCTCTGGTCTACCTAACGTTACACTACCAGTATCAACAATGTTTCAGGTCATGGTCTTTACTATTTCTTTCCTTAAATGCTGATTCACTCATGACAAACATCAAACCTTTGGTAAGTGACGTAGACGCTAGACATGCCACACTCTTTGCCATTATTATCTGAATTAATAGTGTTTCCCTGACCACAGCATACCATGTAGTTTGCAACATAAACCAATAAAACAATGACTGTATTGGGTATTAGGATTCTGAGTAGAAATGACAACCACATCCTCTGTCAAAAATAAAAATGCAGACATTCTTGTTTTAAGAGGCAATGGAAGTCCCCCAGCTCTTATTGGATAATGACAGATTATCAGATTCTCTGACTGCCCTCACATAGGCAAGCACTTGAACACACACGCGCACACACTCACACACAGGGAACTGCGCTGGTGGTCTTGCTATGGAGGCCTGGTAATGCACAGCACCATGCCAAGCCAGAAGAGAGAGTGCAGAGCTAGACGGATGCTATGAGGGGGAACAGATACAGTAGACTATATTACATTGAGCCCTTTTTAAACTGACAAGTCAACAGCTGTTCCCATAGTAAATCATTCATCTGAAACATGCTCAGAACTGCTCTGTCTCAGTAGAGTTGTATGTTAATGCCAATAAAACGATGAGCACTAATCATAGTTGTTTTTTATTTTCTTAATAATCTATTGTTGGAGCCTAGATATTTTGCTGCTTTGCAGAGGTTCGCCGCCATATCAGCGATAACTATTCACAAAGGTTATGCATTACATGTTTGGTGCTTAACTTCTCTCATTAGGTTTCAATAACACATTTTCACTTTGCCAGGTTCATTAAAGCCTCTCGAAAATATTCTAAATGTGCCATCATACATTTAATCTCCAAACAACGCTGCTGCTACTCTCTGTTATTATCATCTATGCATAGTCACTTTAATAACTCTGCCTACATGTACATATTACCTCAATTACCTAGACTCTGTACCAGTACCCCCTGTATATAGCCCCGCTATTGTTATTTTACTGCTGTTCTTGAATTATTTGTTACTTTTATTTCATTTTTTTAAAAGGTATTTTTCTTAAAACTGCATTGTTGGTTAAGGGCTTGTAAGAAAGCATTTCACTGTTGTATTCTGCGCATGTGACAAATAAACTTTGATTTGATTTGAGATCCATGTCTCCCTGTAACCAGCTCCTCTCTGATACCATTTCAAAGGCTCTCTCTAATGCCCTTTCTCTCTTCCTCTCTTTTCATTATCTCTCCTCCTCTCTCTCATTCCCTCACTCCCCCCTCTCTCTTCCACCCTCTTTCTCTCTCTGCCACAAAACACAGTCAGCTCTTATTGGCTGATAGTCTGTCTCGAACCACGCCAATATTCCCTGACTCATGCGTGGGTATTGGCTGGTGCTGGCTCAGCTAATGGCAGGTGAGGCAGTAGCGCTGTGCTGTGCTGTTGTGTGCCACTTAATCAATGCCCTGCAGAAGTGCCAGACAGCTCAGCACTGGCAGCTCCCTCTGCGTTGGGCATGGCTAACCTTCTGGAGCCAGCAGCGCTGGGGAGGGCATGGCATTTCTACACACAACCAAACACACGGGCATACACGTGGACACACACATACACATTAGTGGTGGACGCACACACGCACAGGGACAAGCACACACCCAGCCCCTTCCTCTTCAAAACACCCTGCCCCCGCCCCCACCCCCAAACCCCACATCAGCTCTAGTGGTGGGTTGTCAGGTACAGGCAGCGTATGCCAGGCTGGTCTGACGTACCCTACAACCCACGTCGCCCATCCTGCCTTGGATCAGGGACAACATCCAAGATGCCATCTCTCTCTCTGTCTCTCTCTCTCTCTAACAGCTGCAGTAAACAGTGGCTCCAGGCCCCAGACTGAAAACCCCTCAGCTTAAAGCTTTCAGCATTATCTCTGTAACCCCAAAGCAATTTGCTAGAGGCACTTGGCCTTTCCCGCCGTCATCAAAATGTATTCCTGGCACCAGGTCTTTATCCCACTTCTCTCTCTTTCGACGACGTGCTGCTGGGCTTTAACCTTGCAATGACTCCTCCTCCTCCGCACCAGGTTAATGCCTGGGATCGTTTGCCACGCTCATTCAGTCAAAGCCTTTCAAGCGTTCATCTGCTCAATTCATTGTTCATTTACAAAGAATTGTAATGGATGTCTGTGGTTGCAAGTGTTGTAGACGACATGTACTTGAGGCTGGTTAGTGGGAGATGCCAAAAACAATAAACAGACTGCATTTTAAATTATGAATACTAAAGGTAAAGGACTCGTCCAGCTGCTGCTGTCAGAGGCAGCAGGCAAACTCTGCTGGTGTTAGCATTGTGTGTTGGTACAGGAATTGTGTTATCGCTCACAAATAACATCCACGTAATGAGGACTATCCTTATACAGTACTTGTGGTTTGGTATGGTAATGGAGATACACAACATGACCAAAAGTATGTTCGTCGAACATCTCCTTCCAAAATCATGGGCATTAATATGGAGTTGGTCCCCCTTTGCTGCAATAACAGCCTCCACTCTTCTGGGAAGGCTTTCCTCTAGATGTTGGTACATTGCTGCAGGGACTTGCTTCCATTCAGCCACAAGAGCATTAGTGAGGTCGGGCACTGATGTTGGGCGATTAGGCCTGGCTCGCAGTTGGTGTTCCAATTCATCCCAAAGGTGTTCAATGGGGTTGAGGTCAGGGCTCTGTGCATGCCAGTCAAGTTCTTCCACAACGATCTCGAAAAGCCATTTCTGTATGGACCTCGATTTGTGCATGGGGGCATTGTCATACTGAAACAATGCTGTAGCGTTAAGATTTCCCTTTACTGGAACTGAAGAGCCTGAAACATGAAAAAAAGCCCAAGATCATTACTCCTCCTCCACCAAACCTTACAGTTGGCATTATGCATTGGGGTAGGTAGCGTTTTCCTGGCATCCATCGAACCCAGATTTGTCCGTCGGACAGCCAGATAGTGAAGCATGATTCATCATTCCAGAGAACACGTTTCCACTGCTCCAGAGTACAATGGCGGTGAGCTTTACACCACTCCAACCCAGCGATGCTTGGCATTGAGCATGGTGATCTTAGGCTTGTGTGCGCCATGGAAACCCATTTCATGAAGCTCCCGACGAACAGTTATTGTGCTGTCGTTGCTTCCAGAGGCAGTTTGGAACTCGGAAGTGAGTGTTGCAACCGATGACAGACGATTTTGACGTGCTTCAGTACTCGGGGGTCCAGTTCTATGAGTTTGAGTGGCATACTGTACCACTTCACAGCTGAGCCATTGTTGCTCCTAGACCAGGGATCATCAACTAGATTTAGCTGCGGATGGTCGGGGGGCCAGAACATAATTACTAATCATTTGTAGACTGCAAATTGACCGCAAGAAGCCCAAGCAGATATAATGATTGACTAAAACATCATCATTTCAAACCTTGCTTACAACCCCTATGTGAGAATGCTGTTCATTGACTACAGCTCAGCGTTCAACACCATAGTGCCCACAAAGCTCATCACTAAGCTAAGGACCCTAGGACTAAACACCTCCCTCTGCAACTGGATCCTGGACTTCCTGACGGGCCACCCCCAGGTGGTAAGGGTGGACAACAACACATATGCCACGCTAATCCTCAACACGAGGGCCCCTCACGGATGCGTGCTTAGTCCCCTCCTGTACTCCCTGTTCACCCACGACTGAGTGGCCAAGCACGACTCCAACACCATCATTAAATTTGCCAAAGACACTAGGTGGTAGGTAGCCCAGTGGTTAGAGCATTGGGCCAGTAACCGAAAGGTTGCTAGATCAAATCCTCGAGCTGACAAGGTAAAAATCTGGCTTGCCTATTTAAACAAAGGTTATATTTTAAATAAAATGTCAAAACTATGGTACTATAGGCCTGATCACTGACAACAATGAGACAGCCTTTAGGAAGGAGGTCAGAGACCTGGTAGTGTGGTGCCAGGACAACAACCTCTCCCTCAACATGAGCAAGACAAAGGAGATGATCGTGGACTACAGGAAAAGGAGGGTCGAATACGCCCCTATTCACAGCGAAGGGGCTGTAGTGGAGCAGGTTGCGAGTTTGAAGTTCCTTGGTGTCCACATCACCAACAAACTATAATGGTCCAAACACACCAAGACAGTCGTGAAGAGGGCACGACAACATATTTTCCCCCTCAGGAGACTGAAAAGATCTGGCATGGGTCCCCAGATCCTAATAAAAGTTCTACAGCTGCACCATTGAGAGCATTCTGACCGATTGCATCACCGCCTGGTACGGCAACTGCTCTGCACCCGACCGTAAGGCACTACAGAGGGTGGTGCCTACAGACCAGTACATCACATGGGCCAAGCTTCCTGCCATCCAGGACCTATATTCTAGGCGGTGTCAGAGGAAGGCCCAAAAAATTGTGAAAGACTCCAGTCACCCAAGTTATAGACTGTTCTCTCTGCTACCGCACGGAAAGCGGTACCGGAGTGCCATGTCTAGGTCCAAAAGGCTCCTTATCAGCTTCTAAGCCAAGTTTTTACACTGCTGTTACTCTGTGTTTATTATCTATGCATAGTCAGTCACTTTACCCCTACCTACATGAACAACTGACCTCGACTAACCTGTACCCCCACACATCGACTCGGTACCAGTACCCCCTGTATATAGCCTAGTTATTGTTATTTTATTGTGTTACTTTTATTACATTTTTTACTTTAGTTTATTTAGTAAATATTTTCTTAACTCTATTTCTTGAACTGCGTTGTTGGTTATTAAGGGCTTGTCAGTAACCATTTCACGGTAAGGTCTACACTTGTTATATTCGGTGCATGTGACAAATACAATTGTATTTAATTTGATCATGTGTCTCTCTATTATGCGTGGGAATACTTGGGAACAGATTTCTTAAATTAAAATCACTTGGAGCTGATTTCCAGGTGTTTTTATGGTCTTTTATGTCCAACTTTTTTTAATTGTATTTTTTGCTCAGAAAACTTGGGGGGCCAAATAAAACCACACACGAATAAAGACAAAACCTGTCCTAGATGTTTCCACTTCACAATAACAGCACTTACAGTTGACCGGGGCAGCTCTAGCAGGGCAGATATTTGACAAACTGATTGTTGGAAAAGGTGTGCTCGATTATATACACCTGTCAGCCGAATCCACTCATTTGAGGGAGTGTCAACATACTTTTGAATGTATAGCGTATGTGTGTGTCTGTGTGCATGTCTGTGTTTGTGTGTGTCTGTGGGTGTGCAAGTGTGTGCGTGTGCATGCGTGTGTGTGTGCAAGCGTGCGTGCGTGCAAGTTCTTCTGTGCGTGCATGCATGCCTAAGTCTATGCATGTGCTTGCGTGCTTGAGAGTGAATGTGCATACGCAAGTGTGTATTTTCTGTGCATGCATGTGTGTGAGAGGGCATGCATGTGCTTGTGTGTGTGTGTGTCTATACATGTGCCATGGGAAGGCTGTCGGTGGCAGCTGTTGTATTCATAGGCTGATGACCACAGAGAGTGTATAGCTGCAGCAGCTGAACAGAGCTGAGAGGAAGACAGGAGACACTGAGGGAGGAGGCCCAGACCCTTCACTGTGTTTGTTGACCATCTCAGTAGACCGTTCAGGGTACATTCCAGCAGGGTGGCGAGCTCCAAGGACGGCTCCAATACAGATTCTACAGGCACACTTGAAATGCGGTCTGGTAAAAGTAGCCTTTTGAGAAGTGTATCTTGGTCCAAAGAAACATTTGATTTCACCAAATGTAAAACATTCTGTCATAAAGAGCACATGTTCAACTTAATACAAACACGTTTTCCCCATCTCGAAAAGTCAAATAAAAAAATACTATAGTAATTGTCTATTAAGTGTCAAATAAAGTAACAGGGTTGACGATTTCATATTAATTCAAGTCATTAATATGACAGGGGGAATGGAAGCTTGTTGTGTGCAACAGGGAGGGGCAATTGAATGCAAGCTTCACAACACAAATTCAATTGTTAAAACATTTCTAAACCTGTCTATCTATGGGGAACAGGGTGGACGGTTTCTGCCACAAAACACCAGATAATGGCCAAAAAGAGTAGAACCAGCTCACCTGCTTTTACACTATGATTTGACTATTAGATGTTCAATGTTTGGTAAAAAAATTTTTTTTAAAGGAATAGTTTTACCATTTTAAAAAGAGAGATCAGTTCATGCAACAGGGTTGACCTTAAAATCAGTGACAGTAAATGAATCACTAATCACATGAAATAAATAATACTCTTCAGAAATGACTTTGTCAAAGCAACAAAACAAAGAGGGCTTTACAAGGTTGTGGTTAAGTGGGTTAAAAGCCTGAAGTCACAGAGGAAAATGTAAAAATGCTGAATTTTGTCACTTTAGTTTTCTTTACTCACATTTCAAAAGTAGTGAATTCTCCAGGGCACGTAATTTAATATAGCAGGGTTTTAAATTAAATAATGCTGCACAATTTCTACTTAAAATATCAAAGGGACGCAAAAGGCACTCTTTTCGTGGAACGACCCAGCTACGAATACTCACAGTCCAAGAAGTGGTGCGAATGATCTTGTGAGGCTGCTCTCTTCCGCTCATGGCTTCTGTGGATACTGTCTCTGGTTCCTGAAAGACACACAACATGCAACAAGCATATATCTTATCATCATGCCACTACGTTGATATATACTGAGTGTACAAAACATTAAGAATACATGCTCTTTCCATGACAGACTGCCCAGGTTAATCCAAGTGAAGCTATGATTCCTTATTGTTGTCACATGTTAAATCCACTTCAAATCAAATTTATTTATATAGCCCTTCGTACATCAGCTGATATCTCAAAGTGCTGTACAGAAACCCAGCCTAAAACCCCAAACAGCAAGCAATGCAGGTGGAGAAGCACTTCAATCCGTGTAGATGACGGGGAGGAAATGGGTTAAAGCCATGCAACAATTGAGACATGGATTGTGTGTGTGCCATTCAGAGTAAATGGGCAAGACAAAATATTTAAGTGTCTTTGAATGGGCTATGGTAGTAGGAGCCAGGCACACCGGTCTGTGTCAAGAACTGCAATGCTGCTGGGTTTTTCACACTCAACAGTTTCCCGTTTGTATCAAGAATGGTCCACCACCAAAAGGACATCCAGCCAACTTGACAAAACTGTGAGACACATTGGAATCAACCCCTTGTGCCCCGATGAATCGAGGCTGTTCTGAGGGCAAAAAGGGGGTGCAACTCAATATTAGGAAGGTGTTCCGAATGTTTGGTATTCTCAGTGTATATGGCATAAAGGGACTAAGACAGATGAGCAGTATCTGTTTTCATACACTTCTCCCTTGATGCTTCACTAGGTTCAGTCTATGCACAGAACTGCCGAATCACATGCAGAGAGAAGGTGGTTTACACAGTGCACTCATTTCCATAGAGGAACAACAGATGCTTTCAAATATGATCTTCACATTGACAGAGTGAACATTTCATAAAACAATTCTGATGCTAATAATCATTGTTGTAAACTACATTCTCGACTACATTAGGCAGCCACGATGTAGAATACAGTGGAAACAAGTAGTGGTTAATGGCTATCATCTTGATTGTAACAATTCCGTTCATCCCTGGCATGTTGCATATTCCTGGAAAAATCTGTGAATCCTTCAAAGGGGAAATTCTCATTTTGAATGTTTTTCTCTATACATTTCTCAAGACGAGTGGTCTATTCTGGGCACCGCTTCAAAAACACAGAGAGAAAAAACCTCTCTCTCTTTGAATTAGCCGGCGGTTCCTTTTATTGGAGTGGATTCTGTTCTAATTTTAAAGCCTTTTGTAATAAAAGGTCTTAATTATGACCTTGAATTCCAAGTAGCGGCGGTGTAACCAGAGAGCTATTACAGTGAGCCTCTTTCTGGGTGCCCATTAGCCAATAGCCAGGCACTACACCACTAGTCTTCCACTAAACAGCCTCTCTGCTTTACTGGCAGCCTCTGCGTGTTCCCTCCCAGCCTACCTGGTAACACAGGTAATCAAAGTAGCAGTTAATGCCATGTACTTTGAGTCAATGTCTATAGCGGTGTAATTATGTGTGGCCTGGTCATGACTCAGACACGGCTCGACTGTCAACAGTAGAGCGCTCCTCTGTCTGGACTAGAAGACACAGCCACCGGTGTAAGATGTAATGGTAATGTACACCAGAGCAGGTAGTGATGTCATACTGAGTATAGGGTAAACAGGGAAAGGGGGAAAAGAATGAGTATCTCAGGAACATTTTAACTGTGAATGTGTATGTTCTGTAGATCCCCACTGGTATAACAGCTTGTCAACCTGATTGTATCCTAAATGGTACCCTATTCCCTATATTGCAGTACGTTTCACCAGAGCCCTGAACAAAGTACACTACAGTATATAGGCTAGGGAATAGGGTTCCATTTCAGACAAAACCCCTGTCCCAATTTGTGGGTGGTGAGGACTGAGGGACTGAGGGTGAGGATGGCTCCATTCTGAAGCTGGGGTGTAATGAAGTCATCATGGGGGCTGTGAGAGATGTCAGTATGAGAGAAGTTTTTTAGTGTGTCCTCAAATGACCCAGTGTTCCTACTCTCCACTCTGCCTCTCTTTCTCCACTCCACCCTCCCTCCCGTCCTATCTTCGTCACCTTCCCTCGTTCCCGACTCCTAGTATCGCTCCACTTAACGGTCCATCCTTTCTGCCAACCTTCCACCCCTGTTTCTCCTCAGCATCTCTTCTATCAGAGGTTTCCACACCTCTCCCCCTGTCTATCACTCTATCCAATGAGTGTCAAACATAGGGGCTCCAATCCAGCCCGAGAGTGGTTAGATTTAAAAAATATATATATATACTGTACTGTATATATTTTTTTGGGGGGGAAACAAACTCAATATACTTTAAAATGAACCACTGAAATTGAAGCTAGTTAGGGAGTATTGAAAATTCCAAAAACTATGTATAGAATACAATTTTTTTGCTAATGTTGATGGCAAGGAAATATAAACCATTTTCAGTGGGGCCCTCCAGACCTCGTTGAAGACCGAAAGTGGTCCGTTGGGCAAAATGAGTTCGACACCCCTATCTTTTATAGGACACCCACCCAGAGCACAACGCTATAGCTAGCTTGTAGCTACCTTCAGGCTGGTGCCTTCCTTTCCTCTCCCTCTGCTACAGGATTCAGATTCATCACATAAAATATCCCAATAGATTTATTTACATTCTCAAATATATTTGATCTATAAAAATACATAGGCTAATACAGACATACCTGTACCCCCCACCCCACCTTCTATCGCTCTCTCACGCTCTCTCACTATCTGCCTGATGGAGGGAGGGTGGGGTAATCCACACTAGTTGCCATGACACCAGACAGCCCTTGCTCAGTGAAGGCTCTCTGCTCTATTTCCCCTGAGTCTTCCACAGAGGAGTGAGTGTGTGTGTGTATGTCTGTTTGTTAATGTGAGTGTGTGTTTGTGCTTTCCCTGTATATAGCTCCATTCTTGTGTATTAAATTACTATTTTTATTTTCTTCAAATTTTTTAAAAATCTGCATCGTTTTGAAGGGCTCATAAGCAAGCATTTCACAGTAAAGTCTACACCTGTTGTATTCGGCGCATGAGGCAAATATAATTTGATTTGTGTGTGTGTGTGTGTGTGTCTGACTGACTGAGAGTGACAGAGTGAGAGTGAGAATGCATGTCACCCATATAAAGGGACAGTAGGACAGAATTATGTCACTTGTATGTACAATGCTTTCAGAAAGTAGTCCTACCCCTTGACTTATTCCACATTTTTCTCACTCATCTACACACAACACCCCATAACGACAAAGTGAAAACCTGTTTTTAGAAATTTTTCAAATGTATTGAAAATGAAATATTCACACCCCTGAGCCAATAATTGTGAAGCACCATTGACGGCAACTACAGCTGTGAGTCTTTTTGGGTAAGTCTCTAAGAGCTTTGCACACCTGGATTGTACAATATTTGATCATTATTCTTTTAAAACTTCTCAATCAAGCTCTGTCAAGTTGATTGTTGAGCATTGCTGGAGAGCCATTTTCATGTTTTGCCATAGATTTTCAAACCAATTTAAGTTAAAACTGTAACCAGGTCACTCAGGAACACTCAATGTCGCCTTGGTAAGCAATTCGCCCAGTGTCTGTTGCAAAACAGACTGAACCAGGTTTTCCTCGAGGATTTTGCCTGTGCTTATAGCTGTATTCTGTTTATTTTTATCCTGAAAAACTCCCTAGTCCTTCCCAATGACGAGCATACCCATTACATGATGCAGCCACCACCATGCTTGAAAATATGAAGAGTGGTACTCAGTGATGTGTTGAATTTGCCCCAAACATAACACTTTGTATTCAGGACAAAAATGTCTTTCCCACATTATTGCAGTATTTAAGTGTTTTGTTGCAAACAGGATGCATGTTTTGGAATATTCTATTCTGTACAGGCTTCCTTTGTTTCACTCTGTTATTTAGCTTAGTCAACTGTTTTAAAATCATCATTGGTCTCATGGTGAAATCCCAGAGCAGTTTCCTTCCTCTCCAGCAACTGAGTGACTGGGTATATTGATACACCATCTAAAGCCTAATTAATAACTTCCCCATGCTCAAACGGATATTCAGCATCTGTTGTTTTTTGTTGTTGTTTTGTTGTTTTTACACATGAGCCATTGAAAAACCTTCCTGGTCTTTATGGTTGAATCTGTGCTTGAAATTCAATACTCGATTGAGGGACCTTACAGATAATTGTATGTGTGGGGTACAGAGATGGGGTAGTTCTAAAAAAATATATTTTAACCACTATTATAGAACATGGAATGAGTCCTTGCAACTTATTAAGCGGTTAAGGGGTGTTTTTATGCGGTTAAGGGGTGTTTTTATGTGGTTAAGGGGTGTTTTTATGCGGTTAAGGGGTGTTTTATGTGGTTAAGGGGTGTTTTTATGCGGTTAAGGGGTGTTTTATGTGGTTAAGGGGTGTTTTTATGCGGTTAAGGGGTGTTTTTATGTGGTTAAGGGGTGTTTTTATGCGGTTAAGGGGTGTTTTTATGCGGTTAAGGGGTGTTTTTATGCGGTTAAGGGGTGTTTTTATGTGGTTAAGGGGTGTTTTTATGTGGTTAAGGGGTGTTTTTATGTGGTTAAGGGGTGTTTTTATGCGGTTAAGGGGTGTTTTTATGTGGTTAAGGGGTGTTTTTATGCGGTTAAGGGGTGTTTTTGACGTCACTGTATGCCATTCACAAGGGAGGTAATTCCGACCCGAGTTAAATGCACGTAAATGGAACGGAATTCCCTTTTAATGCACTTTTCTCTCCAAGTGTATTCTGACCTTTATCTTAAACTCCACGAGAAAATCTGTTGGCCAGCAAGTAGGAGGGTTTTCAGGGGTTGAATGAAATGTATTCAGCGCTCGCAAGCGAACTACACCTGCAAAGCCCATTATGCTCCTGCATAAGATAACAACTATCTGGAAGTGTGTAGGAAAAGCGTCTGAATCGGGCCCAAGGCAAATAAGAATACACTTAACGTGTCGTGCATCGGATGCAGCAAGGAGGGAAAATGTATCATGAATAAAGAACAATGCCATATTACTGAAACACCATGTAACAAGCCTCGCTTGAAACATTGTGTATAATCACGCTCATCCCATTTAATGCAGACAACATGCTTAACAGTAAGGGGCCGATTCTGACTTAAGAAATGTTCGCCTTTCCTAGGCTTTTCTCAGATGAATACCTTATTGCAGGTGAGTAACGGGCTTTGCAGGCGTGGTTCCCCTGGCGCACGCTGAATACATTGAATTAAACTGCTTAAAACCCTCCCACTTAGTGGCCATGACATTTTCTCGTGGAGTTTTGAGTACATTTATCTTAACCCATCCCTTCAAATACAATGTACATGAATGATCATTTTGTCGACAGACTAGAATAGATTGAGAGAAGAGTTCAGAAAGTAGGGATCAATGAAAGAAGGCCATTAATGCATCTTCGTCTCCGTTTCAGCACCAACTGGTAGATTAATAAATACTCGGATCTTGTAGATAATTTTAGGCACATTTTCAAAGTTAAAAGTTGTCTCTATGTCCTCTTTCGTTGGCCTAGTCTTGTTAAACGTTTTTAGAATGTATAGTTTTTCATGAAATATTGGAAGGTGGAAAAAGTGCACAATAGGAGGTTGAACAATAGTCCTATAAATCTACCTTCATTCTGACTATTCATGGAACTGTACGAACCATACGCCAGGCTCCAGGTTTAACCTGCTACGTGTGGTCTGTTCCATAATGATTCTAATAGGCTACATGTCCTAAATGACTGTACAGCGTTAGCCTAATATGATCCAGTAATGCTAGTGACCCTCAGGAACAACTGCACAGACGTGACAGAGGAAAGAAAGGTCAACTAACAATGGAATGGAATGATGTGAAATGTTTACAGTTTACAGTTTACAGTTATAAATGTCTGTGGGTATTACTGACGGTGGCTCCCGATAGGCTAATATTTAACATGATAAAAATTGTACAGTAAAATGGAAAAAACCTGCGTATATAGTTGAAACATTCTAAAGCACATGCATCAACTCGGCAGGTTCAGCACAATAGAAGCCTATATCTTGTCCATATTTCATCCACGCAAATTATGAGGGCACACAATTACAATTCTGAATAATGGCACATCTATTTATAGCCTACTTAACTGTGGAAAAGGGGCCCAATACATGTCATGTTGATATGATTTTCAGTTTGTGTCCATGTGGCTGGTTTCACATTAATCTCCAGGGATCATAAGGAAAAATGATTGCTGTGTGTATTATAACTAGCTCTTATCTTATCAACTTATAAAAAGATAGTGCATGGAGAACACTGTTATTTATTTTCGAAAAAATTAAGTAGATGCTTTTCCCAATTGGAAGCGGCAGGTTTCCTCGACCTTGCGAGTGAGGTCAGAATACGGCGTATCTGTAGACAACTTCGCCACACCTTCACGTCTTACATCTCCAAGCCGAATGAATAGTGTGAATAGCAAGTTATTTTCAGCTTAAGTTCAAGGTCAGACTACACACAGAGAGAAAAGTGCATAAAATGGGAATGATGTTCAATTTAGACACACTTAACTATGAGTGCAGAACAGCTTGTATCTAGACCGTCTACAGTATCTCTCCCTCCCCACTCTCTCACTCCCTCTCCCCCTCTTTGTCCCCCCCCCCCTCTCTGTGTCCTCCACCGACTCCTAGCTAATAAAACCGTCCACTCTAGCTAGCTTCCCATCCATCCCAAGGCTCCAAACCTGATGAATAATTTAGCAGTCTATATTTCCAGCCATCTGGTTCTCTTTGCCTGGCCATCAGTCCTCCTCCTAGTCTACGGTCACTGGCTGCTTGCATTGGCTTCAAACGTGCACATACATATTCACACCCATAGACATATACAGTACATAGGTACATTCATATACATTGACATACATATTCATACTCTGTGTTAATATGCATAATTTACTTTAAATGCTGTGCTCCTCATTCGCATAGCCGCAATACAAGGAATCCCGGTGTAAAAGGTTTGAGGAGGAAGGTAGCCAAAGATAATTATAATGATAAAGCCATGACAGCCATGTCATGAATATTTATGAAGGTATATTTGTATGGATTAACTATCCTTCTGTGAAGTAGCTGACTTTTACTCAACATGCTACAAAAGTTCAACTTAAGGGAAATGGACAACAAGTGCAAGAATCATCATTTTCCCTCTGTAATGAAAATGAAAAGGAATCGCTGTCATATGATCACCTTAAAGCTATATTGACTTGAACCAAATTATACTGAAAAGTAACACATTCACCACTCCTAATGCCACTTTCTGGTCATGAACCTGTTGCACTGGCCAACATCCTCCAGCAGAGGACAGAGTAACCCCTCTGTCCCCTTTAACAAATTATTCTCCAGGGAGGACCATACCAGGTTCAACGCTATACAAAAAAACTGGGTTAGGCTTCTGATCAGTCAGGTTCACGATGACAACAACAATCATGATCTAAAAACATAATTACATACAATTTGACAATGACACAGCATATGGTCTTGAGCAAATACAATTGGCAGACATTTTGAAATGACTGTTTAGATAGGGTTGCTGTGCTGAGGTTTTGCTTACTGAAAAAGATAATGTGAGAAAAATCATATGCCTCTTTTACATTCCTCCCTCCATCCCTCTTTACATTCCTCCCTGCATCCCTCTTTACATTCCTCCCTGCATCCCTCTTTACATTCCTCCCTCCATCCCTCTTTACATTCCTCCCTCCATCCCTCTTTACATTCCTCCCTCCATCCCTCTTTACATTCCTCCCTGCATCCCTCTCTACATCCATCCCTCCATCCCGCTCTACATCCATCCATCCCTCTTTCCATCCATCCCTCCATCCCACTCTACATCCATCCATCCCTCTTTACATTCCTCCCTGCATCCCTCTCTACATCCATCCATCCATCCCTCGCTACATCCATCCATCCCTCTTTCCATCCATCCCTCCATCCCACTCTACATCCATCCATCCCTCTTTACATTCCTCTCTACATCCATCCCTCCATCCCGCTCTACATCCATCCCTCCATACATTCCTCCCTCCATCCCTCTCTACATCCATCCCTCTTTACATTCCTCCATCCCTCTCTACATCCATCCATCCATCCCTCGCTACATCCATCCCTCCATCCCGCTCTACATCCATCCATCCCTCTTTACATCCCTCCCTCCATCCCGCTCTACATCCATCCCTCGCTACATCCATCCCTCCATCCCGCTCTACATCCATCCCTCTCTACATCCATCCCTCGCTACATCCATCCCTCCATCCCGCTCTACATCCATCCATCCATCCCTTGCTACAGCCATCCCTCCATCCCGCTCTACATCCCTCCCTCCATCCCTCTTTACATCCCTCTCTACATCCATCCCTCTTTACATCCCTCCATCCATCCCTCTTTACATCCCTCCCTCCATCCCTCTCTACATCCATCCCTCCCTCCATCCCTCTCTACATCCCTCTTTTACATTCCTCCCTCCATCCCTCTCTAAATCCATCCCTCTTTACATTCCTCCCTCCATCCCTCTCTACATCCATCCATCCATCCATCCCTCGCTACATCCATCCCTCCATCCTGCTCTACATCCATCCATCCCTCTTTACATTCCTCTCTACATCCATCCCTCTTTACATTCCTCCCTCCATCCCTCTCTACATCCATCCCTCTTTACATTCCTCCCTGCATCCCTCTCTACATCCATCCCTCTTTACATTCCTCCCTGCATCCCTCTTTACATTCCTCCCTCCATCCCTCTTTACATTCCTCCCTCCATCCCTCTTTACATTCCTCTCTCCATCCCTCTTTACATTCCTCCCTGCATCCCTCTCTACATCCATTCATCCATCCCTCGCTACATCCATCCCTCCATCCCGCTCTACATCCATCCATCCCTCTTTACATTCCTCCCTGCATCCCTCTCTACATCCATCCATCCATCCCTCTCTACATCCATTCATCCATCCCTCGCTACATCCATCCCTCCATCTCGCTCTACATCCATCCATCCCTCCATCCCACTCTACATCCATCCATCCCTCTTTACATTCCTCCCTGCATCCCTCTCTACATCCATCCATCCATCCCTCGCTACATCCAACCATCCATCCCTCTTTCCATCCATCCCTCCATCCCACTCTACATCCATCCATCCCTCTTTACATTCCTCTCTACATCCATCCCTCCATCCCGCTCTACACCCATCCCTCCCTCCATCCCTCTCTACATCCATCCCTCTTTACATTCCTCCATCCCTCTCTACATCCATCCATCCATCCCTCGCTACATCCATCCCTCCCTCCATCCCGCTCTACATCCATCCCTCGCTACATCCATCCCTCCATCCCGCTCTACATCCATCCCTCTCTACATCCATCCCTCGCTACATCCATCCCTCCATCCCTCTCTACATCCATCCATCCATCCCTTGCTACAGCCATCCCTCCATCCCACTCTACATCCCTCCCTCCATCCCTCTTTACATCCCTCTCTACATCCATCCCTCTTTACATCCCTCCATCCATCCTTCTTTACATCCCTCCCTCCATCCCTCTCTACATCCATCCCTCCCTCCATCCCTCTCTACATCCCTCTTTTACATTCCTCCCTCCATCCCTCTTTACATTCCTCCCTCCATCCCTCTCTACATCCATCCATCCCTCGCTACATCCATCCCTCCATCCCGCTCTACATCCATCCATCCCTCTTTACATTCCTCTCTACATCCATCCCTCTTTACATTCCTCCCTCCATCCCTCTCTACATCCATCCCTCTTTACATTCCTCCCTCCATCCCTCTCTACATCCATTCCTCCCTCCATCCCTCTCTACATCCATCCCTCTTTACATTCCTCCCTCCATCCATCCATCCCTCTCTACATCCATCCATCCCTCGCTACATCCATCCCTCCATCCCGCTCTACATCCATCCATCCCTCTTTACATTCCTCTCTACATTACTGAAAAAGATAATGTGAGAAAAATCATATGATGGGAAAATCTGGGATCTTTCCATCTTTCCATCCCTCCCTCCATCCCTCTCTACATCCTTCCCTCAATCCCCCTTTACATCCATCCCTCCCTCCATCTCTCTCTACATCCCTCCCTCCACCCCTCTCTACATCCCTCCCTCCATCCATCCCTCCCTCCATCCATCCCTCTCTACATCCATCCCTCTATCCCTCTCTACATCTCTCCCTCCATCCCTCTCTACATCCTCCCTCCATCCCTCTCTACATCCTGCTCTACATCCCTCTATCCCTCTCTACATCCATCCCTCTATCCCTCTCTACATCTCTCCCTCCATCCCTCTCTACATCCTCCCTCCATCCATCCCTCTCTAAATCCATCCCTCCATCCCTCTCTCCATCCATCCCTCCATCCCGCTCTACATCCCTCCCTCCATCCATCCCTCTTTACATCCATCCCTCTCTACATCCCTCCCTCCATCCATCCCTCTTTAAATTTCTCTCTACATCCCTCCCTCCATCCCTCTCTACATGCCTCTTTTACATTCCTCCCTCCATCCCTCTTTACATTCCTCCCTCCATCCCTCTTTACATCCATCCATCCCTCGCTACATCCATCCATCCCTCCATCTCTCTTTCCATCCCACTCTACATCCATCCATCCCTCTTTACATTCCTCTCTACATCCATCCCTCCATCCTGCTCTACATCCATCCCTCGCTACATCCATCCCTCTTTACATTCCTCCCTCCATCCCTCTCTACATCCATCCCTCGCTACATCCATCCCTCCATCCCGCTCTACATCCATCCTTCCCTCTTTACATTCCTCTCTACATCCCTCCCTCCATCCCTCGCTACATCCATCCCTCCATCCCTCTCTACATCCATCCATCCCTCGCTACATCCATCCATCCATCCCTCTTTCCATCCATCCCTCCATCCCACTCTACATCCATCCGTCCCTCTTCACATTCCTCTCTACATCCATCCCTCCATCCCGCTCTACATCCATCCCTCCCTCCATCCCTCTCTACATCCATCCCTCTTTACATTCCTCCATCCCTCTCTACATCCATCCATCCATCCCTCGCTACATCCATCCCTCCATCCCGCTCTACATCCATCCCTCGCTACATCCATCCCTCCATCCCGCTCTACATCCATCCCTCTCTACATCCATCCCTCGCTACATCCATCCCTCCATCCCTCTCTACATCCATCCATCCATCCATCCCTTGCTACAGCCATCCCTCCATCCCGCTCTACATCCCTCCATCCATCCCTCCCTCCATCCCTCTTTACATCCCTCTCTACATCCATCCCTCTTTACATCCCTCCATCCATCCCTCTTTACATCCCTCCCTCCATCCCTCCCTCCATCCCTCTCTCCATCCCTCTTTTACATTCCTCCCTCCATCCCTCTCTAAATCCATCCCTCTTTACATTCCTCCCTCCATCCCTCTCTACATCCATCCCTCTTTACATTCCTCCCTACATCCATCCCTCCATCCCGCTCTACATCCATCCATCCCTCTTTACATTCCTCTCTACATCCATCCCTCTTTACATTCCTCCCTCCATCCCTCTCTACATCCATCCCTCTTTACATTCCTCCCTCCATCCCTCTCTACATCCATTCCTCCCTCCATCCCTCTCTACATCCATCCCTCTTTACATTCCTCCCTCCATTCATCCATCCCTCTCTACATCCATCCATCCCTCGCTACATCCATCCCTCCATCCCGCTCTACATCCATCCATCCCTCTTTACATTCCTCTCTACATTACTGAAAAAGATAATGTGAGAAAAATCATATGATGGGAAAATCTGGGATCTTTCCATCTTTCCATCCCTCCCTCCATCCCTCTCTACATCCTTCCCTCAATCCCCCTTTACATCCATCCCTCCCTCCATCTCTCTCTACATCCCTCCCTCCACCCCTCTCTACATCCCTCCCTCCATCCATCCCTCCCTCCATCCATCCCTCTATCCCTCTCTACATCTCTCCCTCCATCCCTCTCTACATCCTCCCTCCATCCCTCTCTACATCCCGCTCTCCCTCCATCCCTCTCTACATCCTCCCTCCATCCCTCTTTACATCCCTCCCTCCATCCATCCCTCTCTAAATCCATCTCTCCATCCCTCTCTCCATCCATCCCTCCATCCCGCTCTACATCCCTCCCTCCATCCATCCCTCTTTACATCCATCCCTCTCTACATCCTTCCCTTCATCCATCCCTCCATCCCTCTTTACATTCCTCCCTCCATCCCTCTTTACATCCATCCATCCCTCGCTACATCCATCCATCCCTCCATCTCTCTTTCCATCCATCCCTCCATCCCACTCTACATCCATCCATCCCTCTTTACATTCCTCTCTACATCCATCCCTCCATCCTGCTCTACATCCATCCCTCGCTACATCCATCCCTCTTTACATTCCTCCCTCCATCCCTCTCTACATCCATCCCTCGCTACATCCATCCCTCCATCCCGCTCTACATCCATCCTTCCCTCTTTACATTCCTCCCTCCATCCCTCGCTACATCCATCCATCCATCCATCTCTACATCCATCCATCCCTCGCTACATCCATCCCTCCATCCCGCTCTACATCCATCCATCCCTCTTTACATTCCTCTCTACATCCCTCCCTCCATCCCGCTCTACATCCATCCCTCTTTACATTCATCTCTACATCCATCCCTCCATCCCTCTCTACATCCCTCCCTCCATCCCTCTCTACACCCATCCCTCTTTACATCCCTCTCTACATCCATCCCTCTCTACATCCCTCTTTTACATTCCTCCCTCCATCCATCCCTCTTTACATTCCTCCCTCCATCCCTCTCTACATCCATCCATCATCCCTCGCTACATCCATCCCTCCATCCCGCTCTACATCCATCCATCCCTCTTTACATTCCTCTCTACATCCATCCCTCCATCCCTCTTTACATTCCTCCCTCCATCCCTCTCTACATCCATCCCTCCCTCCATCCCTCTCTACATCCATCCCTCTTTACATTCCTCCCTCCATCCCTCTCTACATCCATCCATCCCTCGCTACATCCATCCCTCCATCCCGCTCTACATCCATCCATCCATCCCTCTTTACATTCCTCTCTACATCCATCCCTCTTTAAATTCCTCCCTCCATCCCTCTACATCCATCCCTCTTTACATTCCTCCCTCCATCCCGCTCTACATCCATCCATCCCTCTTTACATTCCTCTCTACATCCCTCTCTACATCCATGCCTCCATCCCTCTCTACATCCCTCCCTCCATCCCTCTCTACATCCATTCCTCCCTCCATCCATCCCTCTTTACATTCCTCCCTCCATCCATCCATCCCTCGCTACATCCATCCCTCCATCCCGCTCTACATCCATCCATCCCTCTTTACATTCCTCTCTACATCCCTCTCTACATCCATGCCTCCATCCCTCTCTACATCCCTCCCTCCATCCCTCTCTACATCCATCCCTCCATCTCTCCCTCCCTCCATCTCTCCCTCCCTCCATCCCTCTCTTTATCCATCCTTCCCTCTACTGAACACTGTCCTTTTCTCTGTTAAATGACAGCACACAGAGATCAAGCCCCTGGTGGAGCGTCAACACAACCAGCCTCTTTGTTCAGGTGAAATTCTTCCCTGGTATCTCCGGCTCCCAAACTCCCGAGCTGCATTTACTCAGCTTAAAGAAATGAGACGAGTCTTGTAGCTAGCTGCTTGGCGCCCACCCTCTTCCCCAGCCATCTCCATAGACAGAGGATGCGTCCCAAGTGGCACCCTATGTCCTATATTATGAACTAAAAAGCAAACAGGGTGCCGTTTGGCAAGCAACCATAGACAGAGAGGATGTAACTGCCAAGATAATCCAGTCATTCTTAGGGTGTAGGCCTACACTGTAAACATGATTTAAATGGTGATGGCATAACGTAGACATACTAGTGGAAAATGATATTAGGGATCATAAAATGCGTCGTAGAATTGTAACATATGTCTCTGTAGGTTCATAAAATGAAATCCCAGGGTAAATAATGTTCATAAAATGAAATCTCAGGGTAATCTAGGTTCATATAATGAAATCCCAGGGTAATCTAGGTTCATATAATGAAATCCCATGGTAATCTAGGTTCATAAAATGAAATCCCAGGGTAATCTAGGTTCATAAAATGAAATCCCAGGGTAAATAATATTCATAAAATGAAATCTCAGGATAATCTAGGTTCATAAAATGAAATCCCAGGGTAATCTAGGTTCATAAAATGAAATCCCAGGGCAAACTAGGTTCATAAAATGAAATCCCAGAGTAAATAATGTTCATAAAATGAAATCCCAGAGTAAATAATGTTCATAAAATGAAATCCCAGAGTAAATAATGTTCATAAAATGAAATCCCAGAGTAAATAATGTTCATAAAATGAAATCCCAGAGTAAATAATGTTCATAAAATGAAATCCCAGAGTAAATAATGTTCATAAAATGAAATCCCAGAGTAAATAATGTTCATAAAATGAAATCCCAGGGCAAACTAGGTTCATAAAATGAAATCCCAGAGTAAATAATGTTCATAAAATTAAATCCCAGGGTAATCTAGGTTCATAAAATTAAATCCCAGGGTAATCTAGGTTCATAAAATTAAATCTCCGGGTAAATTGTGATGTGTATGAAATGACAGGACCTAAGGAAACCACAGTGAAAACACTTTTAGCGAAGTGAAAAAAAAAAAAACATTTATCACACCTGTTTATTGTATGAGAGGTAGCCCAGTGGGATGAATGTGTGGCTCACTGTGCTCCCTGCCCTGACAGCTTCCCCACCCATCCCAGACACATTAACTATTAGCCCTCCAGCCTCGGCAGCTGTGTGTGTGGTGTATGTGTACAAGCATAAATCTGTGTCTACACACGTGTGCGAGCGTGCATGCATGCACATTGGTCTGTGTGCATGTACAGTATGTGTGTAGGGATGGCTTGCTGTGTCTGCTAAAAAATGGCAGAGCCCATTCTGGCTGACTTAGACAGAGGGAGAGAAAGAGAGGTCAAACATTCATTTTACACTACCTTTACACACACTGACAGGTGAGGTCTGCTTTGATCTAACTTCAGCTGATCCACTCCTGTCTGTCAGTTCGATGGTGGTGACTGCATGGTCAGGTAGCAGCTTAAAGGTTCTGCTTCTCCTGCGCCACAGAAAGTTAAGCTACGCAATCTAACACTATGGGGAGAGGTCCAAATCACAGGCAAATACAAACACCAGTAAGGCAGTAACCCTTTGCTTTTCAATGCTTTACAGCTGCCTATCAGAACACAACCAACCGCCCAGGCAGGGACACTACCTGCGTCTCCGTACCATATAGCATATTTCCAGGAACCGCAAGCCACTGTGGTGGGGCTCGGTGTGGACGTAAATGGGGAGTTGTGGGGAGTGACAGTTAAAGGGGAGAGGGAGAAGGGGGGCATTGGGGAAGGGGTTTTGTAGTGTGCAGAAGTGTGTTGGGGGGGCTGTTCATGTGTGCCAGGCACTGCACACAATGGGGTCCGCCCGCTACGGAGAGAGAGCAAGAGCAGGAAGGAAGCTGGCCGCTCTGTTTCTCTCTACCTCCCTCATTCCTTCTCTCTCTCTGTCTCTCACTGAGTCAAATAGGAGAGGAGTGGCGAGGGGCGAGGCGAGGGGAGAGGGGCTGGCTGCACTCGGAGCACAGCACGGCCAGGCTGAACCGAGTGAACTGCACCAGAGTGTTTGCTGTGAGGTCAGAGAGTCCAACATTCCTCTGGAGCTGTGTGTTTACACTGCTTGGGAGAGAAAGAGCGAGAGAGCGAGAGAGCGAGAGAGCGAGAGAGGGGTGGGGCGCCAGGGGGGAACGAGGGGGCTTACAGAACGTGGAACAAATCAACGTCCCGTCCCTCTGCCATACAGTCCCGTCCTGCTCTACTCTACTCTACCGCTGAGCCAATGCAACACTACACTATCATTTCAACCAGGCTTTTGAATCATCACAAACTTTGAATTATCTGTGAAGAAAAGCAACAGGCTGATAGAGTGTTTATTATCTACAGCCTGGGATCTAGTACAGATTTTGTTCATTTGCTAGATGTGTGGTTTATTTAAAGTTAATAATTTATGTGTTGAAAAGTTGGGGAAAAACTCGAAGGAGCAGAGTTAGATCTGGTAATCAAACACATATTTCTCTGGCCTCTGGAGACACACATGGAAAAGGACGTTCAACACTCCAATCATGTCAAAAACAATTGTACATTCTGCAGAGTGAATTTCATAATTCTCACAAAGCGAGATTCTACATAAAAACTAGCTTGGCTTAACAATTCTGAAAACCCGGAGCCTATGGTAAAACTAGAAACTATTCATATTGGTATTTATATTTATATTGATTCTGTTTATTTTACATTTACTGTAGTATTTTATTTTTTAAATATATATATTTTCCATCAAACAGTCTTCAGTATCATTTTATTCCAATCACTACAAATGTAATGCTATTTATTATTATTAATAATTAGTTATAGTTAGTATGTCATTGTACAATTCAAACCAATTATCTGGTAAAATAAACAACATCGGAAACATTCCATCTCCAAGTTGGTTTTCATTTCTAATGAAGAGACCGAGTACAGTAAGTAGTTCCTATGGAATAATCTCAACTTGAAAACTAAACTCGTTACAAAATCCTTGTATCATTATTATAGAAATATGTATTAAGTAGAAATTCTATATCATGTTCTTGACTAAACATGACTATGGCTTAATACTAGGCAGAAATATGCCATTCACCATTCATGTATATTGCTCACAATTATTGAAGAAAGGTCATTTAAAAAAAATGATATTTAAGAAAAGGTTATTTAAGAAATGTTATTTAAGAAAGCATAAAAAAAACTGCTTGGCCAAAGATACAATTGTTTCATGATAGAGCCCCTCTACCAATAAATCAACCAGGCTTCTCTCAGATCTGGGCCTGTATTCATAAAGCACTTAATAAATAAAAGGACATGGGCAGGGAGGAGCTGATCCTAGACCAGCACTCTTAAACTGAGAAGTTTTGTGAAAATGAGTACTGGTATGCTGTACTGGGACTAAGAGCTGGGACGATCAGAAGTGCAGTTCATCGGGGAGATTTCTATTCACTGAATAAAGATTTCCTTTCCCCCTCTCCTGGACAGTCAGACATACTACACTCTAATCACAGCACACTGCACTGCAGATTCCACAACGCTGAGCACTAACACTTTCGGTAAGAACATTTGGAAACTAAATGAATCTGTCCACTTTTGCAAATAACATGTCATATTATCTCTCAGTTGAAAGTATTCTTACAATATCAGAGGCTACAATGAAGAAAGTATATCGTTTACTGACTATACACTATAGAATTCTAAAGGGGTTGTTCTCCAGTAATCCTACAAAATTCAGTGAGTTAAAAGAATATGTCAATGTAAAGATATTTTCTTTATGCTATATTTACTCCTTTAGAATCTGTATATTTAATTGTACTTCCAATTTTTAAAGTACAAATGTTTCTCTCCCCCTCTCTGTCTAACTCTCTCTATTCTCCCTTAGTCTTCCATCAAACACTTTTTTTGTGGCTAAACTATCACACAATTTCTCAACAAAAGAAAAGGAAAATGTATTTGCCAGTGTTCTAGTAGTATATATAACAGGGGTCACCTCAGAACCAAAGAGTTCAGATTGCTCTCTTTCGGAAGCCTTAGCAATTGTGATAATAAATCACATTACATCCACATAAAATAATCAAATGTTTTTATTCCAAATGATTTATTCCAGAAATATTCTCTGTTTCATCTGCCATGCCATTATGTGCAATAATGATCAGGTTATAAGGATCAGGCTATAAGGATTTTGATGCAAAAATGACCATTTGAAAATCATCCCATCTGGCATCAGCTAGAATGTAATTCCAGCCAATCAAACCTGAGTGTGAGACTATCGGTTGTCTGGCATTCCAGACTGTTTAATCAATTTAGCTTCAGACTGCTGCATTGCAACACCAGTTGGTAGGAGCTCAACTGCGCACCCCCTGACAAAAAAACCCCAAATCTAATACTGAACTGCAGGGGAGGAATATGGCAAAATCCTGAAAAATATTTAATCAATTTGAAATCTGCTGACTAAAGCTGAGGAATATCATGAGGCACTAAGACGATAGGGTGAGTTACAAAGTTGTTTAGATGATCTATTTTACATTTCAGAAGCTGAAATATAGGAGATTGAAAAGGCATTTTACTAGCTTCAGATATACAGCTACAATGCCACAGTATATTTTCATTCAAAACTGGGTTTAAAAGAACAGTAAACATTTAGAAACAAAAACAACAGCAGCTTATGGGGAACAAACAGGCACCAGACTATACAAATTTACTGAACCATCAAATTCTCTCCCCTTTTTTTTTTATACCAACTTTCAAGTTCATCAACATGTTTCAATATCACTGTAAAACAAACGTTTATTCTTTGGTGTAACACGTAATTCAATTCAGAACAATTTGAGTTGGTACCAAAAACATTTGGCTCTGTAAATCTATCAGTTAAGTACTTGAGCTCTGTCCTTCAAATTATGAACGTCTACAGCAATAGAAACCCAGTCCCAGTCAGAGACAGGAAATGAGAGGAGGAAGTGTGCTTTGCATCCAAAGGTTGAGCTATCCTTCACAGTTGTCTATTCTTTGGTAAAAGTCCTCACTTACAGTAACAATACAAAAGATCCAAACTTGCACATTGTGTGTGTGTGTGTGTGTGACTGGTGGTTGTGTGGATACGTTTACCAACGGCCCCAAAATGCTCACTGATTTACTAAACAGAAGCATGCACTCTTTAGTCCCACGGCCCCTATACGTGAACAGCTCTAACACTACATTTTAACACTCAATTGAAGGGGAACATGCACTTAAAAAGCACTTAGTAACTACTGACAGGTAAGAGATCATTAAAACGTATCTTAACCCAGCGAAGAGCTGGAAAAGGGGGATGAGAGAGAGAGACGGTGGGGGTTTTGGCAGTTCAGCTACCGGCTAAGGGGATAGGGGACGACAGGAGAGCAAGAGGGAGAACTCACTCAGGCTCCGAGCAGTAGACCTGGGGGCCAGTGCCTCAGAGCTCTGGCCAGACCACCATTCCTCAGCCCCCTAAGGGGTTATAGCCACATTTACAGCCCCAGCAGCCAGCCCTGCCGCAGGGGAGCGTAGCCAGACACCCACTCAGGACACCCGTCGACCAAACAAACCACTCCGGGAGGGAACTACCGCAACAGAAGAGGCGGCAGGAGGTTTCCAATGCAGCTGGGCACCGGGCAGCTGCCAAATTGACGCCACGCTTCTCTTCTTCCTTTCTCTCACTCTCTCTATCAATCCCTCGCTCCAGAGCTGAGAGAGGCCCAGGATTGGGAGAGCGGAGGGAGAGAGAGAGAGAGAAGGAAGAGAGGGAGGGTCAGGCACACAGACACAATAGATAGCCGTGGCTTTGACAATGCCTTCCCCAAACACCAGAACCTTTGCTCCCTCTCCATGACACCCGCATTCAGCCAGACAGACTACGCTGGACACAGACAATGGCAAGAAAAACGTAAGAACAGAAAGAATAGAGAGAGAGCAAGCAGGGGATAGTGGAGGGGAAAAAGGGGGTTAGGATGAATGGTAGGGTAAGATCGGCGAACTGCGCTCACCTTTTGTCCGACTCTTTGTTGTTTGTGTGTTTCGTTCATTTTCCGAATTTTTGCATAGTAATCCGTCACAAAGTTTGGGACAGAGTACCGCGACCGTAATGCGATGAGTACTGTTACGTATTTTCATATTCAGCCCTGCGCACTTTTTGTAATATGGGAAGTGTTTTTCCCCTTGCTTGCGGTCATTGTCCAGTCCTAGTTGGAGATGACATAGAAAAGGAGTGTGAGATGGTCAGCTCAGCTGTTGATGTTTTGCTGTTGTTTCCCCTGAATCCCTCCTGCTTCTCTACACAGTTGCGGCATAAGGACTTTCTTGTCCCCCTCCCTCCCTTTCCACTCACAAGTATAACAGCAAGTATAAGTAGTGCCGATGAGTGAGTGTGTGTGTGTGTGTGTGTGTGTGTGTGTGTGTGCCTGAGTTTCTGAGTGTGTTTGTCTGAGTGTGTGTGTGTGTGTGTTTGTCTGAGTGTGTGTGTGTGTGTGTGCTTGTCTGAGTGTGTGTGTGTTTGTCTGTGTCTGAGTGTGTGTGTGTTTGTGTTTGTCTGAGTGTGTGTGTGCGTGTGTGGGGGGGCGTGATTGCGTGTCTGAGTGTGTGTACCTGTGTGTGTGCATACATGCGCGTGTGTGCATCTGCTCATGCGTACATCCAGTGTGTTTTAATAAGGCACCGGGTCAGGTGTGAAGACCTCTCCTCAGCAGCTCATTACATTTCTCACACATATCATTCAACAGGAGCCTATAGAACATGGGAAACTGGGAAACACAGGAGAACAAAGGTATGATGCAGACAATAGCATCTCCGTTACGCTACCCCGACAGAACAGACACACTTCCCTTTCTCTCAAACAATCGCAGCTTGGCTGTGCACTATGGGCAGTAACAATTCCCTTGGTAAAAGTGTAACAGACAGGTATGCCCGCTCCACAATATATTGTAGCTACAGGGGCTTTGCATACAGGTGTAGGAACTTATTTTGAACACCCTATTGCAGGAGAACTTTCCTGAAATGCAGGAAATGTAAAAATGTAGATTTAAAAAGGCTTCTGAAGTTTGTCATTTCCACTTTGAAATTTCAGGCTTGATTTTCTCTCAAAATGCATCAACCCCTACAAAAATATCCAATAAATATAATTTACATAATTATTCACATTTCATGTTGTTGCAGGATTATTTTCCTGCTGTAGCAAACTGGCTCAAATTAAGATCCTGCATCTGTAGTTCCATACAGACAGACCAAGCCGAGAAAAAAGCTTGGTTTTAACGGTTCAGCAGAGAGAGGAAGCCAGGAGGAAATGTGTTACATTGTGTTAGGAACTTTTCTAGTGAACTTGGTAAGGCAAATACTGTACATGGCAATGGAGGAGAGACTATGTAGTCTGAGCATTTACCGTCTCTCAAAGACTAGGATGTAGGATTTGATTAGAAAATGATACAAATACATAGAAATACACTGTAGCCAAGTCAAAACTATTCTTACCTCCTCTTCATGTTCAAACTGTGGTCCAAAACAGACCAATACAATATTTATGGGATTTGTTTATCAGGTCTGTGTTAAATCTACAATTTCTGAAGAAATGACTGTCAGTTGTAACTATCTGTGATCCATACAGTATAATTGAATAAACATACATATCTTATAGATCGTATATCTAATAGATATCTTATATATATATAATTAAAATGCATGTGATCTAATTATTCCCTTTGAATAATGTTACTGCTCTCGAGTGGTACAGCGGTCTAAGTCACTGCATCCCAGTGCTTGAGGTGTCACTACAGACCCTGGGTCGATTCCAGGCTTTATCACAACTGGCCGTGAGTCCCATAGGGCGGTGCACAATTGGCCAATGTTGTCCGGGTTAGGGTCTGGCTGGGGTAGGCCGTCATTGTAAATAAGAATTTGTTCTTAAAACGGACTTAAAAAGTTAAATAAGATAAAAAGTCAAAAAAAACTACAAGGCATAGTCTGACAGCGTGGCCATATCATATACATGCAGGTTGTGTACAAATTTGATGTGTGTGATGATGGGGTCAGTCTGTCTCCAAAGACAGGGAGAAAGAGGAAGGGAGAGATGAAGAGACAGGAAGACAGAGATGAAGAGAGGGAAAGAAAGAGAGATGAAGAGAGACAGAGGTAAGGAGACAGCGAAGGAGAAAAAAATGAGAGCGAGAGAGAAAGTGAGGGAAAGAGGGAGTGAGAGTCAAGGCGAGGCCAGGAATAAATGAGGTGTCTGGTGCACATGCCCAGAGGAATAAGGCTCCTCGATACTTCTAAAGTCTTCACTTGTACTCCATGTATTATTTATATTCCCCACTGCAGCTGTCTCAGAGGACAATTGAGATGTGTCTCTGTCTGATTCACAGCAACTATGGGCCCCGACACAGTCCACTGAAGAGCCATCGCCAGCCGTTTGACCAAAAACCCAGGGAAAGAGTTTGTTGAGGGGGACATAGACTCATATTAATGAGTTCTACTCTTCGAGGTGTTAGCCAACTTGCTTACTTTAATGCTGGTATAATGTATTATGATTCAAATGCGTTGTAAGACTTGTCATAAGCAGTATGACCTCCTCATGAGATGTTATTATCATCTCACATTGATTCGGGATAAATAGCAGACATTTTGAGTCAAGTGACATAGAGGGGGATAACATATTATAAGATTTATCATAAAACATTCAAAAAGGCTCATGCATGTTTATAACAAGTAGGCCCAATGAAGCATTATACATATCGCCATTATGTAAACAAAGTGTTACCAGTGACACACTTTCTGTGGTTCTTTTCTCAGACAATCTTTCATCAACCGGGAAGGTGATGGAACTTTCTGCCCCCCTTCTAAAATATGTTGACCTTACTTTAATTAGTTATTAGATCGTGATCAGTCATGAGGATGACGACATCACAGCAACATTTCGCGAAAACGTATTTTTGTTATTTTTTATTACCAGAGCTTTCACTTGAAGACCACTGAACACATCACAAGACCTGCTATTATTACAATATCATAGCATGATCATATATGTCATGATGTTCTGTCACCTTCTCATCTACAAACCCAAATCACCAAATTACTCACTACAATTTTGCCCATATGCGACAACAACAAAAAATACTTTCCAGATGGACATCAATTCCCCCCTGTCTGTTTCCTCTGCCCCCAGGGAACTGCTGGCACACTTGTCCATAGCCTGGAAGTACCCAGAGGTTTTCTCCTTCTGGTTATCAGGCATTTTGTGTTCACTGAATTTAACATACAAGCAGAGAAGGATTTGCCAGCTAAACAGCAGCCAAGAGAATGGTTGCCTTACAATGGCAAGCCCCACACACTCTGCACCATCAGAAATGTATTTATTCATGGACATACTGTTGCTCAAGTTGAACTGCATATTTCTTGACTGCATGGTACAACATCTGAGAATATGAACATATGGTCTATTTTTTTGTATTTTGTTTCTTGTGAAGTAAAAAATGTGAAAAACGTTGATGTATGATGTTCCAGCGAACCCACAGCTCAGCGGTTGAGGCAAGCCTCATAAAACAACTGCTCTAAACATGATTAGTCCAGACCAGACAGAAGCTGAGAGAGATTTCAATGGATATTTGGGTAAAAACGGCAGGGAAAAAAGCTACCCCAAAAAAGAGAGAGAAGGAATCTCCTTTATGTCTGCTCAAATCCCTCAAAAAGGAGAGTTCATTCAGAGTTCGCACACAAGTCGACAAAAAACAAGATTCTTCGTAAACATAGCATGGGTGGAAAATTGACTTGGGGCACAAATAAGATTCTCGCTTTTTGGGATCATTTTGGGGCAGCAACTAAAAGCCAAGCTGTGTTCGAAAACATCAAATCAGGTGGAGGCACTTTGTAACTAAGTGTAATTAAAGTGATACATCACAGCTAAACAGGCCTCATTTCATTACAACAGGCCTTGTACATCACACAGGCAGACTATTGTCTTTGCACCAAGGTGACAAAAGCACTGCAATAATTAGCATGAAGACAAGATGGCCGCCCGTATTGGTGGTGGTGGTAAACGAGCAGTGAGCTCATGCAGTGTTGACCACCTTCCAGATGTGTTGATCGATACAGTGTCTTTTGACTGGTATCGATACACAGCACCATGTGTGAAACTGCACAGCCGTGCGGGCATTCTGCATTCAGAGCCTGCCGTTCCCCCAGCGCTGGGGAGAATAAGTAATAACAATGGTGGGTCCCGAGTGCAGGCTGCAGAGGAGAGCAGCACATCTGCACCCAGCCAAAGCGGAGTGTGTTTGCCGGTGTGTGTGTGTGTGTGTGACGCACTGTGTGTGCAGGGCCATCAATCACACCCACCACAGCCCCTACACACACACTTACATGCACACGAACACCTCTCACACACACACGCTCTCACAAACACACGCTCTCTCCCTCTCATAGGACTAACACACACAAACACAAATGCAATCTCTTATCTCCCAACACACACACACACAATCCTGCACTTAGTGTCACTGTAGTCAGATCGATTAAAGTGAGAGAGGGATCAGGCTATCCTTCGCATTTCTGCACCTATTAATTTGCTGACTAACTCAGGCTGACGTGTTTGGGGGGAGAATCCAGTTAAGTGTGTGGGAACCATTAAAGCTACACCCAGAGACATACAGTAGACCACTGTTCTACAGAATGCCTCTACGTTGATGAAAGAATGAGGTACTTTGATCAAAGAACAGCAGTAGCTTTTCACAGGTGAATCCTGAAAGCCTGTGTTCCATACAGAATGTGTCTAGCAGGTTCTGAAGTAGGCATACAATCTCAGTGAGCTTCTTTGAGATCCAGTAGAAAATCAATTACCTTCAGTTTTCATTATATATCTTGACGCTGGTCCTCACAAGTGTACTTGAAAACATTCTCCTTAGATGCCCTTCATCTTACAGCTATGGCATACACTACCTTTCCAGAGGTACCTTAGACTGCTCTGTGTGATTTCCATGCTACATGTGAAGTGACTGAGATATGCAACATAAAGACCCCACAGTACATTTTCAGTTGGAATCCAGATCTTAGAAATAATGACTGCAATTCACATATATATAGATATATATAGAGATATATTGTCTAGGCCTGACAATCTACAGTAGACGTCATCATTCATTGAGAGCAATACCGGAAAGAGAATATATTGATGGACATCATTCTTTTGAAGACAGGCAGAGGCATGTCGAGTGAAGTATACAGACGGACACAGACAGACAGATAGACTCAGACAGTGTCACGTTCTGACTTTTATTTCCTTTGTTTTGTATTTATTTAGTATGGTCAGGGCGTGATTTGGGTGGGCAGTCTGTTTGATTTTCTATGATTTGGGATTTCTATGTTTCGGCCTAGTATGGTTCTCAATCAGAGGCAGGTGTCATTAGTTGTCTCTGATTGAGAATCATACTTAGGTAGCCTGGGTTGCACTGTTTGTTGGTGGATGATTGTCTATGTTAGTGGCTTGTGTCAGCACAGGTCTCATTTGTAGCTTCACGGTCGTCATTGGTTTATTGTTTTTGTTACTCTTTTGTATAGTGTTGCAGTGTTCAGTGTTCTCTTTATTAAAATTCACTATGAACACATACCACGCCGCATTTTGGTCCTCTGATCCTTCTCGCCTCTCCTCTTCAGATGAAGAGGAGGAAGACTGTGACAGACAGACAGACGGACTCAGACAGACAGACGGACTCAGACAGACAGATAGATAGACAGACAGACGGACTCAGACAGACAGACAGACCGTAAACGCTGTAAAAAAGAGCTCTGCTTTTCCCTGTGCGATGCACCCGTCCTTGCCATCTCTCCTTGCCATGCGTCGGAGGCACTACCACACAAATCCGTCTCTCACTGCACTCCTCTCTCTCTCTCTCTACAAAACAACCTGACAAACAGCTGGAGCCAGGAGGAGTTGCAATGTCACCAGCAGTCTACCAGCAATGAACCGACTGACCGGCCCTCTGCTCTTCTATCTGTGTCCTGTGTCCCTAATGTCCAAGAACCCATCGGCAACAAACAAATCACATCTGTCCCCTGTTTAAGTATCATCAGTAGATTTGGGATTGGGGAGAAACCTGATATGAGCCCCTGAGGCGCTGTACAAAGAGACACTTAACCTGGGGGAGCCGACTGTTCTCTAGTCTAGACTGCATCTCAAATGGCACCCTATTCCCTATATAGTGCACTACATTTGATCAGAGCCCTGGGAATAGGGAGCAATTTGGGACTCATCCCTAGATCTGTTTACACCAAATATAAAAATAACATACGAACAACAACTTACAGACGAACACAAACAATGACTACATCTCCTCTGCCCAGACCCGCATGTTCACACCCCCCTCCCTAGTGCCTGCATGTTCACACCCCCCTCCCTAGTGCCTGCATGTTCACACCCCCCCTCCCTAGAGCCTGCATTATGGTTTGCCACACAGCCTTAAATGTTGATGTTGCTTTAGAAGGCACATATTCATACAGTCTCTACGCAGACTCTGGGAAATGCTTTTGACTCCATATAATGAGAGGAGGGTGACTGTCACTGATTAGCAACATTTTCGTCCCAGTCTCTCCCTCCTCCCTTCCATCTCTCACTTCCCACTAAACATATGATAAAATATGAGCAGGAACTGGCCCAGGTCCACAGGCCTCCAGGCTCCCCTATCCCGGTGACAGGCAAGGAGAGGAGACCAGGACCCACACACCAAAAGCAGCACCCACCGCTGCCCCACATTCCTCTCACTTATCTGGGGCAGCTGGGGCTGAGCTGAAACTCATTTGCCAGCCAGGGCCCTGAGAGAGATGGCTGGGGAGGAAGCAGAGGAGGAGGAGGAGGGAGGTGTACGGCTGGAGCTCCAGACGTAAATAATTACCTGTCACGAAAGCGATTGTCTGAGTAGCAGTCATTTTTGCATGGGGAAATTTAAAAAATGGTCCTGGAGATGAATGGCTCTCTCGTTCCTCTCCTTCACTCGTACTGATGCTGTCAGAATGGCCGCTGCACATTGAGACAGCTGAACATGTTGAATATGGAGCACACAAGATGGACGCTAAACGATCTGATATGATAGGGCTTATGAGTGGCAAGGACCTATTATCTGAACGAATTACACAAGAAAAAAAACACACACACAGACACACACACAGACACACACACAGACACACACACAGACACACACACAGTAAAGGCTGTATATAAAATCATATTGATCTACTTTGATATATTGTTCAACCTAGGCCTGTAGTGTTATTGTCTCATGAAATGTTGGTCCTGAAGGGTATATTGTATATGGTGAGCTAAGAGAAGTATTTTATGAACAGTTGTGTGTCTTCATGCACTGAAGTGCTGTATGTGAGCGCCGGTGTGTGTTTGTGCGTTTGTGTGTGTGTGCAGTTGAAAATGATCCTGCTGGCTAAAACCGCCACTTTTAGAGAAATGTTGATTAATGTGCATGGTCCCCGTAAAAATACATGTAATAAGGTCAAGTAAGTAAAGTGTATGCGTGGGTATGTGTGATGTTGGTCTATAGACGGCAGCTGTGTTGGGGCGGGAGAGAACATCAGTCATTCCACAACGCCCTCTGAGACAGATTTGGTGCCCATTGCCGCTCACGCCCTATGACAAAACAAACATCATTTGTGATGTTTGGTCCGCAGCCAGGATTTCAGAACAAAAAGGAATAAATATTTCCCAATCAGTCTCGTGCCACCCTGCCTAACCGCCATCAGAGAGTTGTCACGGGGTCGAGATCAGCCCCCCCCAACAAACTCCATCAGGACGGGGGAGGTTTGTTATTTATGTTTTAGAATGCAGCTAGTTCACTTTTCTTTCCACCAAACCAAAATGGGCTGCCTTATAAAGGCTCCTATATACTTACTGCGCTTTGTGTGGCTCGGGCATAAATATTCCAGCATGGTAGGTAGCACACTGCTTACACACAGTGGTGTAAAGTACTTACAGTCAGTAAAAATACTTTAAAGTAAGACAGAATAAGTTTTTTAGGGTATCTGTACTTTACTTTACTATTTACAGTATAATTTTGACACCATTTACTTCTTTCTCCACTACATTCCTAAAGAAAATAATGTACTTTTTACTCCATACATTATCCCTGACACCCAAAAGTACTTGTTACATTTCACATGCTTAGCAGGACAGGAAAATGGTCCAATTCACGTACTTACCAAGAGAACATCCCTGGCCATCTCTACTGCCTCTGATCTGGCAGACTCACTAAACACAAAATATTCATTTGTATATTGTCTGTGCTGGAGAGTGCCCCGGCCTATTTCATGATTTAAAATAACAAGAAAATCGCGCTGTCTGTTTTGCGTAATATAAGGAATATGAAATTATTTATACATTTACTTTTGATACTTAAGTATATTGAAAACCAAATACTTTTCGATTTTTATTCAAGTAGTATTTCACTGGGTGACTTTCTCTTTTACTTCAGTCATTTTCTATGAAGGTAGTTTTATGTTGTCAACTTCAGATTAGCGTCCAACCCTTTTCCGTTAAGATGATGTCTATTGTTTTGTGGAGCTGCCTAGATTTCTTAGCGAAGGAGGTGATGATGAACAAGATAATAAACTAGAGGTCAACCGGGCCTCTAGTTAGACCGCCTGGTTCGTTGCGAACTGTTGAAAGATTGCAACAAAGACCGTAACAAAAAAGTTAGTTCCTAACAAAGACCTTAATTAATTTGCCAGAATATTACATAATTATGACATAACATTGAAGGTTGTGCAATGTAACAGAAACATTTAGACTTATGGTTGCCACCCGTTCCATAAAATACGGAACGTTTCTGTATTTCACTGAAAGAATCAATGTTTTGTTTTCAAAATTATAGTTTCCGGATTCGACCATATTAATGAACAAAGGCTCGTATTTCTGTGTGTTTATTATATTATAATTAAGTATATGATTTGATAGAGCAGTCTGACTGAGCGGTGGTAGGCAGCAGCAGGCACGTAAGCATTCATTCAAACAGCAGCTCTCAGCAATGCCTGAAGCACAGAGCTGTTTATGACTTCAAGCCTATCAACTCCCGAGATTAGGCTGGTAATACTAAAGTGCCTATAAGAACATCCAATAGTCAAAGGTATATGAAATACAAATGGTATAGAGAGAAATAGTCCTATTATTCCTACAATAACTACAACTTAAAACTTCTTAACTGGGAATATTGAAGACTCATGTTAAAAGGAACCACCAGCTTTCATATGTTCTCATGTTCTGAGCAAGGAACTTAAACGCTAGCTTTTCTACATGGCACATATTGCACTTTTACTTTCTTCTCCAACACTGTGTTTTTGCATTATTTAACCATATTGAACATGTTTCATTATTTATTTAATACATCGATTTTTATTTATGTATTATGTTAAGTTAAGTTAAAATAAAAAGTGTTGATTGTTCATTCAGTATTGTTGTAATTTGCATTTAATACAAATATATATATAAAAATTGGCCAATTAATCAGTGTCGGCTTTTTTTGGTCCTCCAATAATCGGTATCGGTGTTGAAAAATCATAATCGGTCATCCTCTATAATAAACATTCAACCACTTTTGGCTGGGTAGCCTTGTTTTCCTTCTAACTAACTAACTAACTAGCTTTAATGATACCATTCAGTTATTTAACTTCACAACTCCTGGCGTACGCAAACACGGGTTCTATATCACTATATTATTGATAGATACCACTAGTGTAGCCTCAGGGCAAATGCAGCAATCACTGCCTGTTTCAGCACACCCAAGGGCATGGGCAGGAGCTCATGCAATTCATGTTTCCCTACTGAGGAATTAACTGATTCCTCAAGGTAACACAGAGAATGGACTCTCATAAAACTCTTTTTGTTTTCCTAAAATGTAAGTATAACCTAAACAAGTACTTTTACAAAACCACCACATATCAGCTACCAACCTTCAGCTGACTTCCATGACTACCAACTCACGTGTCATTTCACGTGTCATTTGTCTCTTACATACTGTATAGGCCATGCAATTCTGATGCAGTTTCTAAAAATGACCCACGATTGCGAGGCTTGGCAAAGTGGTTAATCATGCTTACAAAGTTAACTTAAGGACAACCCGTCAGAACTGAAATGGATGCAAACTCCTAACTCCAGAAGCTGTTTAGAGGCCTATGTACAAGAAAAATGTAGGAGCTCAAAATATGTATTTTGTTACTGTATTTCGGGCTCCAGAGTGGCGCAGGGGTCACTACAGACCCTGGTCCAATTCCAGGCTGTATCACAACCGGCCGTGGGGAGTCCCATCGGGCGGTGCATAATTTCCCCAGAGTCGTCCGGGTTTGACCAGGTGGGCCGTCATTGTCAATAAGAATTTGTTCTTAACTGACTTGCCTAGTTAAATAAAGGTTAAATAAGAGTCCTCTTTAATTCTGTGGATCTGCAAGCATCCACAGAAACACTAATCATCACCAATCTGCTGTTTGGCTACTGATCTTCCTTTTTCTCCCCAATTTCGATCTTGTCTCATCGCTGTAACTCCCCAACGGGCAAGTCATGCGTCCTCCGAAACATGACCCACCAAACCACACTTCCTAACACCCACCGCTTAACCCGGAAGTCAGCCGCACCAATGTGTTGGAGGAAACGCTGTTCAACTGATGACCGAGGTCAGTCTACAGGCGCCCAGCCCGTCACTAGGAGTCGCTAGAGTGCGATGAGCCTCTCCCGGCCAAACTCTCTCCTAACCCAAACGACGCTGGGACAATTGTGCACCGCCCTATGGGACTCCCGATCAAGGCCAGCTGTGATACAGCCTGGGATTGAACCCGGGTCTGTAGTGACGATCTCTGCGCCACTCAGGAGGCCCCGTTCTTCCTTTTACTGAATAATAATTACAAAGTCAATGGACCTTTGTCCAAAGTTCCAACATATCCCTAATAGGTTCATCCTTGGCAGCTCTAGAGACTAAAGCTCAGCTCCAGCTCCAGCCCCCTACCACAACCCCAGCCCAAACCCCAGACCCCTGCCTCTGCAAAGTTCCTGCCCAAGCTCAAACCCTAGCTCAACCCAAACCCAAAACTCAGACCAAATCAGCAACCAAAGCCCAAACTTAGGCAAGTCTAGAAAAGGCCAACCCCGACCAGACCTTCCCCAGGTGGTCAGCCCCAGCCTGTAAAGCCAGCCCATGCCCCAGCCCAAGGCCAATCCCATTGGGGAATTTCAACAGACATTCATTTCAACTCTGGCTTCTGTCCCAGCAGCTTGAGCCACAGCCACACAAAGGACCCAAGTTTCAAGTTGAACGTGAGAACCACCTCATCTCCTGACCTCTATTAGCATTTGAATGGTCCAGAAAGGAACTAAAAGCAAAGAGAGATGAGGGAAAGGGAGAGTGACCAAACACAGCTCACAGTGTGCCCTTGGCCGACTCTCCTCCTCAGTTTCAGTTACGGTGAAAACAAACTATGCCCTTTCATACAGATCTCTTTACAGGGTGACACGCCCAATAACATGTTGCTCCAACGTTGCACACACATTTTGGCAAATATGATTGGATACACAAAAACATTGCAAAGGCTTTTTTTCCTCACTGTTAATATGTCTGAAATTTGGTTGAATTTATCTAATTAAATGTATCCTGTGGAAAAACATCAGCGCAAAGACCATACATTTCCCGAAGGAAGAGCCTATTGGCAGTAATATTCAACACATCTAAATCAAAGCCATGACAGTTCAGTTGCTCTTATTTTCAGTTGTGTTAATGGTGGTAAAGCTAAGGTGAAAAAGGCCAAACAATTCCTGGTGTAGTAATTTACTGTGAGACACTCATTGGTTAATCTGCCTACCCAGCAGTCCCCAGGACGATACTATTCATTGAGTTTATCTGGGAGAGGGCGGGGGAGTCAACAACACGGACCTTACTCTCAGCCCACTAACAAAAGGTCACGCTCTCTCCGACCCTCAGCTCCAGCTGGTTAGAGGAAGAAATGGAAAGGGAGATGAAGCAGGAGAGGAGGACAGGGAAAGAGAGAGGAAGGAAGATAAGGACACAGAGAGATCACTAACTCATCAAAGAAATTCTATCAGTGCAAGCGGGGTCCAATGTCATAAGCAAAACAGTTCATTCGGAAACCAACGACAACCACAATGCCCATGTGTGGTAACAACACATCCAACAGTGTCACGAAAAAAATGCAATGACCCAACCTTAAGTGAGAGACTGGGGCAGGAGTAGGGAGAGGAGGAAATTACAGCAGAGGTGTGGACTTGAGTCTCATGACATGGACTCGAGTTTGACTCGTCAGAAATTTGATGACTTGAGTTTCAACTAGAAAGAAAAGAAAATAACTTGAGACTTGAAGCCTCAAGACTCAAGACTTTGACTTGAGACCGATGACTTTAAATTACCTGTGGATTACTCTCCACGCAGCTGGAGACTGCAGCCACAGCAACGCACTTGCCAATTGTTCTTACAACAGATTGGCTAGTGAAAAGCACACTTGGGAATTTGATTGGACCAGCAAACTGTCAATCAACACAGGTTGGGTAGCTATTGAACAAATTGCTGATTGGATCGGAAGCAGCGCAAATGCCAAATTGTAGGGAGAGAGGATTGCCATAAATATATATGCAGTTCCAAACATTTTTGGGGGGTCAAGAATATAAACTGTTTAATTGGGAAGCTCACCAGCCATGAGGCATCAAGTGTCAATTACTGGTCTTTTGGTATGTCAAAATTGATCATTTACTTTTGAAGCTTGCATTTGGAATTGTTAAAATGTATTATTGAATAATCAAAATGTGTTGTAAACAAAAGAATGAAAAGGGCTGTCTGGTAGCCTTCATAAATAGACAAATATTTGTAGTCATTGCATGTATACATTTTCTTTAACTTCACTTGACACGATTTGCTCTTAGAATGCACCACTTGGATTGAACTCTAAACTCGACTCGTTCTAATTGAGACTTTGACCTTGTGAATAGTGACTTGGTCCCACCTCTGAAATATAGCGGCAGGCAGGAAGAGGTATATGAACGTCAAAGACATTGGCTGCTATGGACATACAGTATGTTTTATGTTTAGTCTTCCAGTCCTCAACAGGAAACAAAGCTCTGTAAGTAAATATGTTCCCTTTGTTTCCATTATCCACCTCTCTCTCTCCCTCTCTCATTCCCCCCTATCCTCACCCTGCCTGCCAGTTACACACCACTCCTGCATTTAAAAAATGATTCATATTTTTGTCAGAGAAGTGAGAGCAAGAGAGTAAGCTGAGAGCAAGAGAGTGAGCTGCAGGGAGAGGCAACATTTCAAAGGCACAATACATATCAGTCTTTGTTACATATTATCTAGTTGCTATCTTCTTACATTTTTTGAAAATCACCAGTATCGTTTCACCCAGACAAGCACCTGATGCCCACAAACGCCTTTAGTGACACAGAAAAGTATGTCTGTCTGTCTGTGGTAGATTATGTCCTGTGAGATGTGAGTGGACAGGGCTTGGAAGAGCATCCGTCTGTGCTGTGCCATTATTGCTCTCCTCCACTGCTTTTATCATCTCTATAAATCTCCACTGTCTTAGCACCAGCCTCCCCATAAAGAGCCAACCTGTGAGTATCACCCCAAGCAGAAGAGAGAGAGATAGAGAGAGGGCAAAGTAGCCCAAACCCAGACGCATTCCATCTCACACACCTCTGTCTGGAACAGGCAGACAGACGGACAAGCCAGGTACAACTGAGATATGAACTTTATAACATTTATCACATACATCCAATAGTATACCATTTTAGACCCAAAATAATCAAATCAAACTTTATTTGTCACATGCGCTGAATACAACCTTACAGTGAAATGCTTACTTACAAGCCCTTAAACCAACAATGCAGTTCAAGAAATAGAGTTAAGAAGATATTCACGAAATAAACTAAAGTAAAACATAAAATAAAATGTAACACAATAAAATAACAATAACAAGGCTATATACAGGGGGTACCGGTATTGAGTCAATGTGAGGGGATACAGGTTAGTCTAGGTAATTTGTACATGTATGTAGGGGTAAAGTAACTATGCATAGATAATAAACAGTGAGTAGCAGTGAGTGAGTAGCAGCAGTAACAGTGAGTAGCAGCAGTAACAGTGAGTAGCAGCAGTAACAGTGAGTAGCAGCAGTAACAGTGAGTAGCAGCAGTAACAGTGAGTAGCAGCAGTGAGTGAGTAGCAGCAGTAACAGTGAGTAGCAGCAGTGAGTGAGTAGCAGCAGTAACAGTGAGTAGCAGCAGTAACAGTGAGTAGCAGCAGTAACAGTGAGTAGCAGCAGTGAGTGAGTAGCAGCAGTAACAGTGAGTAGCAGCAGTAACAGTGAGTAGCAGCAGTGAGTGAGTAGCAGCAGTAACAGTGAGTAGCAGCAGTGAGTGAGTAGCAGCAGTAACAGTGAGTAGCAGCAGTAACAGTGAGTAGCAGCAGTAACAGTGAGTAGCAGCAGTAACAGTGAGTAGCAGCAGTAACAGTGAGTAGCAGCAGTGAGTGAGTAGCAGCAGTAACAGTGAGTAGCAGCAGTGAGTGAGTAGCAGCAGTAACAGTGAGTAGCAGCAGTGAGTGAATAGCAGCAGTAACAGTGAGTAGCAGCAGTGAGTGAGTAGCAGCAGTAACAGTGAGTAGCAGCAGTAACAGTGAGTAGCAGCAGTGAGTGAGTAGCAGCAGTAACAGTGAGTAGCAGCAGTGAGTGAGTAGCAGCAGTAACAGTGAGTAGCAGCAGTAACAGTGAGTAGCAGCAGTAACAGTGAGTAGCAGCAGTGAGTGAGTAGCAGCAGTAACAGTGAGTAGCAGCAGTAACAGTGAGTAGCAGCAGTAACAGTGAGTAGCAGCAGTAACAGTGAGTAGCAGCAGTAACAGTGAGTAGCAGCAGTGAGTGAGTAGCAGCAGTAACAGTGAGTAGCAGCAGTGAGTGAGTAGCAGCAGTAACAGTGAGTAGCAGCAGTAACAGTGAGTAGCAGCAGTGAGTGAGTAGCAGCAGTAACAGTGAGTAGCAGCAGTGAGTGAGTAGCAGCAGTAACAGTGAGTAGCAGCAGTGAGTGAATAGCAGCAGTAACAGTGAGTAGCAGCAGTGAGTGAGTAGCAGCAGTAACAGTGAGTAGCAGCAGTAACAGTGAGTAGCAGCAGTAACAGTGAGTAGCAGCAGTGAGTGAGTAGCAGCAGTAACAGTGAGTAGCAGTAGTAACAGTGAGTAGCAGCAGTGAGTGAGTAGAAGCAGTAACAGTGAGTAGCAGCAGTGAGTGAGTAGCAGCAGTGACAGTGAGTAGCAGCAGTGAGTGAGTAGCAGCAGTAACAGTGAGTAGCAGCAGTAACAGTGAGTAGCAGCAGTGAGTGAGTAGCAGCAGTAACAGTGAGTAGCAGCAGTGAGTGAGTAGCAGCAGTAACAGTGAGTAGCAGCAGTAACAGTGAGTAGCAGCAGTGAGTGAGTAGCAGCAGTAACAGTGAGTAGCAGCAGTGAGTGAGTAGCAGCAGTAACAGTGAGTAGCAGCAGTAACAGTGAGTAGCAGCAGTGAGTGAGTAGCAGCAGTGAGTGAGTAGCAGCAGTAACAGTGAGTAGCAGCAGTAACAGTGAGTAGCAGCAGTGAGTGAGTAGCAGCAGTAACAGCGAGTAGCAGCAGTGAGTGAGTAGCAGCAGTAACAGTGAGTAGCAGCAGTGAGTGAGTAGCAGCAGTAACAGTGAGTAGCAGCAGTAACAGTGAGTAGCAGCAGTGAGTGAGTAGCAGCAGTAACAGTGAGTAGCAGCAGTGAGTGAGTAGCAGCAGTAACAGTGAGTAGCAGCAGTAACAGTGAGTAGCAGCAGTGAGTGAGTAGCAGCAGTGAGTGAGTAGCAGCAGTAACAGTGAGTAGCAGCAGTAACAGTGAGTAGCAGCAGTGAGTGAGTAGCAGCAGTGAGTGAGTAGCAGCAGTAACAGTGAGTAGCAGCAGTAACAGTGAGTAGCAGCAGTGAGTGAGTAGCAGCAGTGAGTGAGTAGCAGCAGTAACAGTGAGTAGCAGCAGTGAGTGAGTAGCAGCAGTGAGTGAGTAGCAGCAGTAACAGTGAGTAGCAGCAGTGAGTGAGTAGCAGCAGTGAGTGAGTAGCAGCAGTAACAGTGAGTAGCAGCAGTAACATTTAGTAGCAGCAGTTTTTTATTTATTTTACCTTTATTTAACCAGGTAGGCAAGTTGAGAACAAGTTCTCATTTACAATTGCGACCTGGCCAAGATAAAGCAAAGCAGTTCGACAGATAAAACGACACAGAGTTACACATGGAGTAAAAACAAACATACAGTCAATAATGCAGTATAAACAAGTCTATATACAATGTGAGCAAATGAGGTGAGAAGGGAGGTAAAGGCAAAAAAGGCCAAGATGGCAAAGTAAATACAATATAGCAAGTAAAATACTGGAATGGTAGTTTTGCAATGGAAGAATGTGCAAAGTAGAAATAAAAAAATAATGGGGTGCAAAGGAGCAAAATAAATAAATAAATTAAAATTAAATACAGTTGGGAAAGAGGTAGTTGTTTGGGCTAAATTATAGGTGGGCTATGTACAGGTGCAGTAATCTGTGAGCTGCTCTGACAGTTGGTGCTTAAAGCTAGTGAGGGAGATAAGTGTTTCCAGTTTCAGAGATTTTTGTAGTTCGTTCCAGTCATTGGCAGCAGAGAACTGGAAGGAGAGGCGGCCAAAGAAAGAATTGGTTTTGGGGGTGACTAGAGAGATATACCTGCTGGAGCGTGTGCTACAGGTGGGAGATGATATGGTGACCAGCGAGCTGAGATAAGGGGGGACTTTACCTAGCAGTGTCTTGTAGATGACATGGAGCCAGTGGGTTTGGCGACGAGTATGAAGCGAGGGCCAGCCAACGAGAGCGTACAGGTCGCAATGGTGGGTAGTATATGGGGCTTTGGTGATAAAACGGATTGCACTGTGATAGACTGCATCCAATTTGTTGAGTAGGGTATTGGAGGCTATTTTGTAAATGACATCGCCAAAGTCGAGGATTGGTAGGATGGTCAGTTTTACAAGGGTATGTTTGGCAGCATGAGTGAAGGATGCTTTGTTGCGAAATAGGAAGCCAATTCTAGATTTAACTTTGGATTGGAGATGTTTGATATGGGTCTGGAAGGAGAGTTTACAATCTAACCAGACACCTAAGTATTTGTAGTTGTCCACGTATTCTAAGTCAGAGCCGTCCAGAGTAGTGATGTTGGACAGGCGGGTAGGTGCAGGCAGCGATCGGTTGAAGAGCATGCATTTAGTTTTACTTGCATTCAAGAGCAATTGGAGGCCACAGAAGGAGAGTTGTATGGCATTGAAGCTTGCCTGGAGGGTTGTTAACACAGTGTCCAGAGAAGGGCCGGAAGTATACAGAATGGTGTCGTCTGCGTAGAGGTGGATCGGGGACTCACCAGCAGCAAGAGCGACCTCATTGATGTATACAGAGAAGAGAGTCGGTCCAAGAATTGAACCCTGTGGCACCCCCATAGAGACTGCCAGAGGTCCGGACAGCAGACCCTCCGATTTGACACACTGAACTCTATCAGAGAAGTAGTTGGTGAACCAGGCGAGGCAATCATTTGAGAAACCAAGGCTGTCGAGTCTGCCGATGAGGATATGGTGATTGACAGAGTCGAAAGCCTTGGCCAGATCAATGAATACGGCTGCACAGTAATGTTTCTTATCGATGGCGGTTAAGATATCGTTTAGGACCTTGAGCGTGGCTGAGGTGCACCCATGACCAGCTCTGAAACCAGATTGCATAGCAGAGAAGGTATGGTGAGATTCGAAATGGTCGGTAATCTGTTTGTTGACTTGGCTTTCGAAGACCTTAGAAAGGCACGGTAGGATAGATATAGGTCTGTAGCAGTTTGGGTCAAGAGTGTCCCCCCCTTTGAAGAGGGGGATGACCGCAGCTGCTTTCCAATCTTTGGGAATCTCAGACGACACGAAAGAGAGGTTGAACAGGCTAGTAATAGGGGTGGCAACAATTTCGGCAGATAATTTTAGAAAGAAAGGGTCCAGATTGTCTAGCCCGGCTGATTTGTAGGGGTCCAGATTTTGCAGCTCTTTCAGAACATCAGCTGAATGGATTTGGGAGAAGGAGAAATGGGGAAGGCTTGGGCGAGTTGCTGTTGGGGGTGCAGTGCTGTTGTCCGGGGTAGGAGTAGCCAGGTGGAAAGCATGGCCAGCCGTAGAAAAATGCTTATTGAAATTCTCAATTATGGTGGATTTATCAGTGGTGACAGTGTTTCCTATCTTCAGTGCAGTGGGCAGCTGGGAGGAGGTGTTCTTATTCTCCATGGACTTTACAGTGTCCCAGAACTTTTTTGAGTTAGTGTTGCAGGAAGCAAATTTCTGCTTGAAAAAGCTAGCCTTGGCTTTTCTAACTGCCTGTGTATAATGATTTCTAGCTTCCCTGAACAGCTGCATATCACGGGGGCTGTTCGATGCTAATGCAGTACGCCATAGGATGTTTTTGTGTTGGTTAAGGGCAGTCAGGTCTGGGGAGAACCAAGGGCTATATCTGTTCCTGGTTCTAAATTTCTTGAATGGGGCATGTTTATTTAGGATGGTTAGGAAGGCATTTAAAAAAAATATCCAGGCATCCTCTACTGACGGGATGAGATCAATATCCTTCCAGGATACCCCGGCCAGGTCGATTAGAAAGGCCTGCTCGCAGAAGTGTTTCAGGGAGCATTTTTACAGTGATGAGTGGCGGTCGTTTGACCGCTGACCCATTACGGATGCAGGCAATGAGGCAGTGATCGCTGAGATCTTGGTTGAAGACAGCAGAGGTGTATTTAGAGGGGAAGTTGGTTAGGATGATATCTATGAGGGTGCCCGTGTTTAAGGTTTTGGGGAGGTACCTGGTAGGTTCATTGATAATTTGTGTGAGATTGAGGGCATCAAGTTTAGATTGTAGGATGGCTGGGGTGTTAAGCATGTTCCAGTTTAGGTCGCCTAGCAGCACGAACTCTGAAGATAGATGGGGGGCAATCAGTTCACATATGGTGGTCTATAGCAGGCGGCAACGGTGAGAGACTTGTTTTTAGAGAGGTGGATTTTTAAAAGTAGAAGTTCAAATTGTTTGGGTACAGACCTGGATAGTAGGACAGAACTCTGCAGGCTATCTTTGCAGTAGATTGCAACACCGCCCCCTTTGGCAGTTCTATCTTGTCTGAAAATGTTGTAGTTTGGAATTAAAATGTCTGAGTTTTTGGTGGTCTTCCTAAGCCAGGATTCAGACACAGCTAGAACATCCGGGTTGGCAGAGTGTGCTAAAGCAGTGAATAGAACAAACTTAGGGAGGAGGCTTCTAATGTTAACATGCATGAAACCAAGGCTATTACGGTTACAGAAGTCGTCAAAAGAGAGCGCCTGGGGAATAGGAGTGGAGCTAGGCACTGCAGGGCCTGGATTCACCTCTACATCGCCAGAGGAACATAGGAGGAGTAGAATAAGGGTACGGCTAAAAGCTATTGGTCGTCTAGAACGTCTGGAACATAGAGTAAAAGGAGGTTTCTGGGGGCGATAAAATAGCATCAAGGTATAATGTACAGACAAATGTATGGTAGGATGTGAATACAGTGGAGGTAAACCTAGGTATTGAGTGATGAAGAGAGAGATATTGTCTCTAGAAACATCGTTGAAACCAGGAGATGTCATTGCATGTGTGGGTGGTGGAACTAATAGGTTGGATAAGGTATAGTGAGCAGGACTAGAGGCTCTACAGTGAAATAAGCCAATAAACACTAACCAGAACAGAAATGGACAAGACATATTGACATTAAGGAGAGGCATGCTTAGTCGAGTGATCAAAAGGGTCCGGTGAGTGGAGAGGTTGGTTGGTGATTTAGACAGCTAGCCAGGGCATCGGTAGCAAGCTAGCATAGGATGGAGGTCTGTTGTTAGCTACCTCTTGCGTTCCGTCAGTAGATTAGTGGGGTTCCGTGTGGTAGAGGGGATTAATCCAAATCACACAACAACAACAAAAATAAAAACAATAGATATAGTTATAGAGGCCCAAGAAGAAAACATAATAATAATAATAAAAAATAAAATTAAATATATATAAAAAAAATTGTCCGATTGTCTATTCAGATAGCAGCCGGTAAGACAGCTAACGGTTAGCAGGCCGCAGATGGGCGTTCAGGAGCCAGCCGAATAACTCCTTCGGGTAGATAACGTCGGCAGTCCAGTTGTGAAGGCCCGGTGGGGCTCCGCGAAAGCAGTAAAACGGGTCCGGATAGGTGACTGCAGCCCAGGTGTGATTGATGGAACTCAGGAGTGATTGACGGAGCTTGCTAGCTCCGGAATAATTGATGTTTGCTCCGGAATCGACGAAGGCCGATAGTCACACGGATAGCAGCTAGCTAGCTGTGAGATCCGGGTATGAATGTCCAGAGAGCAGTTGAAATCCAGGGACATGGAGAGAAAAATTTGTCCGGTATGTTCCGTTCCGAGCCGCGCTGCGCCGTACAGAACTGGCGATAGATTTTCGAGCTAAAGGATAGCTGATGACCACAAACCGTGGTTAGCTGAATACTAACGATTTGCCAGTAAAGGAGCTAACTAGCTTCTGAACTAGCTTCTGGATTAGCTTCTGGCTAGTTTCAGGCTAGCTTCTTGGAGTTTCTGGCTAGCTTCTTGGAGGATTACAGATCTGAGGTAAATAATACTTTTTTATAAATATACATTGGTGAGGCGGGTTGCAGGAGAGTGTTTTGAAGATGAGTTGATGGAAAATAAAAATAAAATGTATGTGAAAAAGTTGTAAATATATATATATACAGGACACGACAAGACGAGGACAAAAGACGTCTGAACTGCTATGCCACCTTGGTTTGAGGGGAAAAAGTGAGTGAGTAGCAGCAGTAACAGTGAGTAGCAGCAGTAACAGTGAGTAGCAGCAGTAACAGTGAGTATCAGCAGTAACAGTGAGTAGCAGCAGTAACAGTGAGTAGCAGCAGTGAGTGAGTAGCAGCAGTAACAGTGAGTAGCAGCAGTAACAGTGAGTAGCAGCAGTGAGTGAGTAGCAGCAGTAACAGTGAGTAGCAGCAGTAACAGTGAGTAGCAGCAGTGAGTGAGTAGCAGCAGTAACAGTGAGTAGCAGCAGTGAGTGAGTAGCAGCAGTAACAGTGAGTAGCAGCAGTAACAGTGAGTAGCAGCAGTGAGTGAGTCGCAGCAGTAACAGTGAGTAGCAGCAGTGAGTGAGTAGCAGCAGTAACAGTGAGTAGCAGCAGTGAGTGAGTAGCAGCAGTAACAGTGAGTAGCAGCAGTAACAGTGAGTAGCAGCAGTGAGTGAGTAGCAGCAGTAACAGTGAGTAGCAGCAGTGAGTGAGTAGCAGCAGTAACAGTGAGTAGCAGCAGTAACAGTGAGTAGCAGCAGTGAGTGAGTAGCAGCAGTGAGTGAGTAGCAGCAGTAACAGTGAGTAGCAGCAGTGAGTGAGTAGCAGCAGTAACAGTGAGTAGCAGCAGTGAGTGAGTAGCAGCAGTAACAGTGAGTAGCAGCAGTAACAGTGAGTAGCAGCAGTGAGTGAGTAGCAGCAGTAACAGTGAGTAGCAGCAGTAACAGTGAGTAGCAGCAGTGAGTGAGTAGCAGCAGTAACAGTGAGTAGCAGTGAGTGAGTAGCAGCAGTAACAGTGAGTAGCAGCAGTAACAGTGAGTAGCAGTGAGTGAGTAGCAGCAGTAACAGTGAGTAGCAGCAGTAACAGTGAGTAGCAGCAGTAACAGTGAGTAGCAGCAGTGAGTGAGTAGCAGCAGTGACAGTGAGTAGCAGCGGCCATTTGATGAATTCTTCAGCAGTCTTATGTCTTGGGGGTAGAAGCTGTTAAGGAGTCTTTTGGTCTTTTGGTCCTAGACTTGCCGTGCGCTTGCCGTGCGGTAGCAGACAGAACGGAGTCTTTGATTCCCTGTTCACACCGCTACCATCCAGAAGGCGAGGTCAGTACAGGGGAATCAAAGCTGGGACCGAGAGACTGAAAAACAGCTTATATCTCAAGGCCATCAGACTGCAAAACAGAAATCACTAACTCAGAGAGGCTGCTGCCTACACTGAGACCCAATAAGGCCACAGGCCACTTTAAATGGATCACTAGTCACTTTATGCACTCTAAATAATGCCACTTTAATAATGTTTACATTACTCATATCACATGTATATATTGTATTTTATACCAACTATTGCACCTTACCTATGTCGCTCGGCCATCGCTCATCCATACACTTAAATGTACATATTTTCATTCACCCCTTTAGATTTGTGTGTATTCGGTAGTTGGTGGGGAATTGTTAGGTTACTACCACAGGGTAGCCTAGTGGTTAGAGCGTTGGACTAGTAACCGAAAGGTTGCAAGTTTGAATCCCTGAGCTGACAAGGTACAAATCTGTCGTTCTGCCCCTGAACAGGCAGTTAACCCACTGTTCCTAGGCTGTCATTGAAAATAAGAATTTTTTCTTAACTGACTTGCCTAGTAAAATAAAGGTACTTTTTTTTATTTTTATATATATATATATATATATATATATATATATATATATATTACTGCACTGTCGGAACTAGAAGCACAAGCATTTCACTACACTCGCATTTACATCTGCTAACCATGTCTATGTGACAAATAAAATTTGATTTGATCATATTCGGGGCCTTCCTCTGACAATGCTTAGTATATAGGTCCTGGATGGCAGGAAACTTGGCCCCAGTGATGTACTGGTCCGTATGTACTAGAGGTCGACCGATTATGATTTTTCAACGCCGATACCGATTATTGGAGGACTAAAAAACCCGATATCGATTAATCGGACGATTTGTTTTTGTTTTTTTGTAATAATGACACAATACTGAATGAACACTTATTTTAACTTAATATAATACATCAATAAAATCAATTTAGCCTCAAATAAATAATGAAACGTTCAATTTGGTTTAAATAATGCAGAAACAAAGTGTTGGAGAAGAAAGTAAAAGTGCAATATGTGCTATGTAAGAAAGCTAACGTTTAAGTTCCTTGCTCAGAACATGAGAACATATGAAAGCTGGTGGTTCCTTTTAACATGAGTCTTCAATATTCCCAGGTAAGAAGTTTTAGGTTGTAGTTATTATAGGAATTATAGGAATATTTCCCTTTGTACCATTTGTACTTCATATACCTTTGACTATTGGATGTTCTTATAGGCACTTTAGTATTACCAGCCTAATCTCGGGAGTTGATAGGCTTGAAGTCATAAACAGCTCTGTGCTTCAGGCATTAACCTTTGACTATTGGATGTTCTTATAGGCACTTTAGTATTGCCAGTGTAACAGTATAGCTTCCATCCCTCTCCTCGCCGCTACCTCGCCGCTAACACATCGACAACAGCCACCCTCGAAGCAGCATTACCCATGCAGAGCAAGGGGAACAACCACTCCAAGTCTCAGAGCGAGTGACGTTTAACACGCTATTAGCGCACACCCCGCTAACTAGCTAGCCATTTCACTTCGGTTACACCAGCCTCATCGCGGGAGTTGATAGGCTTGAAGTCATAAACAGCGCAATGCTTGACGCACAACAAAGAGCTGCTGGCAAAACGAACGAAAGTGCTGTTTGAATGAATGCTTATGAGCCTGCTGCTGCCTACCACCGCTCAGTCAGATACTTGTATGCTTGTATGGTCAGTCAGATTATATGCAACGCAGGACACGCTAGTTAAACTAGTAATATCATCAACCATGTGTAGTTAACTAGTGATTATGATTGATTGATTGTTTTTTTATAAGATAAGTTTAATGCTAGCTAGCAACTTACCTTGGCTTACTGCATTTGCGTAAGAGGCAGTCTCCTCGTGGAGTGCAACGAGAGGCAGGTGGTTATAGCGTTGGACTAGTTAACTGTAAGTTTGCAAGGTGAAAATCTGATGATTTTTGTCATCATCTGACACTAATTAGCATAGGGCAACGGACATAAATATTACTCGAAAATATTCCTATTCATGAAAATCACAAGGGAAATATATTGAAACACAGCTTAGCCTTTTGTTAATCACCCTTTCATCTCAGATTTTCAAAATATGCTTTACAGCCAAAGCAAGACAAGCATTTGTGTAAGTTTATCGATAGCCTAGCATAGCATTATGTCCAGCTAGCAGCAGGTAACTTGGTCACGAAAATCAGAAAAGCAATCAAATTAAATCGTTTACCTTTGATGAGCTTCGGATGTTTTCACTCACGAGACTCCCAGTTAGATAGCAAATGTTCCTTTTTTCCCAAAATATTATTTTTGTAGGCGAAATAGCTCAGTTTGTTCTTCACGTTTGGTTGAGAAATTGACCGGAAATTGCTGTCACGACAACGCCAAAATATATTCCAAATTAGCTCCATAATATCGACAGAAACATGGCAAACGTTGTTTATAATCAATCCTCAAGGTGTTTTTCAAATATCTATTCGATAATATATCCACCGGGACAATTTGTTTTTCAGTAGGAGCGAGAGGAAAAGTGGCTACCTCTGTATTTTATGCAATAATCACTCAGAGCCATCAGGTGACCACTTGCGCAATGTAGCCGCTTACGCTTATTCTTCAAGATAAAGGCGTGAAACTACGTCAAAATGCTGTAGACACCTTGGGGAATACGTAGAAAAAGTAATCTGGTTGATAGCCCAATCACTGCTCAATAGGGACGCATCGGAACGCAGAGCATTCAAAACATGAGTCACTTCCGGATTGGATTTTTCTCAGGCTTTCGCCTACAATATCAGTTCTGTTATACTCACAGACAATATTTGTACAGTTTTGGAAACTTTAGAGTATGTTCTATCCTAAGCTGTCAATTATATGCATATTCTAGCATCTTGTCCTGACAAAATATCCCGTTTACTTTGGGAACGTTATTTTTCCAAAAATGAAAATACTGCCCCCTAGTCACAACAGGTTATTAATCCACCATTCCTAGGCCGTCATTGAAAATAAGAATATGTTCTTAACTGACTTGCCTAGTTAAATAAAGATTAAATAAAGGTATAAAAAATATATATATATTTTTTTTTAATCGGCCAAATCTGTGTCCAAAAATACAGATTTCCGATTGTTATGAAAACTTCAGATTAATCGGTCGACCTCTAGGACGTACTACCCTCTATGGCGCCTTACGGTCAGATGCCGAGCAGCTGCCATTCCAGGCGGTGATACAACCAGGATGCTCTGGATGGTGCAGCTGTAGAACTTTTTAAGGATCTGGGGACCCATGCCAAATCTTTTCAGTCTCCTGAGCGGGAAAAGGTTTTGTCGTGCCCTCTTCTTGGTACGTTTGGACCATGATAGTTCGTTGGTGATGTGGACACCAAGGAACTTGAAATTCTCGACCCGCTCCACTACAGCCCCGTTGACGTGAATGGGGGGGGGGGGGGGGTGTTCAGCCCTCCTTTTCCTGTAGTCCACGATCATCGCCTTTGTCTTGATCACATTAAAGGAGAGGTTGTTGTCCTGGCATCACACTGCCAGGTCTCTGACCTCCTCCCTTTAGGCCGTTTCATTGTTGTCGTTGATCAGGCCTACCCCCGTTGTGTTGTCAGCAAACTTAATGATGGCGTTAGAGTTGTGCTTGGCCACATAGTCATGGGTGAACAGGGAGTACAGGAGGGGACTAAGCACGCACCCCTGTGGGGCCCCCATGTTGAGGATCAGCATGGCAGAGTTGTTGCCTACTCGTACCACCTGGGGGAGGCCCGTCAGGAAGTCCAGGATCCAGATTCAGAAGGAGGTGTTCAGTCCCAGGGTCCTTAGGCTCATTGCCAAGCAGGGTCCTTAGACTAATTTTCAACCAGAAAAGAGCATTTTGAACACTTGGACTGATTATATCAGTGCAGAATTACTGGTATGATGATGTTATATGACAAGCTACAGCAGTACAGTGAAAGAGCAGATAATAACAGAAGAGAGATGGTGGATTGATACAGGGTTCAGAGGAAGTGCATTGCCACAGGATCTCTCCAGGGTCAGTCAATCAAAAAGACTCAGCTCTCTGAAAATGAGAAGCCACACAGATAAGTGACCCAGGTGCTTCCGAAGATTGTTTCGCCTTTCACAAAGCCCAGATAACTCCTACACAGCGCAAACCGCAACCAAGACCAATTGACACAATCTATACCAAACGACTGTTGAAAACGACCTGTCGTCGTAATGTGTGCGTCAAATATGTCCACCTTCTGTTAGCAAGTAGAAAGTAGAAACTAACTAAGATGGACCAATAAAGCACAATATTCTGTGTTTATGTTCCCATCTACAGGCATGCCGTTAGCTTTATGTCAACAGACGACTGAATCCTTTTACCCCGCATTCATAACACAGCCCTGATGTCACTGAGATAACCTTGCTTAACCACTGATGCGGATCTGCTAACTAGACACTGTTCGTTTTCAAGCCTTGCTCCCGCTCACCACTCTGCATCTCATTAAATGTTCCTCCAGACAGCCACCGTGTCAGATGGAGACTTGCCGTGCAGCTCATACTGAAATAAAAAAGAATCAACCCACTCCACCATCTTCCCACCTATGAGCCTCTTTCTACCCTTCAATCTCATTACCACACAACAATTCTCTGACAAGCAGGAGAAAAGATGGTTTAAAACATTGAACAAACCCCCTTGAGGTTGCAATTTGAATATCAGCCACATGTACCGAGACTCAGGACTCCCCAGATGGGATACTTCAGTATCTGCCCATCTAAACTCTGGTTTCATTGTTAGGATCACCATGGTGATGAGAGGCTGCCCTGCTCCCATCATGCATCTGTCTACCCATCATGCCCTAGCCTTTGTCCTCTCCCCAGGAGAGATGTGTCAATGCCCAGAGAAGTGGCATTAGATTGATGCATCTATTTCCAACCATCAAACAAGCCCTAGTCCCAATGAATGGAGGCCAATAGTCATTGGAGCATTTCAATGTCCCTCTCCCCGGGACTGAAAAGTAACAAACAGCGAAATGTGACAGGGAGCCGAAGGGAGTTGACAAGTTCACAGCACTTTCAGAGAATATGGCTTCATACTGTTTGAATGATCCTGGACCTACAGAGGGCAAAGATTGGGTTGGCATTTACTGTGCACTTCAGAACAGGGTGGCATCCCTAATGGCACCCTTTTCCCGACCAAGTGCACTACTTTTGACCAGAGTCCAATGGACCAAGGTCTGGCCTCATGCCTCCCCAGGCCTCTGGCCTCCATTCTCCTTCCTCTGGCTCGCTCTCTGGGGTGATGTTTAATGAGGATTCTTAATTGGAGTTCTCTGGGAAGAGTTGGGCCACGTGAGGTTTCTACTCATCCCAAGTTTAATTGTGAGCTGCTTGCCTGGCTCATGGCCTAAGTGAGGCTATCCAAGTATATTACTATGTCTAAAACAATGCCAATGATGACTTTTACAACTGTAGTCAAGCTTATGAAATAGACAATAATGTGTGATTTGATCATGTCCACTGTCATATCCGAAAAAAATCTGTTTTAATCTTATACTCTAGTCATAATCCCTGCTGTCATTTGGTCAAAACCAGCCTAACATGTCTCTGCTTCGAGATTAACAATTTTTTTAATGTATGAAATGATTCAGAGATATATCATATCCTCTTGGGGATTCATCAGGCAATAACAAGCCTGCTATCTGTCAAACCTATGCCTAGTGGTTAAGAGCATTGGGGCAGTAAGGTGGTGGAGGTGGTGGAAACATTTGCTGTTCTTGTCACGCCCTGATCTGTTTCACCTGTCCTTGTGATTGTCTCCACCCCCTCCAGGTGTCGTTTATTTCCCCCAGTGTATTTATCCCTGTGTTTCCTGTCTCTCTGTGCCAGTTCGTCTTGTATGTTTCCAAGTCAACCAGCGTTTTTCCCGTTCTCCTGCTTTTTGCTATTCTCCTTTTTCTAGTCCTCCCGGTTTTGACCCTTGCCTGTTTCTGGACTTTGTACCCGCCTGCCTGACCATTCTGCCTGCCTTGACCACGAGCCTGTCTGCCACTCTGTACCTCCTGGACTCTGATCTGGTTTTGACCTTTTTGCCTGTCCACGACCATTCTTTTGCCTACCCATTTGGATGAATAAACATTGTAAGACTCCAACCATCTGCCTCCTGTGTCTGCATTTGGGTCTCACCTTGATAGTTCTGCCCTTGAGTAAGGCAGGTAACCCCCAACAAAACATATTGGTGCTGTGAATGTCAATTAAAGGCAGCACACTGCACCTCTCTGACTCAGAGGGTTTGGGCTAAATGCGCAAGACGCATTTCAGTTGAACGCATTCAGTTGACCAACTGACTAGGTATCCATAGTGTCGATGGTGGTTCATAGTCATGGGAGTCTGTTGAACTAACACGAATACTCAGTGTAAAGAGGACAACAGGGTGTTTCAAAGGAATGCCTGTTTCAGTCAGAGCATAACCTGACAGTGGGGTAGGTGGGAAGGATAAATATGTCTGGTATGCCACAGTTACCGAACAGCATGTTCAGTGTACTGAAACCACCGCTCATCTCTACCACACCTTAGTCAAATGGAGGAAATGAGAGACACAGTTGTCAGTACCCAAGGTTTTTTTTCCGATGACCTTTTTCTGTCACGACCAAAGAAAGGAGTAGACTGACTTAGAGAATGGAAGGGCGATCATCAACAGGTTTCTCCGAAAATGTTAGTGAACAGGCGTCATAGCTGACTATGATACTAGGATATACCTACATCTATGTAGTAAGAGAGGGCACATCTGTTAGATAATATTGCATCCTCTGTATGTTGCTGAATTTCTGTCACAGTATGTATTGGAAAGCTACAACCAGAACCCCTATGAGCTTGGATTGAACTAAACAGATACCACATACCTCCTTTAGGAAGGTCTTGAAATAATATCAACGTTACACGTTGTCTTGAAATTCATAAACCCACAAAAGCATGATGATTTTGTGGTGTTTAATTCTATGCCTTATTTAGTGAGTAAATAACAAGGAGGTTATAGGGTAATGTACACAATGTTCAGCTCTATCAGCACTAGCACACTCTCCCCCGGTGACATATTCTGCCCCAGTTCTAGAGGCATAAATTATTCATCTGGCAACACAACATCCGTGGGGTGGTCACCACTGACACCAACCAGTAGCAAGACATGAAACATGCTGGGATATACATGGGTAGTGTTCATTAGGGCACACACAGGAAAACGATTTAAAAATGAAAAAACTCAAATGTGAATTTCTTATGGAGGTAGTCCCGCTCCTGTTTGTCCCTTTTCTTTCATTTGAACCGAACGAACAAGACCCAGGAAATATACCTTCAGTATTCGCACAGCCAGATAAACTGCCTAATGCCACGAATAGTAAAACGACAAGTTCATTATTGTATTCTCTCTCTCAGGCGATCATACCAAGATGCTGTTTTTTACTGCAATACAATGACACGTTATTCAAACAAGTCTCACGATTTCAGGGCGATCTATTCCACTACTATGCTGAAGTTCTTGTAAAATTGGGAGAATAGAATAGAATAAAACAGAATGGAATAGGGATATAACATTGTGACATTGAGTGTATTAGGATAAATAATCTGAGTTGAAAATAGGCAATCGTTCAAGGCTGCAGCATGACTGTGTGTATGCCAACTATGATCATTTGTTTGAGGACATCTGAATGCGTGGTAGTGAATCAACAAAACAGTAAATGTGCTCTACACTCTTAGAAAAAAGGGTTCCAACTGGGTTCTTCAGCTGTTCCCATAGGAGAACCCTTTTTGGTTCCAGGTAGAACTGTACAACCCTCTGTGTAAGGTTTTTACCTGGAACCAAAAGGGTTCTGCCGGGAACCACAAAGTTTTCTTCAAAGGGTTCTCCTATGGGGACAGCCAAAGCCGAAGAACACTTTTAGGTTCTAGATGGCACATTTTTTTTCGTAAGAGTGTAGTCAAGAAAAACAGTTTTCACTCATTCAATGACCACTGTCAAATGATATTGACCAGAGCCGTATACTATATCTCTACATATTGCTCTGCTAGTGCTATTGACCACGACAAGAAACAACCTCCCTGACCTCCATAGATCCAACCTGCACGCCCACGCTGTAGTCATTTCTCAAAGTGATGTTTCCTCTATCACAACCACGCGGTTTCAGTCAAGACACCAAGACAAATCCCTCTACGGCTAAGGTTGTGGACTCCTATTCCAAGACATGCAAACGTCTGAAGTCTCCACACAAAATGGTCACATAATGCGCTGTGGTAGAATGCAGGCAGCTAAACCAGTAACAGACTACATACAGTAGGTGCCACTCAGCAACACTGAAGGGCATAAAGAGAGTCCACGTGTTCCCGTCCGCCCACCCTGTAACACTGCACAATTCCTAGCCAATAAGGATTTGCACCACACAAGCACCCTATAACACCACATACAAGCAAACATGAGATAAACTAACTTATACTGTGCAATAACCAGGAAAGATGCATGAAAAGGGAACTCCTGTACCTTGCTTGAGAACCTCATAGTACTGACCTTAACAGAAGATCCCATGTTTCTCATCTCTCCTTCCTGCTCATATTTCACACCAGCTCCCTCTTGCCTTTCTTTTGAAGTTAGTCCCTCCAGATCCACTGTTTCTGAGGCAAAGTCAATGGAGGAAATAGACAGATAAACTCTGTTAATTTTTCTTCTCTTCATTTTCTTTCTTCTTTCAGTTGTTTTGTCTAGTTGAAGCTGTCTTCCTCCCTCGGCCATCTCTGAACACAAAAAAAAAGGGTCAAATAACACAAAAAGAGAGAGCTGTGCAGCGAGAGAGCCTGACAGAGACAGAGAGTGTGTGGCACTAACGTCTGCTCGGACACAGTCACCTCACCTCCCTCCTGTTCAAATTTAGAGGCTGGAGCTGGTAGAGCAGAGCCAAGCCACACTGAGCATGCCCAGAACTGAGAAGCACACTTTTAAATGAACATTACTTCCTTTCCAGTCCCTGGCTTCTCCTTCCCTCTCTCCAATCCCTAGCTTCTCCTCCTCTCTATCTCTCTCGCTCTCTTTCTAACAATTCAATTCAAGGGCTTTATCGGCATGGAAAACATATGTTAACATTGCCAAAGCAAGTGAAATAGATAATAAACAAAAGTGAAATAAATAATCAAATATTTACAGTAAATATTACATTTACAAAAGATCCAAAAGAATAAACATGTCAAATGTCATATTATGTCTATATACAGTGTTGTAACAATGTGCAAATAGATAAAGTACAAAAGGGAAAATAAATAAACATAAATATGGGTTGTATTTACAAAGGTGTTTGTTCTTCACTGGTTGCCCTTTTCTTGTGGCAACAGGTCACAAATCTTGCTGCTGTGTTGCCCACTGTGGTATTTCACCCAATAGATATGGGAGTTTATCAAAATTGGATTTGTTCTCAAATTCTTTGTGGGTCTGTGTAATCTGATGGAAACTGTCTCTCTCTCTCTCTCTCTATCTCCCTCCCTCCCTCCTCATGCCTGTCTCTCAGTTGAACAGGAATCAGGAATGCTATTCTCATACCAAAGTCAAGCGATTTGCCTTACCCACCAAGGAACATGCCAACCTCTCTGGATCAACGAGCATATCCCTCCCCTGACAGACAAACATACAGACAGACAGTGGAAACAGTATTTTAGTAATATTGGAGCAAGACGTGCTCTACTTACTGGAACTCATAGCCTCAAGCTAATTTTCAATCCAGATCACTTGCAACAGTCTTTTCATCTCTCTGTGAAGTCTAAACAGGAATGATAGTTGATGTGAGGGTCTCTAAGACTAGAACCAGCCCAGTGTTCCATAGGTCATAAATAAGGTCAGAATGATGTCAAATGTGACCTTTCTCATTTTCCCAACATATCTCCTCACACAGCTCCTTCCTTGTTAGTCATCACAAAAACACAATTGCTTGCAAATGCTTTATAAAAACAGAACATTTTAAACAATCATATATCTATGTATCTCTCTCTCGTTCTCTCTCGCTGGTCCCTTATATCTGGGCTTGACTGATAACAACATAATCTCTTCCTATGTGTGAGCCCCCTATTTGGCATCAGACTGGTGATCCAGCAGGACTTCAGCTTTCTGTTCACTGTGTCCCACACCACTGCCTCACACAGATGGGTGACTTACTCCCACCACGTATCACTGTTCCCCTGAACACACATACAGACACACACACAAACACCCTGGAATCAGTACAGTGTACGTACCCACACTGAGCTGATAGCAGAGGCCGGGGAAATGGAGAGTCATTCTGAAGAGAGGGATTACATTGCACAGTGAGAGAAGAAGCGAGCTACAATCCTGAACAGGGAGCACTAATACTGACCAGTACACATGGCACATAATGCACTAACAAAAACCTAAGCATTTTTTAAACACTGAGCCACCTTAACACCATTACATAAAACAATATGTCTTCCAGAACTAAATTACTTAACTGCCTAATACAGCCGAAAGGTAGAATTATTGGTTATTCATTTAAGTTGTTTATCTTCTGAGACCATATTATGCAGTTAGGTGCCTGTGTAATCTCAAGACTCCTCCATGCTGACCCAAGTCCGTTAATATGGGGTGGGACAAGTTGGGGAAGAGGGTCGGGGGAAGGGGGTATCAGTCAAGCCTGAGCTCCAGACGGCTGTGGACTGGTCCTAGAGATCAAAAGTCAATGAAAGGTCGTGGGAAAGCACAGGTCAATATGGTGATGTCAGGCTGGTGCTCCAACTTGCCAGGGAGCAGACAGACAGACAGAAAGGCTAGGGGGGAGAAGGGTCCTAGCTACTAATTCATTACCCTCCCCCCTCATTTTTGACGGTGTGTGTTCGAGCTGCTCGTCCCTTGCTGTTTTCTCAGAGCCGCGTCACTACTGTATGTCACAATGGGATGCCGGACTAGCGCGTCTCGGCGTCTATGGACTATGATTTACGCTTTAAGGATTGATTAGGATAGCTGTTTGGGGTATTTTGGGGCATTGTGAGGTAGTTTTGGTCATTAACAGGACCTGTGGAGAGGAGGCGAATCGTCAACAAAGTGACTGAACCTAAGACCCTGAGCCAAGAGGGCTTCAAAGGTGGGGCTTGCTATGCCTATCTGAGCTTCAGGAAAGCCCCAGTAGGAGAGTGGCCAGTTCCTCTTAGCTCCATGCTGCCTCATTAGCTTTCTTTTACAGAGGTCTGGGGGCAGGAGGCCGAACATGACCTCTGACATTGTGTGCCGACAAGCTGTGCATCGAGAACAAAGCACTGTCATTAAGAGCAGCCCAGAAGGGGCTGAGCCTTACAATGTGCAGCAGTGTCAGTCTGTAATGAAATGAAATGGCCGAACGCATTAGTTCACCCAAACGCACTGCTTGTCAACTCAAGTCTGGCACTGAAAAGGGAAGGCAGGCGGCAACAACATGTTGTTAATGGACCATACTTAACGTCCACCTGTTTCTGTGCAAATACATGTGTAAAGTCCATTGTTTGTTTGTTTTTGACCATCAAGTGCCTAAAACCCCATAATCATGGTAGTCCACAGTAGTATATTTCCCTCTCTTTAAATCAATAAATCAAGAACCAAGAAAAATAATACATGTCTAAGCGGTGTGCAGAGAATCTAAAGTCAAGAGCCATTTAAATTGGAGCTCAGAGCAATCTGATCTTAAGAGTTTGTGAGCAAGCCTAGTGCTGGTTGTCGAGAGCGGTAGTTGAATTGAAAACATTGAGGAGAAAAACGTTTGGCATTTCAATGACCACTTCTACCATAAAGAGAGACGGGGTTAAGAAAGGTTCACTAAGGTCTGCTGTGTTTTCTTTGTGAAAAGTCCCCATAGCAATAGTAAAATGAGGGAGATGGAGAGGAAATACGTTGCATTCTACTGAAAAATGCTACTGTACGAGGACCTAACCTCAGAGTCCACTGTATGTATTGAAAGAGCAATTAATTGATATACAGCTATTGATATGTGTTATTAATGAACTGCATTGATAATGTATTGATAATGCACAAACATTCCCATTAGCCACAGATCTCAAGTCAACTTCCCCAACTTACTTTACATAACATTGCTGCAACATTTACTTCTGGATCAATTTTGTGTCTTAAGGAAATATGATTTATACCATGACTGAAAGCCGTGGTATATCTGACAGTATACCATTGGTATGACAAAACATACATTTTTACTCTTCTAATTACATTGGTAACCAGTTTCTAATAGCAATAAGGCACCTCGGGAGTTTGTGGTATATAATCAATATACCACGACTAAGGGCATGTATACTGTTCTAATTGCGTTGGTAAACAGTTCATAATAGCAATAAGGAACCTCAGGAGTTTGTGGTATATGGTCAATATACCACGGCTAAGGGCTGTATCCAGGCACTCCCCGTTAATTATCTCATAGTGATCCAAGCCATTTTGAGTCATTTAAAATTGTCATACAGAAATATTGTAGGCCTATTACAAAAAAAATTCCACCTTTATTTAACCAGGTAGGCCAGTTGGGAACAAGTTCTCATTTACAACTGCAACCTGGCCAAGATAAAGCAAAGCAGTGCGACAAAAACAACAACATATAAACAAACGTACAGTCAATAACACAGAAGAAAAGAAAAATAGAAAAATCTATGTACAGTGTGTGCAAATGTAGAAGAGTAGGGAGGTAGGCAAAAAATAGGCACTAGAGGCAAAAATAATTACAACTTAGCATTAATACTGCCGTGATAGATGTGCAGATAATGATGTTCAAGTAGAGATACTGGGGTGCAAAAGAGCAAGAGGGTAAGTAATAATACGGGAATGAGGTAGACGGGTGTGCTATTTACAGATTGGCTGTGTACAGGTACAGTGATCGGTAAGCTGCTCTGACAGCTGATGCTTAAAATTAGAGAGGGAGAAATAAGTCTCCAGCTTCAGAAATGTATGCAATTTGTTCCAGTCATTGGCAGCAGAGAACTGGAAGGAAAGGCAGCCAAAGGAAGTGTTGGCTTTGGGGATGACCAGCGCAATATACCTGCTGGAGCGCGTGTTACGGGTGGGTGTTGCTATGGTGACCAGTGAGCTGAGATAAGGCGGGGCTTTACCTAGCAAAGACTTAAAGATGACCTGGAGCCAGTGGGTTTGGCGACGAATATGTAGTGAGGGCCAGCCAACGAGAGCATACAGGTCACAGTGGTGGGTAGTATATGGGGCTTTGGTGATCAAATGGATGGCACTGTGATAGACTACATCCAGTTTCCTGAGTAGAGTGTTGGGGGCTATTTTGTAAATGACATCGCAGAGGTCAAGGATCGGTAGGATAGTCTGTTTTACGAGGGTATGTTTGGCGGCATGAGTGAAGGAGGCTTTGTTGTGAAATAGGAAGCCGATTCTAAATTTAATTTTGGATTGGAGATGTGAGTCTGGAAGGAGAGTTTACAGTCTAACCAGACACCTAGGTATTTGTAGTTGTCCACATATTCTAGGTCAGAACCGTCCAGAGTAGTGATGCTAGTCGGGCGGGAGGTTGCGGGCAGCAATCGGTTGAAGAGCATGCAATTAGTTTTACTAGCATTTAAAAGCAGTTGGAGGCCACAGAAGGAGTGTTGTATAGCATTGAAGCTCGTTCGGAGGTTTGTTAGCACAGTGTCCAAAGAAGGGCCAGATGTATACAGAATGATGTCATCTGCGTAGAGGTGGATCAGAGAATCACCAGAAGCAAGAGTGACATTGATATATACAGAGAAAAGAGTCGGCCCGAGAATAGAAACCTGTGGCACCCCCATAGAGACTGCCAGAGGTCCAGACAACAGGCCCTCCGATTTGACACACTGAACTCTATCTGAGAAGTAGTTGGTCAACCAGGCGAGGCAGTCATTTGAAAACTCAAGGCTATTGAGTCTGCCGATAAGAATGCGGTGATTGACAGAATCAAAAGTCTTGGCCAGGTCGATGAAGATGGCTGCACAGTACTGTCTTTTATCGATGGCGGTTATGATATCGTTTAGGACCTTGAGCGTGGCTGAGGTGCACCCATGACCAGCTCTGAAACCAGATTGCATAGTGGAGAAGGTACGGTGGGATTTGTAATGGTTGGTGATCTGTTTATTAACTTGGCTTTCAAAGATTTTAGAAAGGCAGGGCAGGATGAATATAGGTCTATAACAGTTTGGGTCTAGAGTGTCTCTCCTTTTGAAGGGGCACTTTCCAATCTTTGGGGATCTCAGAAGATACGAAAGCTTTCCAATCTTTGGGGATCTCAGACGATACGAAAGAGAGGTTGAATAGGCTAGTAATAGGGGTTGCAACATTTTCGGTGGATAACTTTAGAAAGAGAGGGTCCGATGGGGGACAAAATGGCGCCGTAGATAGAAAACTGTGTTTCAGCTAGCTCCTGTGGCATTCGTAAATTAATATTTTTACATTAATCTCCTAGCTTGAAAAAGTGGTATAATTGGCTAAATAAGTTATCCTACAATGAGTCTTGACGGCTATTTCTCAAAAATCTCTGACAACATGCCCAACAGAACTACTAAGAACTTGACCAAAACCACAATCCCTGTAGATGTGCAGGAGGAGCTAGCTAATGTTAGCGAAGGTAACACCATTGCGGATCCAGGCACAATGGACCTGGTGATTCAAAGGATGACTGATAACATTACTAAAGTGATCGATGTTAAGATAAGAACGGTCTTGGAAGCAATAGCAGGCCATTCAGCTGAACTACAGAGGGTTGTGAAACGTGTTGATGAGGTGGAAGGAAGAATTGCTGCAGTGGAAACTTCAACTACATCAATGGACACTAAGATAAAAGCACTTGAGAAACAGGTGCGCAAAATGGCGGAGCACATTGACGACTTGTATAATCGAGAACGCAGATGCAATATTCGTGTTGTGGGACTCCCAGAAAATTCTGAAGGGACACGTTCAGTAAAATTCTTTGAGGAATGGATCCCTGGCTACCTACAAATGGACACTAAGGCTGGTCGTGTGAACCTGGACAGAGTCCATCGCTCTCAAGCACCGATACCCGGTCCCAACCATCGCCCACGGCCGGTGGTTATAAAGTTCCACAACTTCACCGACAAGCAGCGCGTCATGGATGCGGCTAGAAACATCAGTTCTGACGGTAGTCAACGTAAAGGTCCAAAGGTCTCATTCTTCAATGATTATTCCACAGCGCTTGTACGAAGACGCAAAGCGTTTGATGAGGCCAAGGCTCGACTCAAGAGAATGAAGATGGACTATGCACTGCTGTACCCGGCCACATTGAAGATTATGGTCAACGGATCACCTAAAAAACTCTACACACCTGAAGAGGCTGCTGCGTTTATTGACTCTCTCGGGTAAATAACTTTAAGCTGCACCTCCGCAGCATTGGATACCTTTTTTAACATTTTTGTTGAATCTGATCATGAAACAGTGGTGTGAGTTCTCACGTACTCCGGTTCAGTAATATTCGTGTCTTTATTATTTTTCTTGCTAAAGTAATAGCCACTACTATAGCTCAGGCTGAGATATGTGTGAATCCATATTGGTGCCCAGGCTTGGTTTTAGGTGGAAGATCCTCAATCTTCTTCTATTGATTTTCATTTCTATATACTGTATATAAAGGATGAGGCTATTTAGTGGCAATGCGGACTTAAGAGTCTACATTGGAAAGTTGAAATCCCCTGCACGTTAGCTAGTGGGAAAACCCCCTTTTGGATCTTTACATGTTTCATTTTTGGGTTTAGTATAGTTTGAGTTCTGGGTTTATATCGTTTGTTTATGCTCGTGAGATAGAGGAGAGTTCAACACATGGAAAAAGGTACCACCCCACTTTTACAGTAGGATTCAGTCTGGATATTGAATGGTCAAGGCACAATGGCAGGTAACAGACTGCGTGTATGTACATGGAACATTAGAGGGAGCCATAACCCCATTAAAAGGAAGAAGGTACTGTCTTTTTTGAAAAAATAAAATATTGTTATTGCCCTGTTGCAAGAAACTCATTTGGATGATAAGGAGCACCTGAAATTACAACAAGGGGCGTTTGGTCAAGTGTTTTTCTCATCATTTACATCCAGAAGTAGAGGTGTAGCAATTCTGGTGAAAAAGAACTTCCCACTTAAGGTCTTGAATTGTGTGAAAGATACATTTGGTCGCTTTGTTATAATTAATGGTACTTTACAAGGGCAGAACATTTCCATAATGAATATTTACTTCCCCCCTGATTTCCTCACTAAGGTATTTCTAGACTTTTCAGAATTAAACTCGGACACTGTTGTGGTTGGAGGATTTGAATTGCTTGTTGAACCCCCTTATTGATAAGTTTCCCAGCGGTATAGCTTCACTCTCTCCTCAAGCTAAGTCACTTAAAGCTATTTGTGATGATCTGGGGTATGCGGATGTCTGGAGAACGTTTCATCCCTCCAACAGAGAGTTCACTTTTTTCTCTGCACCTCATGGATGTCAGACTAGAATAGATTACTTTTTTATGCCCAGGACGTCTTTGAAGTCTATTTTATCCGCTAGGATAGGAAGCATAGTCATATCAGGTCATGCTGAGGTGATCCTGGACATAAAACTCAATGTGGCATCCAATCTGTCAAGACATTGGAGGTTGAATACAACCATTCTTAAAGACCATACATTTACATCATATTTTATTACAGAGTTTAAAGCATTTTTCTCTAACTCCCAATCAACAGATAACCCCTCGCTCCTTTGGGAAACCTGTAAAGCGTACGCCAGGGGTCTGATTATGTCATTCACAGCCACTAAGAGGCGGAAAAAGCGTGAAAAGCAAAAAACGTAAGAGGGTGAATTAGGAACTAAAGAGAAGGACTACATTAAAACTTCCACTCCTGCCATATTAAAGTAAATATCAGTCCTTAGATCAACGTTGGACTCTCTCCTAACACAGGACGCTGAAAAGAAAATGAGATTTGTCAGGCAAAAGCTATATGAACATGGCGATAAGCCAGGAAAGTACTTGGCATACCTAGCTAAAAAGAGAGCTGACTCTCAGTCAATTGCTACTATTACTGATTCTGATGGCAATCATTTATGTGAAAATAAATTGATAAATGACTAATTTAAGAAATTTTATACAAACCTTTATGCCTCAGAACTGCCAAAGGATGCACCCAAATTAATGGAGAACTTATTTTGTAAGATTGAGCTCCCTACTATCTCCGAAGAACAGAGGTCTCTCCTTAATGCCCCTATTACAGAGGAAGAGATAATGTTCGCAATTAAGAAACCGCAAAATGGTAAGGCCCCAGGACCAGACGGGTTTTGTAGTGAGTTCTATAAAGAGTTCCATGGCCTGATCCTTGAGCCATTGCGTGAAATGTTTAACCACTCATTTTCAAATGACCAGCTCCCTCAAACGCTGAGAAGCCAACATATCACGTATTCTCAAAAAGGGAAAATGTCCAGAGTCTAGTTCCTCGTACAGACCAATTTCCCTTCTGAATGTGGATAGAAAATTGCTTTCTAAAATTCTAGCCACAAGATTAGAGGACTCACTGCCACTAATTGTGTAAGGAGACCAAACTGGCTTCATTAAGGGCCGTAAGTCATGCAACAATGTCAGGCGGCTTCTTAATGTAATTCAAGCCTACCAACAAAGTGCTAGGGATGGTCTTGTGCTCTCCCTAGATGCTGAGAAAGCATTTGATCGTGTGGAGTGGTCTTACCTATTATTTGCTCTAAATAGAATTTGGTCTAGGGGACAACTTTATAAAATGGGTGAAAGTTTTATATGATGATCCTCAGGCTGCTGTCCTTACTAATGGGCCAAGGTCAAATAGCTTCTCTATACACAGAGGTACCAGACAGGGCTGTCCTTTGTCCCCTCTCCTCTTTGCACTCGTTATGGAACCACTGGCCGAGGCCATCAGGGTAACGCCTGCTATACAGGGGCTGCTCATTGGTGATGTTCACCATAAAATAAGCTTGTATGCTGATGATGTCCTGATATTCATCTCTAGTCCCGAGACTTCAATTACATCTCTTATTAATATTATTGAATTATTCAGCGAATTCTCAGGCTGCAAGATTAACCTAACTAAGTCAGAGGCTATGCCACTTGGTAGCCTACACTCTGTACCTAATACTTCTCCCCCCTTCCCTTTTAAATGGTCTCCCTCCTTTCATGTATCTGGGTATATTTGTATCTCCTAAATTCCAGCAAATGTACATAGCCAATTTTGTTCCCTTGTTTGATACAATAAGACAGGATCTGGAGCGCTGGAACTCTCTCCCAATTTCTTGGTTGGGTAGAATATCCCTCTTGAAAATGAGCATTTTACCTAGATTACTTTACCCAATCCAAATGATCCCAGTATTACTCTCCAATAAGGTAATAAAGGATGTAAATGGATGGCTAAGTTCCTTTATATGGAGTAAACACAAACCAAGACTTAAGATGGTAATATTGCAGCTGCCAAGTTCTATGGGCGGTTTGGACATGCCCAATATCAGGTTCTATCAATGGTGTGCCCACCTTTGTTATATTTCTGACTGGATCACAAATGATGACTCCTCTATTTGGTTAGACATTGAGACTTCTCTTTCAAAATACCCCTTACAGTTTCAAGTCTGTAGAAGATCACTGCAATAATCCCGTTACACTTAACACACTCAAAGTATGGAGGTCAGTTCAACGCTTCCTGGGAAGGTCCAAACTAACCTCTACTCTTACCCCAATTCTTAACAACCCAGATTTTAGTCCAGGATTGCTGGATGCTGGCTTGAACTTTTGGCTTAATAAGGGCATACGCAGACTAAATGACTTATTTGCTGACAAGATTTTATTGTCATTTGAGCAGATGGTCGAGAAATATTGACTCCCAAAGCAGGACCTTTTCCGCTTCCTACAAGTAAGACATTATATTCTGAAGAGCACCACCTTAATTGGTAACCCTGATGTGTCTGTCATTGAAAGAATGCTTTTTTTCCCACAAAGGAAAATGTCTGTAAGTCTGTTTTATGATGCTTTAAGGTCCTTTTCTGCTGTCAACACACAGAGGGCGAAACAAGTGTGGGAGAAAGAGTTGTCTGTTACTATTGACGAAGAGATGTGGGAGGACATTTGGAGATATGCAAAAACAATATCTATATGTAATCGTACTAGAGTAATCCAATTAAGAATAATACACATATATATATTGCATATATCCCCAAATCGCAGACATGCTTTTAGCCCCACTTCCTCTTCTCCTCAGTGTCTTAAATGCAAAACTGATACAGGCACCCTAACACATTGTTTATGGTAATGTTCCAAAATACAAAGATACTGGTCTGGTGTTCTGCAAGAAATTGAAAAGATCCTAGGGGTTGATCTAGAATTGGACCCAGTTTCTTTACTGTTAGGTCTCCCTAGTAGGCATGTTACTTCTGTGGGGAAGAGGAGGCTTTACAACATCCTTACATTCGCAGCGAGGAAAAACATCCTTTTACAGTGAATTAGTGATAAGGTTCCTTCTATTAAAGATTGGCATAAAATACTATTTGAATGGGTGCCTCTGGAATATCTGTACATTGCATTCTAAAACAGACCAGTTCTACAAAGTATGGGAACCTTATCTAAATGACCTAGAACCTGAGGTATCAGCTATTATGCTGCAAGGATTCTCTTAGAATGGCGGGGATCTCACTATTTCAGAACTACACTGTATGTTCCATATGTGGAACCTAACTTCTTGGTTTAAACTGAGCTTTGCTGCAGGGTGTGCTGAGATGTTGGCCAGGGTAGGGATAGCCAGGTGGAGAGCAAAAATGCTTATTGATATTATTGATTATCGTAGATTTATCGGTGGTGACAGTGTTTCCTATCCTCAGTGTAGTGGGCATCCTGGGAGGAGGTGCTCTTATTCTCCATGGCCTTTACAGTGTCCCAAAACTTTTTGGAATTAGTGCTACAGGAAGCAAATTTCTCTTTGAAAAAGCTAGCCTTAGCTTTCCTAACTGACTGAGTGTTTTGGTTCCTGACTTCCCTGAAGAGTTGCATATCGAGGGGGCTATTCGATGCTAATGCAGAATGCTACAGGATGTTTTTGTGCTGGTCAAGGGCAGTCAAGTCTGGCATGAACCAAGGGCTATATCTGTTCTTAGTTCTACATTTTTTGAATGGGGCATTAAGATGGAGAGGAATGCACTTTTGAAGAGCAACCAGGCATCCTCTGCTGACGGGATGAGGTCAATATCCTTCCATGATCCCCGGACCAGGTCGATTAGAAAGGCCTGCTTGCTGAAGTGTTTTAGGGAGCATTTGACAGTGATGCGGATTGGTCGTTTGACCGCGGACCCAGTACGCATGCTGGCAATGAGGCAGTGATCGCTGAGATCCTGGTTGAAGACAGCAGAGGTGTATTTAGAGGGCAGGTTGGTCAGGATGACATCTAAGAAGGTGCCCATGGTTACGGATTTAGGGTTGTACCTGGTAGGTTCCTTGATGATTTGTGTGAGATTGAGGGTATCTAGCTTAGATTGTACGACGGCATGTCCCAGTTTAGGTCACCTAACAGTACGAACTCTGAAGATAGATGGGGGGCAATCAATTGACAAATGGTGTCCAGGGCACAACTGGGGGCCGATGGGGGTCTATAGCAAGCAACAGTGAGAGACTTGTTTCTGGAAAGGTGGATTTTTAAAAGTAGAAGCTCGAAATGTTTGGGCACAGACCTGGATAGTATGATAGAACTCTGCAGGCTATCTCTGCAGTAGATTGCAACTCCGCCCCCTTTGGCAGTTCTATCTTGTCAGAAAATGTTATAGTTGGGGAAATTTCAGGAATTTTGGTGGCCTTCCTAAGCCAGGATTCAGACACGGCTAGGACATCTGGGTTGCTAAAGCAGTGAATAAAACACATTTAGGGAGGAGGCTTCTAATGTTAACATGCATGAAACCAATGCTTCTACAGTTACAGAAGTCAACAAATGAGAGAGCCTGGGGGATGGAAGTGATGCTGGGGGCTGCAGGGCCTGGGTTAACCTCTACATCACCAGAGGAACAAAGGAGGAGTAGGATAAGAGTATGGCTAAAGGATAAAATAACTGTTTGTCTAGTGCGTTCAGAACAGAGAGTAAAAGGAGCAGATTTCTAGGCGCAGAAGAAAAGATTCAAGGCATAATGTACAGACAAGGATATGGTAGGATGTGAGTACAGTGGAGGTAAGCCTAGGCATTGAGTGAAGATGAGAGGTTTTGTCTCTTGAGGCACTATTTAAGCCAGGTGCGGTCACCGCATGTGTGGGGGGTGAAACATAAGGGCTAGCTAAGGTATATTGAGCAGCGCTGGAGGATCTACAGTGAAATAAGACAAATGACTAACCAAAACAGCAATAGACAAAGCATATTGACATTAGGGAGAGGCATGTGTAGTGGAGTGATCATAGGGTCATAGGGTCCAGTGAGTAGCTAGGCGAGCTGGAGGCACGACGATTCAGATAGCTAGCAGGCAGGGGATAGCAGCAGGCTAGCAGATGGGCCTCAGGGGGACGTCGCAATGGGAGAGTCTGTTGAAACCCACTCGGACGGTTACGTCGGCAGACCAGTCGTGATGGATCGACGGGGCTCCGTGACGGCAGAAGAGGTATTGAAGCCCAGGAATTATCTGATGGAATTCTTCGGCTAGCCGGGAGAAGGGCCTAGCTCGAGGTTAGCTCCAGGCTAACTGGTGCTTGCTTAAGGGACAGAAAACAACCTCGGACGGTTACGTCGGTAGACCAGGCATGATGGATTGGTGGGGCTCTGTATCAGCAGCAAAGGGTCCAGGCCAATTGGCAAAAGCGGTAATTGAAGCCCAGGGAGCGTTTGTTGGAATCTCTTCGGGCTAGCCGGGAGATGGGCCTAGTTCGGGACAGAGACGGTAGACAGTAGTAGCCACTCGGATAGCAGCTAGCTAGCTGCGATGATCCGGAGTAAAGGTTCAGAGCTTGCGGTAGGAATCCGGAGATGTAGTAGAGAAAAGCAGTCCGATATGCTCTGGGTAGATATCGCGCTGTGCAGGCTGGCAAGAGTTGCCCGGGCTGAGGCTGGCAGTGCGAGTAACGGTGATGACCGCTAGCAGTGGCTAACAGAAGGGGGTTCCGGTTCAAAAGTGTAAAAATAGCAGATCCACACCACATTGGGTGAGGCAGGTTGCAGGAGAGTATGTTCAGTCAGTAGATGGAAAATGAGATTTAATAAAATTATACAAATATATATGAAATATATATGAAGAAAAACGATGTATACAAGGGACGGGACAAGACAATCAAAACAGATATCCCCACTGCTACGCCATCTTGGAAGACAAATAACAGTATTATACATACAGTATTATGCCTTGTTATAAGACATTATAACAAGCTATACAACATTAATGCATACCTGCATGCTAAAATACAATTTTACAACCAAAAACATTTTGACCCCCCATTTTGGCCAATCAGTGTCATTTTGTAAATGCCGGATCTCTATGGCAAGACAGATACATCACTCACCCAAGTTTCGTCAAAATCGGGCAAGACAGATACATCACTCACCCAAGTTTCGTCAAAATCGGGCCAGCGGTGTCTGAGATATTGCGTGTGACTAACATACGAACGAAAAAAAGACAGATCCATAGTACCCCTTCCGATTTCATTGTGATGGACAATAACAATGTTTTACCCCTCCACCATTAAAATAGAAATAAGAAAGAAATGATGTAAAGAAAAATGACAAAGCTCTACACACGACCTCTCCGATCAGTCTCGCGAGAGAGAGAGCTTGGTGACAGCTTGGTGAGTACTTTCTGCCTCGTATGACTGCAGGATGTATCAATAACCATGATCAAAAAACGGCAACATGTAGTCCCCCACGAATGATGCAGTGCCCCCCTTGGGCCAATCAGCGTAATTTTGTAAATGAGTTATCTGGATGGCAAGGTGCATCATTCACCCAGGTTTTGTCAAAATTGGGTCAGTGCTGTCTGAGATATCACGTGTGACTTATGTACAAACAGATGGACTGAGACCAATCCACAGTCCCCTCCCCAATTTCATTGTGGGGGAAAATACAAATATAGGCCTACTTACTGTACATTCTTTCCAAGAATACAGTGCATTTTGAAAGTATTCAGACCCCTTGACTTTTTCAACATTTTGTTATTTTACAGTCTTATTCTAAAATGGATTAAATTATTTTACTTCCTCATCAATCTACACACAGCACCCCATAATGACAAAGCAAAAACAGTTTTTTTTTTTTTATATCACATTTACATAAGTATTCAGACCCTTTACTCAGTGCCTTTTACTCAGTACCCGAGCTGACAAGGTAAAAATCGGTCGTCTGCCCCTGAACAAGGCAGATAACCCACTGTTCCTAGGCCGTCATTAAAAATACGAATTTGTTCTTGCCTACTGACTTGCCTAGTTAAATAAAGGCACAATACAATACAAAATCTTTACTGAAGCACCTCTGGCAGCAATATCAGCCTCAAGTCTTATTGGGTATGACAGTACAAATCTTTGCACACCTGTACTTGGGGAGTTTCTCCCATTCTTCTCTGAAAATCCTCCCAAGCTATGTCAGGTTGGGTGGGGAGCGTCACTGCACAGCTATTTTCATGTCTCTCCAGAGATGTTCGATCGGGTTCAGATCCGGACTTTGGCTGGGCCACTCAAGGGCATTTAGAGACTTGTCCCAAAGCTACTCCTACAGTGTATTGACTGTGTGCTTAGGGTAGTTGTCCTGTTGGAAGGTGAACCTTCGCTCCAATCTGAGGTTCTGAGTAATCTAGAGCAGGTTTTCAACAAGGATCTTTGTACTTTGCTCCGTTCATCTTTCCCTTGATCCTGACTAGTCTCCCAGTCCCTGCCGCTGAAAAACATCCCCACAGCATGATGCTGCCACCACCATGCTTCACCATAAGGATGGTGGCAGGTTTCCTCCAGACATGATGCTTGGCATTCAGGCCAAAAAGTTCAATCTTGGTTTCATCAGAACAGAGAATCTTGTTTCTTAGGTGCCTTTTGGCAAACTCCAAGCGGGCTGTCATGTGCCTTTTAATGAGGAGTGGCTTCCGTCTGGCCATTCTACCATAAAGGCCTGATTGATGGAGTGCTGCAGAGATGGTTGTCCTTCTGGAAGGTTCTCCCATCGCCACAGAGGACCTCTGGAGCTCTGTCAGAGTGACCATCAAGTTCATGGTCACCCCCCTGACCAAGGCCCTTCTCCCCCGATTGCTCAGTTTGGCCGGGCAACCAGCTCTAGGAAGTCTTGGCCACTGTGTTCTTGGAGACCTTCAATGCTGCAGAAATGTTTTGGTACCCTTCCCCAGATTTGTGCCTCGACACAATGCTGTCTCGAAGCTCTATGGACAATTCCTTCGACCTCATGACTTGGTTTTTCGCTGACATGCATTGTCAACTGTGGAGCCTTAAATAGACAGGTGAGTGCCTTTCCAAATCATGTCCAATCAACTCAATTTACCACAGGTGGACTCTATCAATTGTAGAAACATCTCAAGGATGGTCAATGTAAACAGGATGCACCTGAGCTCAATTTCGAGTCTCATAGCAGGGTCTGAATATTTATGTAAATAAGGTATTTCTTTTTTTTATACATTTGCAAAAAAAAAATCGAAAAACCTGTTTTCGCTTTATCATTATGGGTTATTGTGTGTTGATTAATTAGGAAAAAGCAACAAAAGAAAGTTTTTTTTACTAGTAATTTTGCAGTATAACTGAAGTTACAGTGCAGTTATTCTGCAATTACTGGTCCAAAAAAGTTGACTGCAGTAACTGCACTTTTTTTTATAAGGGTAACAACATGCACAGTTGTGCAAATGCAATGACATAAATTACCATGAAATAACAGTTCAAAGATAATCAAAACATAAACCTTTATCAGAGCCAATTGAACAGCGTTCTCAACAGTAAGGTCCTAAAGTCCAAGACAGCCGACAACATAGTTCGGACCAGAGCAACCAACAACACTGACTGGATTGTTGAGGGCAGCCAGCTCGCCGAGAGGGGTTGGAGCGTCATACCTACCTCACAAGATGGCTCTCCAGTGACCCCCACTGGATTCAAATTGCACATAATTTCACAGACATTTAGCTTTCAGATTTTCTATCACTCATTTGTCATTTGACAAACGTCCATGCCTGATCATTTATCGATGTCATCGACAGTGAAAGCCACAAAGTTCATTCTAAGAAAAACTAGAAATATAAATTATAACCTCACACCCCTCACTCCATTAGAATACCTGCATATACAACCAGTCTCTCCACTGATGCAGTCAGCACCCAAACATTTGCAGAAAGTCAATTCAATAAGAGGGGGCCTTATGTCAAATGTATCAATGATGTACTGTATATAAAGTGTACACCTTATTATTGTCAAAAGACCCCTTTCATCTTGAAAATGTATTTTTCTAATATGAACTTTCCTGGAAACAATCATAACGTTGAGACACAAAAAGTCGAAATCATGCTGAAATGACCTCTTGATTATGTTTGCCATAGCCACCTGAATTCCAAAAATATAGGCAGACAATAAACATAGAACAAGATTTCGACCTACATTTTAGCATTAATTGCCTGATTACTGAAACTTTAATTGATTAATAATTAGGCCATTATTATTATCATTAGCAGCATTATTACCATTATTATTATTGCAGCCAATAATAATCAAATTGGCCTATAAATCAAGAATGGTATAGCATTACCTACCTGGTAATATAGCCTATCGCTTAGCCTACGCGTCGCATAGTTTGGTCCTCTTTTGGTCCCTAATTTTGTCAGAGAATGGTCAGGTTGGTCACTTGCTATGGTAGACTAGCCTACAACTGAATTTGCCAACATCACTGATGCAGGCTAGCTTTTATACTGCTTGAAAAACGAAGTCCACTTTTATAGCCTATCCTAAGGCTCGAGGCAATGCAATTGGCGAATAGATTTCCAAGACAGACAAAAGCAGACCTCAATTGATCTAGCGCTGAAAACAAATTCATTGTCATTGACGACACCCATTCTTAATGCTTTACTTAGTGGGAGAATGGCGATTCACATCCAAATAGCCCACATCAATTGCGCTGGTCATTGAGAGCAACTCCTGTCACGTGCCGCCTGGAAAGGGAACAAGTCCAGGGGTTCTTGAGCCAACACTTTTGACTCGCTGCAATCAATATTTAGCCAATTAGGAGTCGTTTCTTTTACCATTTCACTGTGATATTGGTACATGTTTAGCGATCTTCCAGGTCTAGGATATTTACCTCGGAAGCAACAGTAGCCTAGGCTATGGAACCATATTCAATTGTAATAACGATGCAATACTGATGTATTTCATTATAAATGGTTAGGTTATTTAGCAGTGCTTACCATTATTGCACCATCCAGCAGGTAATATTGGGTGCCTGATGCTTTATTGTTGTGAAACTACCTTCTTTATTGGGAAAGGGCACAATGATTATTCAAACGTCTTCAAGTCTATTGACTCAACCAAACAACGAGCAGAGTCGACCGTTTGAAAGTTATAGCTCTTTCAATCAGAGAAAAGGCGGGGATGTTTGAGGTGGGAAGTACAGCTGTCTCGAGAGGCTCCGTCACCGATAATTAGCGATCAATCACGAATTAGTTTAAAAGCTTGAGAAGAACACCGAGAGCACTATTAGATTGCAAAGATTCACTGCTCTCCGATAATTACTTGTTTTTTTTAGAGGAATGAAATCGCCTGTGCTTTTATCAGCCTCTTCTGTGTCCTATCACTCCATAAATCAAGAACTTTAAGGCAACAAACAATTCATGTGACTGTGGAGTAGGCCTATGGAAAAAGGTTGATTGCATATGGAGTAAGGGCTTAATAAAAACGTTCCAATCAACTCCAACTACTTCATTATTTCATGAGGAACTATTATTTATTTTCTGATAATCAATACCTGCCTGAAAGACATCTGTACAAAACCACTAAGTCAATATCATAAATGTTCAATCTAAAGCCTAGTAGTTCTTCAGCTGTGGATGCTTCAGTTAATTGATAGTGTTGTATGAGAAAAGCTACCTACTATAATTGCATTCACACATACAACATGATAGTACCATCATGTATACATAGAAATTATTTCATAAAAGCATGAAACTTGGTACAGGCATGATTCCCGAGTGAATTTTTATTTTAAAAAAATATTTCAGCTTTATTTAACCAGGTAGGCCAGTTGAGAACAAGTTCTCATTTACAACTGTGACCTGGCAGTTGTAATAATACCGTTGCCATGATTCTATCTCAGTCACACCTTTTCAAAACCATTATTTGGGGTGTAGACAAAATGCGATAAACAACTTCCAACATTTTCCTTTTTTAAATATTTGTCAATAAATGAGCATAGTGTATTCTCGTGGAAGTTCCCTAAAAATAACACCCATCCTGTATCTTGTCCAATACAAATTAGGTTTCAGGCAATAAGAGAAGATAAACAGTGAGGCATTTATTTGGGTCCCTCAGACATCCGTGAGGAATTGGTGTGGTTTAGAGCTTGGCATTAAACAAAAGGCTAAACAAATTAATCAACATCAGACTAATGAGAGACTGGAATATAGCAATCACAGAGGATAAACACGATCAATGGAAGAGTTTCGGAAATGATACCGACACAGCCCAATCCAGTGGGGATAGGAGTTTTTTCAAAGTCAAATCAAATCAAATGTATTTATATAGCCCTTCGTACATCAGCTGATATCTCAAAGTGCTGTACAGAAACCCAGCCTAAAACCCCAAACAGCAAGCAATGCAGGTGTAGAAGCACGGTAGGAAAAACTCCCTAGAAGTTGACATTTTTACTTTATTTAACTAGGCAAGTCAGTTAAGAACAAATTCTTATTTTCAATGATGGCCCATGTACTGTAAACATTGGCATTACTAGAAACATGCAAAAACATAATTCTTCAGAGGCAGCACAGGTCTGCTCTTCCAGGCTGAGTTTGTGGAGATTGAACCCCTGGTGGGTCCCTGTAACTGGTTGTACACTGATACCAAAGCCAGCATCTATCCACAGAAAACAACCTGTCTATGAGTTCACTACAGAGGTGTTGAGTGAAGTTTTCCTTGTTCAACATAGTGCAATTCTGTTTTCTAACCTAACTTCAACCCATAACCCTAAACTGAACTAATCACATTTGTTTCCTAAAATTAACTAATCACATTTGTTTCTGTCCTCAAGTCAGAGCTGCCTTCAGAATAAGACGGAACCGCAGGACTCTCCAACCCATCACCGGGGGCAAACTACCTTCCCTCCAGGACACCTACAGCACCCAATGTCACAGGAAGGATCATTAAGGACAACAACCACCCGAGCCACTGCCTGTTCACCCTGCTATCATCCAGAAGGCGAGGTCAGTACAGGTGCATCAAAGCTGGGACCGAGAGACTGAAAAACAGCTTGTATCTCAAGGCCATCAGACTGTTAAACAGCCATCAGTAGCACCCTAGAGGCTGCTGTGCTATATACATAGACCTGAAATCACTGGGCACTTTAATAATGTTTATATATTTTGTATTACTCATCTCATATGTATATACTGTATTCTATTCTATTCTACTGTATCTTAGTAGTCTATGCCGTTCAGACATTGCTCGTGCAAATATTTATATATTCTTAATTTCATTCTTTTACTTTGGATGTGTATATTGTGTGTATTGTTGTGAAATTGTTAGATATTACATGTTAGATATTACTGCACTGTTAGAAGCTAGAAACACAAGCATTTCTCTACACCCACAATAACATCTACTAAACACGTGTATGTGACCAATAAAATGTGATTTAATTTAATTTAAGGAAAACTCCAATCTGCAACAGGAGGGTGGACACTGACAATGATGTGAGACAGACATACCACACTCACACAGGTGTAGGGGTCGACTGTCCCTTAACTGCATGCTAGACAGCATTGTCAACTCAGGTCTCCCTCTGGTTCCAGGTAGGCGGCAGCTGGGGGAAGGTGGTGGTGGTGTTTGTGTTGGTGGGGACTTCCCCCTCCAGCAGCAGGCCCAGAGTGGACTAAAAGCGCAATTTTAAGTAGCTCAGGTAACTTGTTAGTCAACAGGCACAGTTGTGGCAGACCTTGACCAACTCCCGTCTCCAAGGTGACCAGACAAGGGGCAGGAGTTTACAATAAATCAAGTAGAGGACAACAAAAATGGAAGCACAGCAAAGCAAGTTCAATCTTAATAAACTAAAAAGACACCATTTCTAATAAAAAGTAACTGCAAACCCAAAACAATTAATAGATACACATAAAAGTGCTGGTCTTCAATTTGAGGGGAAACAAAGGAGGGGAACATGCGACCCAGACACCCTGGCTCTCTATACTACCGTAGATGGGGAATAGATTAAAAACTGAAAGACTTTGAGAGATTATGTCAAAGGTAAAACATCACTCTTGTTTTGACAGGAAGATTAGGACAAAAAACATGGAATGTCCTTAAATCAAGTTGTTCAACAAAATTCTTAATTGAACTGTACATTTATGTTGAATATCTACCTGAGTATATCTAACTGATATCTACCTTGATATCAAATTCCTCAATAAAATGTTTTGTTGATGACCTATTTCTATGCAGAGGTTTTCAACAAAGTTGTATATTCAGCAAATAATCTTTTCATGCATCAATAAGCATCTGCCTGGGAGATTTAATAGAAACGTGTTTTCAGATGGTTGCTGAGTTTTTCTGCACTGCAGTAGTAGATGATGCTTTGCTAAGTGGAGATTTTAGCCCTAGGTAATACAAAGTCCTGTTTACATCCAAGTGGGTCAATGCATCACTTCTCTCATTTCCTAGTCTACTTTAGGTATTTTAGAAGAGGGCAATCATAGCACATACCAAAAAATCTAACTAATACGTTTAATTTGGCCTCCAAATCAGAGTTCTGTTGGGGATGGGGGAGGACTGGCTTATTAAAGGAGAGTTCAGGTTAAATCAGGACAAGAGTGGCAGAGATCGAATATCCCCAGCTCGGATAAACCCGTTGGCCAGGCTTTTTAAGCTGCTGCTGGTGCTGAAACAGTGTCTGAAACCAGATCCCCAAAGCCCCAGGTGTATTTATACGCTGGAGTAAATAGGGGTGAGCAGGCCACAAAATATCATTGGAAGTCTGTGCAACAATAACCAAACGTCAGAGTAAATAAATGTTGCATTTGGGTCTCTAATTATACAGAGATAAGGACTCAAAAAGTGAGAAAGATGCTATTGATAGAAGGATGCTGTTTGTTTCCCCAAAAATTCAACAAGATGATTGATACACAATTGACTCTCATGGAAGTTTTATGCACATAATCAGAGGTATGAGTTGGTTGTCAGATTTGTAGTCGTACCATAGAGTACCACAGTATGAGGAAATGGTTCCAATAGTATTTCCACCATTCCCATTGGGTATTTTAGGAACACTTCAAATAACATTTTGAGTGTGACATTTTGAGAACCATGTGAATCTCCTTGGACAAAGCCTGTATTTACCCCCTTCAAAATGAAAGGCTAATTAACTGCTAATGTGGCTATCATAAAGAACTACAAATGCCATGATGATCTGGACAAGACTGCAGAATCGAAGCAAAGGTAAGAATCTCTGGATTAACTATCTAATGTTACCTACATTTAGTAATGAATAAATTGGCAACATTTCTTTAAATTGACAACTCTGGGAACTGTCTTGTGCAAGTTCTATATTGACACAATACCTGAAGGCAAAGGTGTCAGCTAGAGATGACGTGCAGGAGCTTGCAGGGATTTGTAGTCTTGCATGATGTCTTCTTTGATGCTAATTAGCATTTTCGATTCTGATATTAAATACAGCCGAATATATTGATAAAAATCACCTTGTCCGAGAGAGATTTACATGGTTATTAAAACGTCACGCCAGGGTAAGTCTACACAAAACATTTTAAGTATTTCTATAATTCCATATGGGGAAAAATTCATGGTGGAAAAATTATTAGAACCATTTCCCTTTTTGACCACTAGGTTTTATGGGTATTATGACAGCTCCACTGTGGGCCTGTATAGCCTACTTGTCTGCATGATTACGTGTGTTGATAGGTACATTATCAGTGGTGCTGACGAGATAAATGCATCATCATCGGGTGTGATATGGTCATGTTTGCCTGCTAAATCAGACTGACGGCAGAGCTCATTCTGGTTTAACCCGGCTTGGGTTGCTTGACCTGACTTAAAGAGATACGTCAGGATTTTAGCAATGAGGCCCTTTATCTACTTCCTCAGAGTCAGATTAATTTGTGGATACCATTATTACAGTGCCTTGCGAAAGTATTCGGCCCCCTTGAACTTTGCGACCTTTTGCCACATTTCAGGCTTCAAACATAAAGATATAAAACTTTTGTGAAGAATCAACAACAAGTGGGACACAATCATGAAGTGGAATGACATTTATAGGATATTTCAAACTTTTTTAACAAATCAAAAACTGAAAAATTGGGCGTGCAAAATTATTCAGCCCCTTTACTTTCAGTGCAGCAAACTCTCTCCAGAAGTTCAGTGAGGATCTCTGAATGATCCAATGTTGACCTAAATGACTAATGATGATAAATACAATCCACCTGTGTGTAATCAAGTCTCCGTATAAATGCACCTGCACTGTGATAGTCTCAGAGGTCCGTTAAAAGCGCAGAGAGCATCATGAAGAACAAGGAACACACCAGGCAGGTCCGAGATACTGTTGTGAAGAAGTTTAAAGCCGGATTTGGATACAAAAAGATTTCCCAAGCTTTAAACATCCCAAGGAGCACTGTGCAAGCGATAATATTGAAATGGAAGGAGTATCAGACCACTGCAAATCTACCAAGACCTGGCCGTACCTCTAAACTTTCAGCTCATACAAGGAGAAGACTGATCAGAGATGCAGCCAAGAGGCCCATGATCACTCTGGATGAACTGCAGAGATCTACAGCTGAGGTGGGAGACTCCATAGGACAACAATCAGTCGTATATTGCACAAATCTGGCCTTTATGGAAGAGTGGCAAGAAGAAAGCCATTTCTTAAAGATATCCATAAAAAGTGTTGTTTAAAGTTTGCCACAAGCCACCTGGGAGACACACCAAACATGTGGAAGAAGGTGCTCTGGTCAGATGAAACCAAAATTGAACTTTTTGGCAACAATGCAAAATGTTATGTTTGGCGTAAAAACAACACAGCTCATCACCCTGACCACACCATCCCCACTGTCAAACATGGTGGTGGCAGCATCATGGTTTGGGCCTGCTTTTCTTCAGCAGGGACAGGGAAGATGGTTAAAATTGATGGGAAGATGGATGGAGCCAAATACAGGACCATTCTGGAAGAAAACCTGATGGAGTCTGCAAAAGACCTGAGACTGGGATGGAGATTTGTCTTCCAACAAGACAATGATCCAAAACATAAAGCAAAATCTACAATGGAATGGTTCAAAAATAAACATATCCAGGTGTTAGAATGGCCAAGTCAAAGTCCAGACCTGAATCCAATCGAGAATCTGTGGAAAGAACTGAAAACTGCTGTTCACAAATGCTCTCAATCCAACCTCACTGAGCTCGAGCTGTTTTGCAAGGAGGAATGGGAAAAAATGTCAGTCTCTCGATGTGCAAAACTGATAGAGACATACCCCAAGCGACTTACAGCTGTAATCGCAGCAAAAGGTGGCGCTACAAAGTATTAACTTAAGGGGGCTGAATAATTTTGCACGCCCAATATTTTTTATATCTTATGTTTTATATCTTTATGTTTGAAGCCTGAAATGTGGCAAAAGGTCGCAAAGTTCAAGGGGGCCGAATACTTTCGCAAGGCACTGTATGTCCCTGTGTGTAGTTTGAAGGAAGTTGCTAACTAGTGTTAGAGCAATGACTGGAAGTCTATGGGTACATAGACTTCCAGTCATTGCGCTTCGCTAGTTAGCATTGTCTCACAAAACTACCTCTAACTTCCCTTATACTGGACAGAGACATAAAAATGGCCAAAATCCTGAAGTATCCCTTTAAAGGTCTAACACAGCTTTTTTTTAAATCCTAGTATCATATAATTTCTGGGTAACAATTAAGTACCTTAATGTGATTGTTTTCAATTAAAACGGTCAAAAAGAAACTGCTTGGCAAAGAGCACTTTCTCAAACAACAATTTAGCTAGGATTGTCTGGGAGTGGTCTGAGTGGGGAGATGGAAAAGTGAAAACTAGCTGTTATTGTCAGAGAGGTTTGGAACCCTCTTTCTTATAGGTCTAATGTACCTCCTGTTGATGTCACCTGGCAGGCCAAAAATCCATCCCACCGAAAGCTCAAAATATTAGATTTTTTTATTTATTTTACACAATATCACAGTATCTTATTCCTTTCAGTTTGTTATTTATGTCTACTTCCAGCATCCCTTCTAAGGATTACTTTGTTTTTAAATCACTTCAGGCAGGGATGTCATGCACCTATTATTTTAAAAGGGGCACAAAGTATGTAATAATGGAGAATTTTGCAAACACCTGAAACATATTTTTCCTGCAATGTAGATCCATAATCATTATGCCTAATTCTATGTAAAAATATGTCTATTTTCCTGCATAGGTTATCTAAGCATCCCTCTTTACCTGTTCAATTATATGTGGGGGTGGGGGGTACTCTTTGCCTAGTCCAGTAAGTGTACCCCCTCCACAAAATACAGCTGACAGATCATTTTTATAAATAATTATGTTAAAACGTGGACTTAAAAATTAAATGTAGTAATTAATTTAACATCTGAAACAAAAAAAGACAAACCTGAGGGGGCACGTGCCCTTGTACCCCATATGGGCATGACGCCTCTGCTAAGATAGATACTGTATGTAGTCAACTCCAAAGGTCTTACACCTACACCTAGTGGCTAAACCATAATACTACGTATTGAACAAACTGTTGAAGGAATTGTCCACCCCCCCAAAAAAGATAACCAAACAAAACAAAATAACCAGATTTTTTTATTTGATATGTAACTTCTACATATCTGAAAAAGTGATACTGTCAGTATCATATGGGGGGGGGGGAACAAAATTTGAAACAAATTAAAGAACCCACCTCAGAGATGCTCATATCTGAATATACAGGGAATACTGTATCATCTCCTCCTTCAATCAGTTTGTTTTCATTTCAATCTTTTGCACATCTTAGCCCACTAGTCCTCTAAACCAAAGCATTTTGGTGAAAAGTATATTTCTTAAATTAAAGTGTATATACATTTGGAAATATAATATTGGAGAAAATAAATTAACACAAATTGACAGAGATGGCTTCCTCCTCAGTGTTTAGTGCATGTAGGCTTGCTTTGTTCCTCACTGACACCTTTATCACAAATTTGTAATTGTACTTGTAAGTATCGTACTTGCATGTATCAATGGAAGAACAGCATCAGAGCATTGTTTAAGAGCCTCCTTAATAATCCATATTTGCAGAAAGATTAGATCAGATAGATTTAGATGAGGCTAAACAAAAGCTGACTCAATGAGCAGAGAACATCTCTCTGACATCACTGAGACATCAAGAGAAATCAGGTTCAATCTTAAGAGGCACTCAACAAATTTCATGGCCCAATGAAATGCACATACTGTAAAAGGTCACAATGAAATCTACACCTGAGAAAAACATGTATTTCCCTACCATGGGACAGGTCTTTTGTATATGATATTTCACAACTGGAAGACTGAAAGATGTTTTCTAGTGCAGTGGTCAACAACTATTCTGTGTTGTCTGTTCACACTGCTATGCTTTATCTTGGCCAGGTCGCAGTTGCAAATGAGAACTTGTTCTCAACTAGCCTACCTGGTTAAATAAAGGTGAAATAAAAAATAAATAAAAATATGTAATGGCCCATGTGCTTGCTGTAGCCAGCTGAGTGACTGGCCACCACACATAGCCTGGTTCCTCTCTAGGTTTCTTCCTAGGTTTTGGCCTTTCTAGGGAGTTTTTCCTAGCCACCGTGCTTCTACACCCGCATTGCTTGCTGTTTGGGGTTTTAGGCTGGGTTTCTGTACAGCACTTTGAGATATCAGCTGATGTACGAAGGGCTATATAAATACATTTGATTTGATTTGATTTGATAGCCTCCACAATTAACCAGGCCCTGAGACTTACAGTAGCCCTGCCCTCTCCAAGTTCACTCTCTTCTCTCTCTGCTCTCACTAACAACAATACTGTCAAATTAGAAATGTCAACAATACTGTCAAATTAGAAATGTCAACAATACTGTCAAATTAGAAATGTCAACAATACTGTCAAATGACAATATGTACAGTACAGTACATCCAGGTCCAACCACCCATTGACTCTGGTGGGGTCTCTCCCTGTTATTTGAGCAGAAACTTAAGCCTCGGGATGGGGCTGAGCAAGTCTGCTCTCCAGGGAAGCGGATGTCATTCCTGAAGGAGGGTCTCCTTCCAGTTGAAGCTGTGGTTGGGTCCATGTGTGAGGGGCAGGATGGGCGGGTCCACCAGCTGCCAGACTCCTGTGTCGCCCTGCTCCTCGCAGGAACAGAAACCCAGGTAGGGGATCTACAGGAGGGAAAGAGGCTCTCGTCAGCCGCAACAAAGGCAGTATGGGTGGAAAGGCAGGGGGAGAAAGAGAAAGGCAGACAGAGAGAGAGACAGACAGAAACACAGGCAGAAACACAGGTACAGAGAGACCGGCATAGAGTGAAAGTAAGAGGAAAAAAAGAGTGAGGGGGAAGACACAATGAGATCAAAAGAAAACATCACATTGAGCGAGTAAAATAACTCCAGCTGACCTTCCTGACTACTTGGATGAAGTCCTTGGAGGTCTGGGGGCTGCGGCCCTGGAGCTGTCGGGTGCAGGCCTCCAGAGAGGAAGCGTGGGCAACAATCAGTATGTTGTTTCCTACAGAGTGGGAGATGAGGAAATGAGGGAACGGAAGAACAACACGGACCAAATGAATCCCAGTGTTCATCCCACACATGATGTTTCTGTATCACATCTGGGTTAAAAAAGTATTTGTTTTCTTTCAAATACCGTGAGCGTTTGATTGAGCCGGTCTAGCTAGAGTGGAGTGGGAGAAGAGAAGTGTTTGCACTTTTGTTGCTGGGCAACACGGACTTTCAACTCCCTCCAAAGATTTTCTATGGGGTTGAGATCTGGAGACTGGCTAGGCCACTCCAGGACCTTGAAATGCTTCTTACGAAGCCACTCCTTCATTGCCCGGGCGGTGTGTTTGGGATCATTGTCATGCTGAAAGACCCAGCCACGTTTCATCTTCAATGCCCTTGCTGATGGAAGGAGGTTTTCACTCAAAATCTCACGATACATGGCCCTATTCATTCTTTCCTTTACACGGATCAGTCGTCCTGGTCCCTTTGCAGAAAAACAGCCCCAAAGCATGATGTTTCCACCCCCATGCTTCACAGTAGGTATGGTGTTCTTTGGATGCAACTCAGCATTCTTTGTCCTCCAAACACGACGAGTTGAGTTTTTACCAAAAAGTTCTATTTTGGTTTCATCTGACCATATGACATTCTCCCAATCTTCTTCTGGATCATCCAAATGCTCTCTAGCAAACTTCAGGCATGTACTGGCTTAAGCAGGGGGACACGTCTGGCACTGCAGGATTTGAGTCCCTGGCGGCGTAGTGTGTTACTGATGGTAGGCTTTGTTACTTTGGTCCCAGCTCTCTGCAGGTCATTCACTAGGTCCCCCTGTGTGGTTCTGGGATTTTTGCTCACCGTTCTTGTGATCATTTTGACCCCACGGGGTGAGATCTTGCGTGGAGCCCCAGATCGAGGGAGATTATCAGTGGTCTTGTATGTCTTCCATTTCCTAATAATTGCTCCCACAGTTGATTTCTTCAAACCAAGCTGCTTACCTATTGCAGATTCAGTCTTCCCAGCCTGGTGCAGGTCTACAATTTTGTTTCTGGTGTCCTTTGACAGCTCTTTCGTCTTGGCCATAGTGGAGTTTGGAGTGTGACTGTTTGAGGTTGTGGACAGGTGTCTTTTATACTGATAACAAGTTCAAACAGGTGCCATTAATACAGGTAACGAGTGGAGGACAGAGGAGCCTCTTAAAGAAGAAGTTACAGGTCTGTGAGAGCCAGAAATCTTGCTTGTTTGTAGGTGACCAATGACTTATTTTCCACCATAATTTGCAAATAAATTCATTAAAAATCCTACAATGTGAATTTCTGGATTTTTTATTCTCATTTTGTCCGTCATAGTTGAAGTGTACCTATGATGAAAATTACAGGCCTCTCTCATCTTTTTAAGTGGGAGAACTTGCACAATTGGTGACTGACTAAATAATTTTGTGCCCCACTGTAAGTACTAATTGAACCCAGGACTGTTATTTTTATTCACATCCCATCCAAAGCCACAGCAGTGACTGAACCCTGCACCATAATTACCCATGTTTTTGCAGTCAGACAGAATGTCTTTGGTCACTTGGTAGCTCCGGCTCATGTACGTGTCATAGGACTCCGACACGCTAAGTTTGGTTATCGGTATGAGAGGTCTGTGGGAAGAAACAGTGAGAACATGTGAGACAGAGGCATGGCTGAAAAGGCTCTGGCCCCGTCCAGCAACAACCCTTAGCCCCTACATTTACCACTTCATGTACATAGGTCAGAAGGAATTAAATAAGCACAGGCAATATCGTAGTAGCTCTATAATCTTCTATGATAGTCTTAATGGAATGTTGACCATATTATTTGTATATATCTGGTTTCTTTATAGCTGTGCCTAGGTTCAAGGCTAGAGGGACTAGGGGTTGGGCCTAACTCTGCGTTTACACATAGAAGCGGCATCGTGCTGTGAAACATTGGAAGCCATTCATTTTCAGTGGGGTGAAAAGTACCCTATTGTCATATTTGAGTAAAAGTAAAGATACCTTAATAGAAAATGTCACCCAGTAAAATACCAACTTGAGTAAAAGTCGAAAAGTATTTGGTTTTATATGTACTGAAATATCAAAAGAAAAAGGTATAAATCATTTAAAATTCCTTATATTAAGCAAATCAGACAGCAACATGTTTTTTTTATTTTTGAAATGTACGCATAACCAGGGGCACGGCACACTCCAACACTCAGATCTTAAGTTACAAACAAAGCATGTGTTCAGTGAGTCCGCCAGGTCAGAGGCAGTAGGGATGACCAGGAATGTTCTCTTGAGAAGTGTGTGAATTAGACAATTTGTCTGTCCTGCTAAGCATTCAAAATGTAATGAGTACTTTTGGGTGTCAGAGAAAATGTATGGAGTAAAAAGTACATCACTTTCGTTCTGAATGTGTGAAGTAAAAGTAAAAGATGTCAAAAATATAAATAGTAAAGTACAGATACTCCAAAAATAACTTTCAAGTATTTTTTACTTAAGTACTTTACACCACTGTTCATTGTAAATGTAAGGAAAGCAAAAGAAGCGAAGTGGGCGGGGGACTGTTGAGCGATGCGATCACGGACGTGGAAGCTGAAAAGGGCAGGCAGAATTTTCTTCAAATCCTCGGTGATATCGCTATGCGAGTGACCAATCGAATCTCACCATAGCTTCCAACCCCTACTGGATTGGCTGACAATAGCTGTTGATACGTAGCACTACCTAGCATGCTTTCAAGCTTGTTAGCACCCACATGAGGGCGTGGCTAGACGAGTGACGCTTGTATAGTGTAAATGGACAGTAAGATTACAGGTTGGAGGTGAACCAGGAAACAGTCTTGCCTGTATCACCTGTATGTTGTGTCAACAGTGAAGTGGGATGTAGCCAGGTCTGTGGGAGGGATCCAGGCAGGAAGAGAGCTCCCAGAGACCCACTTGGTCCACTCGAATAGCCCTGGCTCCACTCTGATCTTCAGCTTGCCATCCTGCTGCAGACCTGCAAGGGGAGACAGAGAGGCACATCAGCAAAAGAGGAAGACTGCAGCCTCTGCTACACACAAAAGCCCTGTCCAAAAACAACCCGTAGCCCCTAGCCCCTAGCCCCTAGACATTTATGTAGATCTGAAAGCATTGGATTGAAACGATTGGATTAATGTAAGCGATATGGAGACAATTTCCCTTAGCCTATCAGCAGTGGCATATATTCATGGATGGAATCAGTAGGTGTGTCCAAACTCTTGACTGGTACTGTATATATAATAATAATTTACTAATATTTGTTTAAATCTTTTATCTTTCAGCTCTCTGTGCTTCATAATTCTCCTTCAATTCACAAGAGGCTGAATGTATTTCACCGGAGAAAGCATCCGAGCGAGCGAAACATCGCCCTTCTGTCTCTGTATGTGTAGGCCATCTATCTGATACTGTTTTATCCAAAACAGTATGACATTGTTGCCACCCGTATAAAATAATAGCCAATCAGCATTGAGCTAAACTGAGTGAGCTTAACTGTGAATGGTCCTGACGCACCAAAAAAAGTCTCAAGGGAAGCCAGTTTGGATTTGGCGTCAAATCACATTGAGAGCATACTCATTGACAGAAAAAAAATGAATTGTTGCATCTCGTTGTGTTGTTGTCCTCTGGTGGCAAGCTAGCTAGCTAGCTAAACATAGTTCCTTTCCTAAATTAGCCATGGATGCAGTTAGGGATTTGGACTTGTGATTTTACTTAATTGTCTGTACTGGCCAATGATTATAACGGAAATTCTGATCCAACCATTCATTCATACATTGTCCCCTTGGCCTGAGGGGATGGAAGTTCAATATGTAGCTAGATGTAGAAGGTTTATGTTAACTAGCTAACGTTGCCCATGAAAGGAAGTTAGGCTAGCGAGTAAGCATTTTAGCCAGGTAGCCTAGGAAAAGAAAAAAGAAAACCATGTACTGTAATGCACAGTAATAGACCGTTTCGTCAACATTTTTTTTGGTACCTTAATTTAACTAGTCAAGTCAGTTAAGAACAAATTCTTATTTTCAATGATGGCCTAGGAACAGTGGGTTAACTGCTTGTTCAGGGGCAGAACCTTGTACCTTGTCAGCTCAGGGGTTTGAACTTGCGGTTGCAAGTCTAACGAACTTCCGGTTACTAGTCCAACGCTTTAACCATTAGGCTACCCTGCCGTCAAACAGTAACATGAAAGAGAGGAGGATGGCATTGGTGTTTCTCTACAAGTAGGGTGAGCCAACATGTTTTTTCTACTTGCACGAACACACACACACACACGCACGCACACACACACGCACACACACACACACACACACACACACACACACACACACACACACACACACACACACACACACACACACACACACACACACACACACACAGAAATCAGAACCATGGACAGCCACATCATATTTAGCTTACGTTAATTGGACTATATTGTTTTTGGTCTCTTTTAGACTGTATTAGACGAACCATAGGTGATTTGATGATGTTGATATCTTGAAGTTGAAATGGTGCTGTTATAGTGGAGGCAGGTAGTGTTTTCTTTGCGACTTGGTGGTTATAAATCAATAGTTGTTTAGTATTCTGAACATTTTGGAACATTAACTTGCTGTTTGTCACTGTTTGTTACATGCAATATGCTTTGTGGAGTCCGGTTTTGTGATGAAACAAAGGTGTAGTTGAATTTATTCTGCCACTGTGTCTTCTTATTGTCTGGGCCTTAGGCCTAAATATCACGGCATATGAACTAACCGGTTATAGAGCAAAGAACGCAATTATCACAACACATAGGTTTTAATACCCACGCACCGCTACTGCCCATCAGAAGGAAAGGGAAATACTACCATATTGACTAATGGTATCAAACCCTTCTCAGATCTACATACAGTAAGTGCATTTCTACCACTAAAGGGGCAATCCACGGTTGAAACAATAACAAAGCGTCCTCCCTGCCACTGTTTCGGGATGGGGCCGGAGAAATTTTACCATTTTCAAAGCTATGGACACAGGTATGGATGCAAGAACTGACCATCCATGATATAATATGATAGTTTTAACCATGTTTGTAGGCTATACAGTGTATGTTTACATTTACTTGTTTAGAAACATTGGAGTAAAAAAAAACATATTTTGGTTTTGATGGGATATGACAGTTGCTAAGCTTAATGAAGCATTTATAAATGAGATTGTTTACATATAATTCTGATTCAGATTCACATCAACTTTATTATCCCATCATTATCCCGCCAAATTCATTTGGTCATGTGTTTAAAAAGACAGTACATAAAACATGAAAACACAGAAACTACACAAAATAACCCATTCAAAATGCAATAGCTTCACATTTAAAGGGAAAGTGCAATATAATATATACTGGAGGGACAAACAGACTATCTATTATACAACCTAATGGCTGTTGGAATAAAAGAGTCCCCATATCTATCTGTTTTAATTTTCTCTTGAAGAAGTCTCTTTCCTCTTGTCCGAATGCTGCTGTGACTGAGTTTTGAGTGAAGGGGATGAGTACCGTCCTATAAAATGCTTTCAAGTTTTAGGAGGATGGGTTTTGTGTGTAGGTTGGTGGCTGATTCTTGATCTATACCAATTATCCTTCCCGTCGTCTTAATCAAGCGCTGAAGCTTGACTTGGTCTTGCACTCGCATGTTCCCGAACACGCATATCAGACCAAAGTACAGCACACTCTGGACAGATTTATAGAACATTTGTAAGATACGGCAGTAAACATTAAAATGGTTCAGTTTGCATTAAAAAAAACATTATCTGTTGCAATTTCTTTATCTTTGCAAAGGCACAGTCATTGAATTTCAGTGTATTGTCAATTTAGATTCCCAGGTACTTATATGTGGTCACTCTATCAACTGATTCCCCATTGATTTTCGTAGGTGGTAGTGGAGTTTTGTTCCTTCTGAAATCAATTTCCATCTCTTTTGTTTTCTTAACGTTTATTTCAAGAAAGTTATTTGCACACCACTGGACAAATCTTGCAGTTCGTCTAACAAAACCTTGAAGAGAGGCTTGTTCTGGGTGGAGGAAACGCTCCACAGCGGTGTCATCTGCATATTAAACAAATAAATGTGGGCTGCGTCAGAGGCTTGACAATCGTTTGTGTACTGATGAGTTCTGGCTAAACTTGGAATATTGTTAATTATCAGGTATCCTATTGAAATATTGAGTGCTATAGTCTAGGGTCTAGACCAGAAGTTAATGGTTATCTGTAGGAGGAATGTATATGGTGGAGGCAATTAAGCTCAGAATGTAATGGGTAAAATAAAGGTAATCACATGTGGCAGACACTGATAAGGATGGAGATATGTGGTTTCGCGGGGAAGGGGATCGAGGTCAGGTCAGGTCACATTAAGGGAGAAGGATCAGTTTATTGCCCTTAACTTCCTGCCTAGCAATAAAGATTTAATGTTTAGAGAGGAGACTCCACCCAAATTGGGGTATATATACTATCGCTGGTGGAAATGTGTTTTTATCTGTTCAGCTGTTCGATCAATTGGGTGAATAAACTTGGTTGGAACTTTTATAGTGTCCGTCAACTTCTTACTCTGATATTTAGAACCTAACAGTACAGTGTGTACAGTATCGGTGAAAGCATGCGAACCTGAGGGGCTCCTGTATTCACCGTTCTAGATGTAGAGATGGCGGAGGTAAACTTCAATTGTTGAGTACGGTTCAAAAGGAAACTATTAATCCACTTGATCAGTAGAGAGTTGACACCCAAATTCACCAGTAGGTGGGGTTGGATGGTGTTAAACGCGCTACTGAAGTCAATGAATACAATTTTGATTAGGCTATTTGTCTTTTCTAAATGTTGGTCGATATTGTTCAGCATGTCCAGTAACGCATCATCAACACCCCTGGAGGCGCGGTGTGCCAATTGGTTTGGCCTGTTGTTTTTAGGTATTGGGAAAATCAGCCACTTCTTCCATGAGTCTGGAATTATCCCACTGTTCAGTGACAGCTGGAACAACTTCTGGAACGGTAATGCGGTATCCGCTGCCTCTTACAGGTCATCGGAGCTGTCCGTCAGGGCCGCCCAGACTCAAAACAGTCCTGGAGGCCTTCAGTAGTTTCAGGAGTCCAGCTTTTTTTTTTACCCCTTTTTCATGGTATCCAATTGTTAGTAGCTACTATCTTGTCTCATCGCTGCAACTCCCGTACGGGCTCGGGAGAGACGGAGGTTGAAAGTCATGAGTCCTCCGATACACAACCCAACCAAGCCGCACTGCTTCTTAACACAGCGCGCATCCAACCTGGAAGCAAGCCGCGCCAATGTGTCGGAGGAAACACTGTGCACCTGGCAACCTTGGTTAGCGTGCACTGCGCCCAGCCCGCCACAGGAGTCGTGCGTCGCCCCACGGAGCTCCCGGTCACGGCCTGGGCGCGAACCCAGAGTCTCTGGTGGCACAGCTGGCGCTGCAGTACAGCGCCCTTAACCACTGCGCCACCCGGGAGGCCCTGGAGTCCAGCATTTAATCTTTTCAGCCTTCTGTCCCTGCAGACGCACTTTGTAGACTGGCATGAGCTGAACAATGTTATGATCCCAACCCCCAAGATTGGGTAGTGCTTTGGAAAAATACGCACCTGGGATGTTACCTTAACAGACGTCCAGACAGGCTTCATTTGGGGTAGGACATGTAACATATTGCTGATATGATGGTAAATGTTCAGATATATTGCACACGTTACAGTCTCCCATGATTAGCTTCAATGCTTCAGGTGACTCTGTCTCAGCCTGGGATACAAGGTCATGAATCTAGTCGGCAGCTAGTTGGATGTCAACGGAGGACGCTATGTAGACAATAAATAATCAGACCTGATTTATTTCCTGTGGCAGGTCGTATGGCCGTAGGTTAAGAGCAATGAGTTCAATGTCTTTAGTGCAGACCTTGTGCTTAGTTGTAATATGGGCAGGATTGCAGTACTTCGCAACTTTAAAATACTTTAAACAGAAAAACAAAAACAGGAAGAGACGAGCACAAATGACCGTGTCGATGCAAGAACAGACGCCACAACACTCCAACCTCAGCCCCAAAATGGATGTAGCAACTGCACATTGTCCCTTTAAGTCTTCATCAAATGTTAGAGAGGATTATGGATGTTTCAAAAAAATCCTAAATAGGATTTGTAGTGGTAAGTAGCTACAGGCTGGTTACCTTTGAGGATGTTCTGAGCAGTCTGGACACAGCGCAGAGAGGGCGAACAGTACACAAAGTCTATCACTGTGTTTCTCTCCAACAACGCCTCGCCTGCAACACAGACAGACAGATAGACAGGGGAATAGATTGTTATCACGCTGCAATGAAACATGAGATATGGAATTGGGCAGATAACATAGCCTACTACTATGTGTTGACAACCACATACCCACTATTCGTGCTTGTGTGGAACCAAACACAGTGATGGGGGTGTCCATGTTGTAATCTCTGTGTCCTCCACTCCACATGGGCAGGCTGACTGGCATGTTCAGGTTAGTGCGCACATATCTACCTGTAGAACAGAACACCACAACCCAGCACACTGCTGTTATGGTTTTAAAACCTACAAACAATACTGCCCTTTGTTCTATCTTATCAAAAACATCAGATTCATCCAAACTCAAAATGTATGACTCCTTTGAAAGCACACTTGCTTTTAGGATTGCACCCACAGTACCATTGGTCTGACTCTGCTCACCTTTGGAATCAGAGCACAGTGAAAGCCAGTGTTTCCCAAACACCACATCCATCCGCTCACCGTGCCGGCAGACAAACAGGGTCCGCTTGGGCAGCCGAGAGTGATTGCTGCTGACCCGAAGCACCTAAGAAACAATACAGTGAAGTGGGGACTCAAATCCATAACATTTCCCAACATTTTCGAGAATTGATCAGTATACAAAGATTCCTTGATGCCCTTCCAGACTCCCTCTGCCTACCCAAGG